>NC_139975.1:8629254-8954245 GCF_963993115.1 Abramis brama
CCAGATGGTAAATTACTCAATTCATTTCAACTTGGTGATGTTGAAGTGTGTGTGTACGAGTGTGCTAGTGCCCAATGGAAAACAGAGCTAATCCAGGTGGCTTCTTGAATAGTTGTCATGAGAAAAAGCTTGCTGCTCATTTCTCAAACTTTTCATCAGAAACACAGCAATGACGTTTCTCTCCACCTAAAATGTACAAGTTGAAAAGTACAATGTTGTACAATGTACAATGTTTATAGAACTCTTAATTGAAAGCCATTATGTATTTAAACAGCACTGCATGGCCTTCTGGGAAACGCTAATACAGACAATCTTAGAGGTCTTTGGTGACTGTCACACCAGGGGGCAGCTGCCTAATCTGACTTTATATTCTTCACAGATTAGTGTAACAAAATAATCCAATAAAGTTATTATGTACGCTAAGAGCACTTCATTTTCTACCACGATACACGATTTGGACATGGTTTCATTTAGCGTGACAAGCTTAATGCTAAGCAAGGAAATTGAGTCTTTGACCTCCCTCTCCTTGGCCTTGATTAATATAAGAATTTAGCACAACAATATACATTCAGAAACTTCTTCTCCACAATAGTTTGCGCATCCACATACTGTAGTGGTCCAAGCGTGCAGCCTTTGTTAACGCAATTGCCGAATAGCTACGAGCCAAAGCGTTCTGCATGCACTGCGCTCCAATCAAATGTCTCCATTAGTTGGGCTTGGCAACAAATGCAGATGAGAAGCGCTTGCACACAAAGCCGCTCGCTGCGAGATCGTATCAATGGGGGTTCTGAGTGTTTATCAAAGAAATTACTGATCATAACATCACCCACATTGCTCTCCGAAGAGATGCCAGACCCATCTTGCATATTAGTCCTTGATGAGAAAAATGCAATTAAAATGTCAACTACTTTTTATTAGAATCTGCCCACCCTGTGGAGCTCAGAGTCCTCTAGAGTCCACTGCAGGCAGTCGAAAGATGGCACGGCGAAAGGGTTCCGTCAGAAATTCAGCTGGAGGAGAACAGCCCATTTGGCTCGTCCTCAGATAAGTTTAATCTACCACCTATCCACCTATTCTACACTGGAGAGGTGGGATGGTCTTACCGGCCTGCAGCACGTCTCCCTAGAGTGGTTTATTTTAATGCTCCGAGCCTCTTAGAGCTTTACAGAAAGTGTTTTGGTGCTATGACGGCAAAGGCAATCGCTCATTTGCAGAGTGACCCACATTAGTGGAGGTGCTGAAGAGAGCTTCTCTGTTCTTTGTAGCCATGCACCGACAATACGGAAGACAATGGACTTGCATTTTGCATGTCATCAAAGGAAATTAAGCATTTGAACTCATCTGAACAAAAATTGAATTCATGAAGTATTTGGGCTATTAAAAATGTAGAGATATTAAATAACAAAATTTCAAACCAAGACGTATTTATTGTATATAAAGAAAGTACAAGCATACTTTTCACACAGAATATTAGAAGTTTGTTACAATATTGTTTGTTATAATATTGAAATGGTGTATGACCTTTTGGCCAAGTAGCTTTAAAGTCATTGCAAAAGTGAAGTGAAACATTTTTTGTTTGCAAATGCCAATTGGTTTGATGTTTTGTTTTCTAAAAAGTACATCTATACACTTTTAAAGTATATTGTAAGTGTCCAAATACATTTAGGGGACTTTTCTGAACTTCTGCACACAAGAAGTGATCAGTTTCATTAAGTTTGAGTCGGTAATATTTTAATGTCTTTGAAAGCAGTCTCTTATGCTCACTAAAGGCTGCATCAAAATACAGTAGTGTTACTACTTAAAATGTTTTCTATTCTAACATATTTTAATATTTATTCCTGGGATTTTCAGCAACTATTGCTCTAGTGTCACATGATCCTTCTGAAATCAATCTAATATGCTGATTTGGTGCTCAAGAAATGTATCTTATTATCAATAGCTGCATTCCCATTACTCTTCAAATTGGGCAAATTGAAATTCCGAATGGAAACACGTCAATTTCGGAAAAACTTCCATATATCGCAAAAAAAATGCGATATACATAAACCTACCAACATCCGTCGCCATGATTTTTGTAATTACTTTTCGCAAGAGGAAAAAAATTACGTTTTAGTCGCATAACATTGGTTAATGGAAACGCTGTCATTTTGCAAAAGTTTTTTATCAACATTTAGAAAATATTGCACAAGTTTTGTACAAATCTGTAATGTAAACCAGGCCTCTGTTGAAAACAGTTGTGCTGCATAATATCTTAATATTTTTTTTGTGGAAACTGACTTTTTTTAGGAGTATTTGATAAATATATATTTCAATAGAATATAACATATTAGAAGTAGAATCTTTTTCAAAATGAAATGTCTCTTCTGTCACTTTTGATCAATTTAATGCATCCTTGCTGAATAAAATGATTAATTCCTTTTGAATTTTAGTGTATGTATATACATTAATCTTTCCCTTTTTGTAGATAGCAGAATCATCTCCCTGATCCAGTCTATTTAATTAGCCAAAGCTTAATTTTAAAATATGTGGACATGCTTTTATATGTTGACACTCTGTGGTTCCTTCTCTTTCATATCGGTTTTAATTTCAAGTTGGATAATTACATTAATAATTTACCTAAAGAAACTTTTTACAGCATAATGACCTTTAAGAGACATGCTGTATTTGTTGTGCTACGTCTGATAACATGACACTGATGCTGTGGAAAGAAATGGAAAGAAAAAGGAGAAAGAATAGATCTTTTTAATGGAATTTAACAATAGGTCTCTGGTGTGCTCATTAGGATGACCAGTTTGACTTATTTTACAGCCATTTGTAATTAGTATCTGTGAGAGTTATTGCCATAATCAGCCTAGCGTTGCTCCTGACTTCCTTTGTTAGCCATTAACTTTGCTGTTTTTTACTTGGTATGTGAAGGCGGTCATTCGTTAACGGCTGCCGTTGTAAAACTAATAAAACTGTACGGTTCCTAAAGGAGAGGTTTCATAATTTCATAGATATGAGATTTTTCTCAACCTCAAAAGCAGCCCTGACAAGACCGCGCTTGACCGCATATTGGATACGAGTGTGACGTTAGCGATAAATAATCTTGAAAGTTTTTTGTAAACCGACGGTGCATTACGCCTAACAGTACATAATGATACAATGATTTGTGTGACTTGTTTACTATAGCCGTACCTCAGCTAACAGGTGTGGGCGGAGCTTCCCGTCCTCAGTGCCTATAGTTGCAGCTGGTCACATGACCCATAAATCACAGTGCAGTAAGAAAAGAGTCGAGCTCTGAGCTGTGTTTCAGAATAGTGATGAAGATCTGTGACCCAGGGGCTTTAGTATATCATTCACCATCAGTCTTTGAGTTCAGGCCAATCTCTGCCTTCTCCTGCACTGGGTTTTATTTCTTGCGCCTTTAGTGCCCAGCTAATGGCTTATTTATTACTTCCATACTTTATAAAGAGGATCCTGTGTGGCCTAATTAAGGGCCGGCCTTCTTTGGAATTCTATGATAATTATGGGGCTTCGTTGTTTTAATATTAGTCCTTGCCAGGCTGGAACTCTCATACGTTCTCACTGTTCCCGGAGGGGATTTTTTTATGGCCGCTTTCACTAAGGGCAGACTGATGGATCTCGGGCAGAGCGGCAGTGAATGTTTATACGGCTGCAGTGAAAGTTGAGTCATCTCAAATCTCCTGTTTCAAAAGTCCTTCAACAATCTGCTTGAGCTGAAATATATATGAGAGCGCCGCTCACCACAAGCTACCTCGCATAGTTAACGGAGAGCTGACTTCGTCGAAGACGCTTTGCTGAGAATTCGGCTGCTGTGTAAACATGCGGAATGACCCATTAAAGCTCTCGTGGGACGCAAGACTATATGGAATATTTTCTACAGGGCTCTCACACAGAAACATACATGTTCATGCATATGCGCTAAAAGTCCATAGATGCATATCGCTGACAGTTTCCACATATATATTTTATAACGTTAGACAAATTCATGAGTTAAATATATACATTTAGTCTGTCTATCAGATTTACAGTGCATACAGCCATGATATGACCATGACGATGAATAAATGAGTGGATACTTCTATAAGATTATAGATTTTAAAGATAATTGTTGATTATAGAGATTTACATTTACGCATTTGGCAGACTTTTATCCAAAGCGACTTGCATTGCATTCTGGTATACATTTTTTTCAGTTCATGCATTCCCTGGGAATCCTTTTAATGTTCCTGCAGATGGTCCCATTTCAATCATTGGATTTCTGCTTAGATTCATACACACTTTCATTTAGTCTGTCACCAACATTCACAAATGCTTTTACCCAGAAGGCACCTGGAACAGTGTCAAATAGATAAATATTCATGGGTGGAGAATAGATGATGCTTGGTGAAGTAAATGCTGGTTTTGAGCGAGAGAAGTGTGTGTTTGGTGCAGGTTACAGAATTAGAAATCCCACTTTTCTTCATGGAGAAATGGGTAACACTTTACAGTAAGGTTTCATTTGTTAACATTAGTTAACAAACTAACAATGAAAAATACTTCTAGCATTTATTCATCTAAGTTAATGTTAATCTCAACATTTACTAATACATTTTTAAGATCGAAACTTTTACCTGTTAACATTACTAGCATTTTTATTAACTAACATTAACAGAGGTTAATAAATGCTGTATATCTTAGTGCCTTAGTGCTTATAAATTAGAAAAGAAGTTGTGATTTAATCTCAAAGCTGGTTGGTTTGGTTCAAGGCTTTAAAACTAGTTATTGACAAATTGTTTGAAATACCTGAGGAAATGAGGGTGGAAACTTCTGGAATCAAAGAAAAAGCAATTTTTTATTCATTTTTTTCATTTCCTTGCTTACACGAACCTCTCTGAGAGCCCATAACAATACATTAAAAATGTCATGTTAAATATTGTGACTGAAATTGAAGAAACCGTTTCAGTGCTCAAGAAAGACATCTCCCAAAGAAAATTCCTGAACAACATGATCCTGTAGACCAAAAACTTGCAGTAGACATGCAGCAATGATCCAGCCAGTGAAGTGAGGTTTTGAACATGTGCAAGAGGATGTGTTTTGCAGCTGCAGTGCTGATTGTTGCTCATCTGTTCATATCATCACCTTGTATTAACGAAATAAGTCTGACATCTATAGAAAGGCCTGGATTAGAATCATCATCATCAGACTTCTTTACGATCTGCTGTTGTAGTTATCCTCTGCGTGCCTTTGGGTGCTCCGACAGCCCATTGTCTCTCCAAGAAAAGCCTCATGGTCAGCTGTAAATCTGCCACGGAACGAGAAGCTCTCCTACGCAGATGCCGCCGCGGCCTCGCTGGCCAAATCCCTGACTTGGGCCGCTGCCGTTTACTTTTTGGCAGGTGTCTGCAGCTCACGTCTGCTGATTCCATCAGAGGTATTAGTTACTTTACCTCCAGCCCTCCTCCCCCTCCTTGTGTTCTCATTAAGCATGCAGAATCCATTTGTTTAGCGGGTGACAGTGAGCACACCCAGGCTGCAGATTGATTTATTAACTCTGATTTGTACCTGGGAGATGATCACAGTGTCTCTGCTGTTTGAATTTCAATCGGGAAGGGCTTCCCTGCTCAACAGGAATCTTCTAAAGAAGAACTTTTCCTTAAAGTAGTGGTTCTCACCTGGTTTTGCTTCGGGACCCGGATTTTACATTAGACATGTGGTGACCCATCTTAACAAAATTGAACGGATTTTTAATACATTTCCTGTTACATTTACTACAAAATCTGGGATGGCAACTTGGTCCCTATATATTTAACATTTCGACCTATATATAATGGATATAATGGTACTGTAAAATATATAATTTCTTGGACTACTTTGAGTTCGATTGTAAAGTACAAAACAGACTAAAGATAAACTTTGCATACATTAATGCAACCAATTTAACAACATGAAATGTACTTCAATGTACATAAAAATAAAGGAATTGTTTCTACTTAAAATATAATTGGATGAGATGACCATTTTTATATACACAATATTCTTTTAGTATTATTTATATACTATTTGAATTTTTTTGAATTTTAGTTTGTTTTTTTAAATGCTTTTGTCACTTTTTTAATTGTATATTTCTATTATGCTTTGTTTTATTTAAGTAATTTTAGTACTTCAACTTAAACATATTGAATTCATTTAGTTGCCAAAGCTAAATTTTTTATTTGTTTTGATTTCAAGTCTTTCATCTAATATTTATATTTTATTTTATTTCAGCTTTATTTCAATTATAGAATATGGTTTTAGTTAACTATAAAAATACTGGTACAAAAAAAACCCTAATTTTAATAAAATCTCATTGTTAAATTCTGTTGTTAAATTTAATAAAATTATTCAATGTAAAGTATAGTAATGTGTATTTGTTTTTTCACTGGGCGTTTGCAACAAAAAGAAGTGCATGTTAACTTATATTAAAATTAAGTATAAATAATTAGTTTGTGCCCCAGATGTCTGCAGCGATTGTCTCTGCTCTCAGATAATGGTTTATGATGATTCTGCATATTTTTGTTCTTCAGGGGTTGGCGTTATTGGGAAGCACTCACTCTCTGCCTCCATTTCCTGTCCTGTTTAATCGCTTCCAGGTGAGAGGTGTTCCTCCGACCTCTTCTGGGAATGCTTATTAAAACTGTTTTCCTATTGATATCGTGGGTTTGATATTTACCAGATTTGACAAAGTAAAGATCTCATGTTTGGCATAATATTACAAGAGAAACATAAGTGAATTATTTGGCCTGCATGGCTGGAAATATAACACTGTTAAAGCGCAGGCTTGAAACTCAATCCTCGGTCCCACACCACATTTGGTTTTCATTCTTTTTCTCGAAAATTTAACAATAGCACCCAGGGATTAAGTCATGAGGCAGGTCGCAGCCAAACCAAACATCCTGCCTCCTACAGAATAATGAAGACAGATGAAAAAAGGAAACAGGTGTAAAGTGTACTTTTTTTTCCTTTGTTTTCTCAAGGAGGCGTTTTACGCCGAGGTTGTCTTCGAACGAACGAAGGCCGTCTAAAAAAGAAAAAAACGAATACCAAAACAAAACAAGGGATGTTATTCTTCTTTCAACACAAGCAGGGTTCCCGGGACGCAAGCTCTCTGGGATGTTGGAGGAGTGATGGGGCTTTCTCCGGCTCGCCTCTTAGCCGCTAGGATCGAGTTTCCCGCCAAGGGGGGTGTGACAGCGCTTCTTCCCCAGCAGAGCAACCACATCCAGCGACACTTCGTCTCGGTGACCCGGTCACACTCTCCACACGGCCCTCTCGCTTCAGGGCCACACAAGGTCCGATTGGCAACGGAAATGATAATATTTCTTCAGCTGAATACAGCGAGCGGTTTCAAAATGGAGAGATCGTGGTGAGAGAATGAGGTGTGGTTTTAGGCGGAGGTGATGACAGGAAGGAGGGACTAACTGGGAAGAAACGCCGCTGCGGTCACACGCAGTTATAAGCCTCTTAATTAAAGTGAGATTTTCTCCTCTATAACGGCAAACTGATTTGGTTTGAACAGTTATTCTGACAGGTGATTTTTGCAGCAACCTCGGCTGTGAAAGACATGCATCTTTAAAGCAGTGTTCATCGAGAGCCATCCGGTAACACTTGTCATACTCAATGACAGGTGGAGGAAGAGCAAGTAACAAGTGTTCAGCAATGCATGTCTCACTTTATAAGCAAACGCACATCAACTGAATCAAACCACGTCAATTCCTCTTACGTTAGATCACCGCGTGACCCATGGATGTCGGCGTGAGATCTTTCCCATTCTTGCCCCGTATGGAATTCTCTTTGCTAGTAGCCCTAACAAACATTTAAACGTATCTCACGATCAAAACCGAGATTGGCTTTGACAAGAATGATGGATCACTTCTCAATAACTCACACCTGCAGAGGCCATTTGCTTGTGCCACGCTGTAACACAATCGTCAAATCCGGGAGGGAACCGCAACCAACAGCGGGAGATACGCCTAAATAGGTTCTCCTTCAGACGAGGGCCGACCATAGCGCAACACATGGTTTTGATGGGCCGATGTGATCTTTCCAGAGCTCCTTCAGCGATCGTGGCTTCCCTGGCTGGAGGTGAACTTTTGCACGGGTGATTTATGCACCTTGTGAACTGTGCAGAGTTGGTGGAGGGATCCTATGTCATCATAGGCTGAGGCCTCATGCACTTCCTGTTTAAGATGACTTACAGTTCCCTGTCAGTCCTCTGGGCCTGTTTTACTGCTGCCCAACCCCTCGCAAAAGCAACGGCGGGCCTGCACTGTCACTATGACATCATCAGGACACAGGAAGCACGGCCATTCCTTACTTGTCAGGGTGGCTGATACACAGATGGGCCGTACTTGAGGAGTGACATCATGGCATTGGGTTCTCTGACTCACCCACACACCTGGAAAGGAAGTCTTTGAGAACTATTTCTTGTATTATTTGTACATATTAAAGGCACATTGGGGAACAACATGAAAAAGGTACATTATCAGTCAAATGTTTTCTCACACACACTCATTTGTATTTCTACTTCTTAACTGAATATATTATTTTGTTGAACGATGACTTTTTTGAGCGAGCTATTCTTTTAGGGTAATGAGAAACAAAAACAAACCAGTGTCTCTCACTCACTTACCACAAATTCTTTACTTGTTTTCATATTCAACTAAAGCCCCATTTTTCTTCTGAAATGTCCATCAAACAAGAATATGAAACGGGAGTCTTGCCCTAAAACTGTCAGGTGTGGCTGGTGGTCAAGCTTTGACAAGCCAGCTCTAAATGTTTCCCCTTTATGCCTGGTACACATTGTACGATTTTGAGCTGTCCCAGATGAAATTTGACCAATCTCAGTGATTTTTCTGTGGTCGTGGCTCCAAAAAGTTGGTCCTATGTCGTACATTGAGAGCAATTCAAAGATGGCCATTGTCACGACCTTGCGACCAAAGAGAGCCTGCGATATTTTTCTGACAGTTTCAGAAAGCATGATAATCTCAAGTGTGTTTGCTGCTATGACCTACGTCTACTGACTAGCCAATAAAAATACAACATAAAATGGTGTATTGATCAATGCGACACTGCGGCAAAACTTTAAACTACTTACTTCAAGCTCCATTTGCAAAATTCGCTTGCCAAGTTGGCCTCTTTTCCCTAGCCAAGACCGTGTCCATATTCTCCTCTTTCGCTGCTTCTTTTTTTTAGCGCACATTAAAAAACACAATTGCCAAAGTGCGATTCATCTTGCTCTATTTGTTTCCCACTAGCGCTTGCTGATTACCTTTTATTCTTCAATTCTAACTTGCGTCGTAGCCTACGATTCAATAGGTTTCATCATTGTACAGTCTGCATACATGTTGTTCCCAAGTTTATTACATCCATGTCGTACATTGTGATTTGTGATCTTATTGGATTGCCGAAATCGTATTACACAAGATGTCCGCCATTTGGCTGCACCAGTCATTTCTTTGTGGAGGTATTGGAAGCGTGGAACTGTTATCGTAGGGCTGACGTATGGATGGCAGTGAAACACAAAACTCTCCATGGGAAAACTCAAACACTGATAGCAGCCTTGGATCTTTGAGGAACGACATTCTCCCACTCACAAACAGACAAGTGGATATTCATTGAGCAACAATAGCAGGGTCATGGTAGTGCTGGAGACGTGCTCATTCAGGGTTGTGGAGTCTGGTCTCGGCAGCATGGACTGGGAGATAGACGGAGCTCTGATACTCCCACACGTTCTGGAGATACCAGGCAGATTTCCTGTTTATGAGTTAAAGCTTTGAAACAAGCTCTGCTGCCCAATGGCATCAAAGGCTGTGAGGACCCAGAAGATAAAGATACAAGACTTCAAATGTCCGGCTGCTGACTCTTTACTGTAGATGAGCAAAAACACACGTTGATGCAGTTACACTGAGCATGCTCACATTAACATGACGGTTCTCCCTTGTACACATGCATTGAAGCCACCAATACATGTAAATGTGTACAAATATTTTTTTTTCTTATTTCATTGCAAGCATAAACCTTTACATTTAGTTGGATTTATACTTAAAAACACTGCCAAATGAATCTTTTTTTGCACTGTGTACTCTCTGCTACTTTTCCTTTAAACTTCTGCTCTGAGATATAGTGGATAGCTAGTAAGACTGACTTTAGGTGTAGACAGACATGCTGTAAACTAGCCAGTGTCGACTGTGCAATTTGTGAGACTGTCAAACTCTAGAGGTAATCAAAAGGCCACCAGCTTCATGTCTCAGATATTTCCTTGACATGAACACAAATCACGTTCTGAATATCTCCCTCATTCTGTCCTATCCAAGCAGAGCTCAGGAAAATTACTGCGCTGGAGTGATTTCAGGAATGATTGATTCTGATCTGCATGGGTCAATGTGTCTTTATGCAGGTTCAGCGCGTTGGGTTTGAGGGCCAAAACTCTTGGAAAAAAAATTGAATGTGGTCTTTGGATAAGGTTTCAAAAATATATCCCATCAACTGAGCAGTGCTGGCAGGCGGAGCAGACCAAAAGGTCGAAACCTTGGAAGGATGAGCCTCGCTGTGAAGTTTGGAGCGGAGCTGGAGATTTCTGGCCTGAGATGGTCCACCCCATGCTGAGAAGCACAGCATAAAAAGTGACTTTTATAACTCGATGGACTGTTGATGTTTTAAAACATTGTGAAAGTGAAAAAGAGGCTGTGCTTTTCACGTTATAAAGACGCTTAACAAAATGCTTTCAAGCCAAATGTAATCTTTATTTTTCTGTTTCTGTACAAAAAGCACGGGATCACAGGGAAAAAAAATCTGAAAAAAACATGCATTTATTTACAGCATGGTCAGAGAGAAAAAAGGAAAGTAGAATACATCTCCCTATCTGAATTCTAAAGACATTAATTAAACATTGTGCTTTGATATATTTTGATATAATATTTCATATTTCACAAAGATGCAGTACCTTTCTTCATTTCACTTTGAGTTCAACATTTCCAAAGAAAACAGGGTTTGAGAAAGAAGGCAGAAGCCAGCTCTCTACATCTATGACAAAAAACCTTTCACAAGCTATTAGGAAACTCAATGCATGGGTGAAATGGATGGACGTGTGTGTGTGTGTGTATGTGTGTGCGTTTGACTGTGTCCAGCCAAGCTGGATCTCTGAGATGTTTTCATGTGAACTTTGAGATTGAATTCAGCTGTTGTAGTATAATAGGGCACTGTCAAATTGTATTTTCTTTACCCCATTTATGTCTAAACCCCAAAAGGACGAATATGAAGTAATTAGGTCACCTGTGAAATTAAAAGAGGTCTTCAGAAACCACTATTTCTTTCACATATCATCTTTGCAAACACATATCTTCACATACTTCAAGAAAATAGGAAAAAACCATGACTGGAATATTAAAATTTGACGTCGTTTTCAAGTGCTCACAGTTAGTGATATTTGGTCGTGTCCAACCAAAGAAACCACCTTCATGAAGATGATAACCTGCAATATGTTGATCACCTATGTCATATTTCCTCAATGATTTTCCACATTTTCTCTACTGAGACTTTTGCCATTCTCTACTGAGAAAATTGCCATTTTTAATGTATCATATCACAGACTTTTTTCTTGATTTTTGATTTGGAATGTTGGAGCACATCCTATTTTAAGGCATCATTATATCTCCTTCCAATATTTAATTTCGCAGCTCATCCACTGAAATGTGGATAGCGATTTGCATTTAAATACAGATTGCATAACTTGTGCATGTGTGCGCAACAACAGTAACAATATCACTAGCCACACTGACCTCACTGAATGGTTCCACGTCAAAATGTGCTCCGTTTCAACAGGTTTAGGCTTCTCTGATACTGTCCATTTCTGGACATGTGATACAATAATCATGTGGCACATTAGATATGACAGCATAGAAATGTTGACATTTCACCAGTCGACGAGGTGTGGCGAAACAACGAATATCTAATGTAAAATAAACCTCAAGAAGGACAGAGAAGTATTATGGAAACATTTTAGAAACATCAACAAAATCACATGATGAACGATTTCAGCTATAATGACCAAAGCAAAGAGTAATCCCAAAAAAATCATCTGAAAACATACTGGTGCATATTTGTATAAGGTTTTCTCTTTTTTTGTTCTTTTTTATTATCATTATTATTTTCTTCTGCTTGCTAAGATACATAGCTCTTGTAAGTGCCCCAACAAAAATAGTGCATTAGGAAATAACTATGATCATACACGTTTCACAAGAACACACAAGACAAGAGGAGGAACAAGAACACAAATGCTTTTAGCAAAAAGAAAACATTAAATATACGATTGAAAAAAATTTTGTCGATTTGTTTTTTTGTTGTTTTTTTTACAAAAGTGGTGAAGTTTTACACCCTGCTTTAAAAAAAACAGGTGTCCTGGTCATGTCCAGACCTCTTTTTTTTTGTCATTGTTGTTTTTGTTTTTACAAAAAAAGTGTAATCCCTTTTATTTTTCACTCTTTTTACAATATCTAAAAGGTATTAAGACATCAAATGTGTTGACAGATATTTGATACTATTATTCAGGCCTAACTCACCAAAGAAATCCCGAAACGAACTTTATAAATACATACAAAAAAGCACAATAAGAAGTTCAACAATAAGTCTGGTACCTAAATGTGATTAAAACTGCAGAAAGCATTCCTGGCTTAAATCTACCTATCCACACACCTGGAACTACACTGGAACTACATAAACAGTATGAGGAAAAACGGCTGACATCCATCATCCTGATCATTGCTAAATATCACGGTTTTCAGTCTGGGATCATTTCGTCTTTGTGCACCACTCTGATGATTTAAAACAAAAGCGGAAGGGGATAAAATCAGCTTGATGTTAAAAACCAGAGACGTTGCATTTTGTAAATAGGAATGAACCGTTTTCGACTGGCGTTTTGAGCTGTGGCAGTCCCATCTGGATGAGTGGCGTCTCTCTTCTCACAGTGGAAACAGGACAGACATACAATATGAAACGAACAGAGAGGAACCAGTCTATAGACAACATCAGCCATGCAAAGAAGCCCCTACGGTCGTGGACGTATCAAAACCTCGGCTTCTCGTTCACATTGCGATATTATCCAGCTTTTATTGTCCTGCTCGAAATGCCACCCGGTACGGCGTTCTCAGAGTCTCCAAGGATGAAGTCTTAGAGGGGCAAAACAAACACATCTATTGACATTTCAGGACATGGGACATTCATATATATATATATATTTTTTAGTGATCCAGGTGTAGATGTTCTTTTCGGGCAGCTCCTCGTAGGACTGGTGATGTTCAATAAGGGAGTGGCAGACAGATTTGGTGAGCCAGTGAGTTTGTTGTGGGCTCAATGAAGCCTTAGAGGAAGATCAGGTTCCTCTTCACATGGGAGGGACAATCAGACCCGCCATAGCTGGAAGAGAACAACAACAAGAGGTTAGTCGACAAAAATAGAGACGGTTCAAATAACAAGTATTATCTACTTGACTCGGATATACACAGCAAAAAAAATGACTTGTTTTTTAGTACAAACATCCAAACATTGTTAAATCAAGATAGATTTGACTTAGGATATTAAAGCCCAGTTTCACAGACAAGGCTTAAGCTAGTCCCAGACTAAAATGCGTGTTTGAGCCGCCTTAACAGAAAACAACTTGCACTGAATGATCTTAAAATGTCAGTGCCATTGTTTTGTCTCAGGATGCACACCAGTAATGTTTTTTTTCTAAGGCACGTTTATAAAATATAATTAAATGTCCTAATTTAACTAACACCTAGTCCTGGCTTAGTCTAAGTCCTGTCTGTGAAACCAATTTATCAAAATTAAGTGAGTTTATGTTTAAAACAAGAACAATGATCTGCCAATGGGGTCAGAAAAAAAATCTCAATGCCAACCCCATTCATTGGCAGATATTTATTATTATTTTAAGCAGGAAAAAAACACACACATTTTTTGTCAATTTCTAAGGCGGCAAGACTTAATATCACAAGTCATTTTTCTTCCCAAGAAAAAGTATCTTGATTTAAGAATGTTTAGATATTTGTAATGGGAAAGAAAATCATTAGTTATATATATATTTTTTTTTTTGCAGTGTATGACCTATTTGAACCATAAAATTATGGTTATTACGGGTCAATGGTGCAGCTCATTCCACAGTCAGTCTGGAGTGTGTAATATTTTTTAGCTAAGCTAACATTTCTACAGTTTAACAGTTTAAAGTTAAGAGTTTCCTTAGTACAAACTGATCTGCAGTCATATTGTAACATTTTGAGAATATAAGAAAGTTTTTGGCCTCATAACATGCAAGTAACATGAGAAGTGATCTTTTATGAATAAGTTATTGACTCCATGCAACTCTGAAGTAATTTTGATACTATTTTACACTAATTTGCCCCCAACAGACATCACCACCTGCATGAAAAACTAAAACATTATTTATTTATTTATTGCTGTAAATGCAACCAATCTAAGTAAAAAGTAGAAAGTTATGGATCAACTTTGTCCTCAAAAATTTTGTGCCATTTTTTTGTTGTTGACACATTCTAGAGGAGGGTCTTGTTTCCTGATTGGCTCAGAGTCAGGAGAGGGGTGGGGTGCTCACCCTGTAGGCTGCTCCCATTGGTGCTGGTGCAGGTGGGGGGCGGGGAGGTCTGTGGCCGGACGACAGGCGCGAAGGCGCTCTTCTGTTTGACTGCAGAGATCATATGGACAGGAGAGAATGAGAAAGGGCCCGCAGACAGAGAGATGGAAGTAGGGATGCATGAAGAGGAGGAGGAAGAGGAGGCATGGTGCTCCAATAGAGGACTGGAGGGGGTGACTGAAACAGACACACACACAGAGACACACACACACCCGCACACACAAAGATGAGATTTATGAGGTGGGTCATGCCGATTGTTAGAGGGTTAATTGAAGGGGAGGGGCTATGGCAGAGTGAGGTATTATGGGAATGAAACCGTGTGCTACACCTGCATTGCAAAGTTGATCCATAACTTACAACTCTTGAAGAGTATTTATGTCAATGTAGTCCACATTTGACTGCCAAACCACACTTTTGCAGGAGCATCAACATGAGAGCTGCTTTCTTTTATTGACACATTAAGCATTCCAATAGACGGTATTATCAGGACATCTAATATGCGGTCATCTGCATGCTTTGAGAGAAAGACAGGTAATAAAAGCCAATGGTCTTGGCGCTGAATCTTGAGCAGAAAGCTTGAGCTTTCTCACCAAACTGGAGTAAAACCCACAATGAATTTCCTTCAATGAAATTCCAATTGAAAACCCCTGCCAACTTGTTTCCCATTTTTATAATGAATGGAAAGCAAACCTGCCCCGAAACAGCTTTGTGCAAAGCTCGGCCTGCCAAACAAGTGCCAATCACACAAAATACAGCTGCTATATATCGAATATATGAACAGTCTTCAGTATATAAACCTCATTTGTAATTGTCAGGCCCCCAGCATTGTGATTCCCCCCCCCCCCAAAAAAAAAATATAGCAGCAGCAGACGTATTTACATGAAAGTGACAGAAAGCTCACTATCCTGACCGCAGCGAGAAAGCGAGCGTGTGACGGAGTGAGTGAGAGGCATGGAGGAGTCGTTAATGTGTTAGACATGAAAGGAGATGAAAAAATATGAGTGTTCGTGGAGTTAGTTCGGATGGAGACTTTCACAGTGCATGGAACAGCAGACAGACAATAACCTTTCCCTCACAGAACACGCAGACAAACAAACAACCTTAGCATTTCAGATTAGAATTAAGACGCTGGCAGAGTTGTGACCAAACATGCCTGTTGTGATATCCAAAATCACAAACTTTTTAGACTCTCAACACTTGAATTTAGACAACCATTCAGAATCCTAAACATACACTGATGAGTTAACAACAACCCTGCTGAAACAATTAGTAGAGTATCTAACATATCCTGGCTGGTTTGTACCTGATGAGTCAGTCTACACTCTTAAAAAAATAAAGGTTCTTTATTGGTATTGATGGTTCCATGTAGATCATGCATAGAATATCCATTACACAAAAAGTTCTTTATAGTGGAAAAAGGTTCTTCGGATTATTAAAATGTTCTTCAGACTAAAGACTGCGATCAAAACTAAAACTAAACTTCTTCATTGCAAGAATTCAAACTCCTGAAATTAATTTTCTCTTATTGCTAATACCTCCAAAATACATCATTCAAATTAAACATTTATCTTTTCAAGTTTCCCAGTTAAACCATTCCTGCACAAAAGTGCAGTTCTTTGTTTTTAACCCGGCCTTAAAAAAAAAAAGTGAGCTGTGGTTGGTTGCTTTTCAGTCAAATTAGGGTGGTTTGACCACTGCATATGGAGAATATAGTGCATATCGCTGAATTAAATTTAATGCCATTTCCAAAATGTGTATTTGTTCTCAGGTATACAAACCTCATACATACATTCCTTTTCAATGTCAAGCACTTTTTAACAAAACAAGACGATTTTCCAGGTATTGCATGCGTTAAATTTCTAAAAGCTAAATTCAAACACATCAAGGACTTTGTGCGAACCCTGTATAAAGTTTTAATAATCATTGCCATATAACAGGGAAGTCCACACCACAGCTATAACGATAATGACACTGAGGAACAATATTATTGGAATCATTTTCAGAACGTTTTTTTCAAGCTGATGAATGATTAAAAACAGCCAATTGACTGCGAATTGGACTCCACCTGACTTTAAAGCACTCGAGCATTTAAAGCGGCAGATGACATAACTGCACTGAACGCTAATAAACAGAAATGTTGATCATTATAGGTGTGAACGGGCCTTAAGAAAAGAACTGTCTACTCAAAGGTTCTTTCGGAACCCACAATGGGTTGGAACACAAAATTGTACACACAAACCCCCTTTTGGAACCTTTATTTTTAAGAGTGTAGCCTAGCTAGTGAGGCTAACTGAAAGCGAAAAGTCTTGCTGGTTAAACTAGTTAAGAAGTCCAATACACTGGTCTTTTCAGCAGGAATTCCAGGATCTGTTAGCTGACCAACAGGACACTCACTTGCGTAAGGAGAGTTGGCGGCGGATCCGTTGAGGAAACTCGGGGATCCAGGGACGCCCAAGTTGGTCATTCCAGCTCCGTATCCGTTCATGGTGGAGGTGATGGTGTTGTAGTTGGCCTGCTGAGGTGTGGAGGTCGGCACGTACCCGCGAGGAGACACGCTGTTTGAGTTACGAGAGTAACCTGGAATGTAAGACACAGCGACAGGTTAAGGAGGACACTCTTCAAATATGAACCATGTCAGCCCTGGGATTTATTCTGAGTTTGCTTATTAAGACGCTTGATGTGATTTGTAGATGTTGCAGTTGGACTAATGTGTGTCTGTGACATGTTGGGTTTGTGTTTCTGGTGGGTGGAAAACATTGGTAAGTGTGAGAACATTTACCAACAAGATATCCGACCGCTGTTAAGAAAGCACTCAGTACAGTCAAATAAAACTTTGTCTATGTTCCCATAAGCAGCAGTGTTTTGGCGGACGGTAAGAGACAGGAGCAGAGCCATACTGAGAGACATGGAGATCACCGAGACTTGAGAGAGTGCTTTTTTTGACAGCAAGTAAAAACCCTAGTAACCACCTAGGATGAGGAAGCAGAGGAGTTCAAAACTGAATGAATAAAAAAATTAAATGAAAAAAATGATATGATATGGTAGAGAGTAGACTGCTTTCCGCCCAAGTTTTCCCCCCATTTTAAGCAACGTTCTATTGTTTCAACTTTCAAACTTTCTAAGGTCATATTCTTTTAAAGGGGTGGTTGATTATGATTTCACTTTTCTAACAAGTTTGTGTAATTTATTCCTGTAACAGCGAAGCTGAATTTTCAGCATCATTACTCCAGTCTTCAGTGTCACATGATCCTTCAGAAATCATTCTAATATGCTGATTTGATGCTGAAATTTTAAAAACTGGTTGTGCTGCTTAATATTTTTGAGAAACCAGCACTCATTTAAAATATAATATTTTTGTAACATTGCAAATGTCTTTACTGTCACTTTGATCAATAATTTTCTTTTTCTTTTTACTGACCCTAAATTTGGAATGAATTTCAATTCAATTTAGTAAGAAAAGCAAGTTTCTAGTTTTAAACTGGAAAACAAGTAATAAATTCAGAAAATCGTGAAAACAGATCCACAGCCCTTTAACATGTCGTAGTCACATGAGCGGCAACATACTGTAACTGCGTCATAAGACACAAATATCATTCGTTAGCAGAGAGCCAATGTTCATTAATCTAAAAACTTCCCTAAATAAACTGTTACCTACGTGGGTTGATAAGCCGCATGAAAGAGGTGCTGTATTCTGTAAATCAGTTTGCAACTTAATTAGAACTTGAAACAATAATTAGTTTGATGGATGAACGAGAAAAAGCAGCAGGCTAACCGAATTAAATCCTGCTGAAGTTTCACTGCATACGAGCATGAAGTATGAAATGCAATATTTTTATAATGGCTAACGGCCCTTTCCCATGACCTCATGGATTCCTGTAGGTGTTCCTTTCCTGCGTGAATGAGGAAAACAGACGAGAGGAGAACGGGATGAGTGCTAGCAGGAGGGAAAGCAGAGAGTGTCAAGGGAGAGAGAGTGCTTCTGTCTTCCTGTGTGTGTCTCTCTCTCTCTCTCTCTCTCTCTCTCTCTGATATAAGGAGAGTGATCTGTTCATCTCACATCCATTCCCACTTCCTGTCTGTGAGTGTCAGAGCTGGTGGGTGAAGAGAAACATGGCTCGGCGCTGCGATATTGAAAACACTTGTGCATGGAAATGCTCACACACAGGGCATGAGATGCACGCATGCAAGTCCAAAAAAATTGCAGTTCTGTTTATTGACACTAGTAGTGCAGAAATGACATAATTCAGATGTTTTAAACAACTTCTTAGAGATTTTAGTGGCTTTTTAAGCAACTTTAACCAATCATGCATACATTTGATCCATTTATGTGGAATCAAACTCATGACCTTGATGTTGACACCATGCTTTAGCAGTCAGCTAATATTATAAAATTATTACAATTTAAAATAACTGTGAATGTATTTTAAAATGTAATTTTCATGTGATATCAAAGCTGAATCTTCAGTGTCACATGATCCTTCAGAAATCATTCTAATATGCTGATTTGATGCTCGAGAAACATCATGCTTTATGACGTTGCTTTATGAACGCTAAGTGTTTGCCATCTCTCAGAATTGTAAACCTGTAATTGCTACTTGCTTATAATCTTGGTTTTAATACACAGACATACCGAAGTGCATGCATGCTGTGCTCATATACTGCGTTTGCATTTGCAAATAACGTGTTTGATTCTTGTAGCGCTGTCATTCTGAGTCTCTCGGCTCGTTCACAGCCTGTGGCTCACACTTCTCTCAGGAGTGACATGGAGTGTGTACACACACACACACAGACTCACACTGATGAACGTGACGTTTTTATGGGCAGGTGAGTGTGAGTGGCAGTTTTGAGTGCTGTGGGTGACAGGCCTGCCAAAACACAGCCATGTGATCGTCATGTGCAGTGCTGCTGGTCCGGGGCTGTGTTTGGGTGTGAAGCTCACCAAAAGACAGATGAACAGATCCAGACACGGACTGACAGACTGTGTGACGGAATTTAAGTGTTGAGTTTGTCAAGTAGCTTTGAGTTTCGTGAAATCATGAAATCATGTTTCAATCAGAACCAGTCAAACACTTTGTACGGCTGTCAACGCAACACATTAGACAAATTAATTCGAAAGAAAATAGTGCGATAAAAATATTAACACAATTAAGCATGCCCCTTGAACTGTGAGTAAATTAAGTACCACCGTCAAACGAGGCTTCATGTTCAATGATATGGAAATAAAACAAATAATATAATATTGATGTATGCAGTAAATCTGATTAGACTGACAGCCGCACATACAAGTTTTTGAAGTGCATGTGTGATTCGGGACTTAAATACTGCATGTCAACACACACACTGACCTTGGTCTCCCTGTGAGGCCTCAGAGATGTTGACGGCGAGCTGGCTGCTGAAAGAGTTAACTCCCATCATGCCTGAGTGAGCGCTGGAGCCTGTCAGCGAGGGCAACTGGTTATGGCTCCGCGGCACGCTGTACAGCGCCTCCGTCAGGTCTGCAGCGCGCTTTAAAATGATCTCCTGACCAATACAGAGAGAGAGAGAGAGAGAGAGAGAGAGAGAGAGAGAGAGAAAGGGTTGAAATGGGTTTCAAGATATTAAATTAAATGGTGGCTCCAACCATAGCAAAAAGTATAAAAGAAAATAATAATGCTCTTGAATAAAAAATGTTAATGAAAAAAAAAAGATTTATTATTATTATTATTATTAATTGAATAATATTTTAGCATGATAAATAGATCAGCAATATTTTTTTATAATTATTATAATTTTTTAAAAACTATAATAATTATAAAATTATAATTCATGTAGCTTACCGAAATTTAAAGTTATATAAATATTTACATAAATTATATAAGTAGTTACATAAATTATTATTATTATTATTATTAAAATTATAAAATTTGTGATAAATTGGTAACGCTTTATTTTATACTATATTTCACATCAAACATTATTATAAATAATTCTATATAAATACACATTATATGAATTATTCCTAATAATAATATTATTAATAAATATGTCTTAAATATAACTATAAAAATTACAAAATATTTAAATAGTATTCATTATTTAAAGAATATTTAATTTTTCATAAAAATACATAATAATATAATGTGTTCTTAATATAATTATTTATAATAATTATATATAAAAACACAAATTAATTATTATTTATATATATATATATATATATTTAAAATCTAAATATTCTAAATATTTAAAAAGTACTGATTATTTACACACACACAACATATAAATCAGCTAACTCCATATAATATCATGGACTTTCTTGTGATTTTCATACCTGATTGTTATGAGGCATCCCATACAGCGCCTCCACCAGGTCTGCGGCTCTCTTCAGCAGTACCTCCTAATAACACACACAAACACACAGAGTTTACACACTGGAAATCAGCACTGTTTGCATTTCAAAACATAAACAATACCGCACAGCTAAAATGAGCACCATAAAAAAATATATAATTATATAAAATAAATAAATCATGTTCTTTATGTTTCAAGTTTTCCCAAAGTTATTTATTATATATATATAAGCAAGCCATGCTCAAAAAGAGAAACAAAACATGTGATGAGGCGGACAGAAAAAGAAGCTGTCGGAATCTCATTTACACCAACCTGTCACACAAACACACACACATACACGTACACACAAATACACACACTCAACCTGTGCCAAATCACACAAGCAGTGATCCAGGGCTGCGATCCTTTCAGACTACACATATGCTCCACTGTCATTCTTCACACGGCGTGTGTGACTGTGTGTGTTTGTGCGTGTTATCCTGTAGTGTTCCTGTGTAAGTCACACGTTTCCACCGGCCCACAGACTCCATTCTGGTCTCACTGAGAGAACCGAAACCAAGAGAGGACATGAGCACTTTACAACGGCTTCTGCTCCATCTGGACTTAATTAACTTCTATACATTTTCTCTTCTACATGTTGTCTTCACCCCCAGTGCACCTCCTTTCCACTTCACTGGTGGAAACATCAAATCACTTTTGAACAACACATTGGCTTTATCTATTTACCTTGTCACAAGAAGTTCTGCCATTTCTAATTGATATTAGTTTTCATGAGCTCATCAGTATATGTTATAGTACAGAAATAAAAAAAATATATATAAATTTTCAGCATCATTACTCCAATCTTCAGTGTCACATGATCCTTCAGAAATCATTCATGATCATACACTGTAAAAAGTTACTGTTGGTTTAACGTAAAAAAGTAAGTTACCTGGTTGCCTTAAAATTTTGAGTTAGTTGAATTTAAAAGTTTGAGTTAATACAATGAAGGAGATTGGTTTAATTAACATACACTCAAAATAGTATGTTATCTGAACCACATTAATTATCTAAGTTGATTTGACAAAAGATAAAAAGTTGTGATAATAAATCATGAAAATATTTTTACAGTTTTACAGTGTATGCTGATTTGATGCTAAATACACATTACTTATTATTATCAATGTTGAAAACAGTTTAATGCTTAATTTTTTTGTGGGAACAGCATTTATTTGAAATTTAAATATTTTGTAACAGTATAAAGATCTTTAATGTCCCATTTGATCATTTTAATGTTCCATTTTTAGTTCCGCAAAGAACCTTTCAGTGAACATTTCTAAAAAGAATACTTTTTTCTTACTGTGAAGAACATTTGAAAAATAAAAAATAAAGAACCCTTTTCCACTGTGGATGATTCTTCATGTAACCACTGATGTCAATAAACAACTTTTAGATTTGTATATTTGAGTCACCATGTTCAGGCTAAAGAGGAGTCCCCCCCCCCCCCTCCTCTCTCTCATACACACAGCATTCAGAGACAGACAGAGAGGTGTGGAGGTGATACAGAGGAAGCCAGAGCTGGTATTATGGCAACCTCTACTGGAGCTCCCTGGGGTATTACATTGAAACCTACCCTACACACACACACACACACACAAAACACACTTCACATGACTGTATGAGGACAGGAAACAAAGAAAGAGACAGATGAAAGTATAGAGTAAACACAGACAAAGAGAGAAAAGATTGACCCAAAGAACTACAGATGCAGTTCATGAAATCAGGATAAAACGACAAAAAAGAGAGCAGGAGAAAGAGAGGAAACAGCAGAGTAATTGTAAATCTCATGACGAGAGGTGAAAGAGAGAGATGCAGACAGAAAACAGCGCTGAAAGATGAGCAAAGGGGGAAAGGGTTGGAAGAAAACAAAGGAAAAAAGACTCGAGGGACAGAGAGAAGACAGAAGAAGACAAAGTGAGGGAAATGTGCACAAATAAAGTGGAACTGAGTGAGTGAGTGAGTGAGTGAGTATGTTAGGAGAGAGAGAGAGAGAGAGAGAGAGAGAGAGAGAGGGATGAAGAGGGGAAGTTCTAGTTGTTTTTCTCCCTCAAGAGTTGCCAGGTAAGAGGCAGCTGGGGTTGCTGGCAAACCTATCATTACTGTACTGTGAGAACAACAGCCTGTGTCTGTACACACACACACACACGCACACGCACATTGGAAATATTACACTAATTCTACATTTGTACACAATTCAAGCATGTTGAAATTAAAGTAAATATTGCTTATATTTACAAACAAGTATCGATCGCAAAGCAGAAAACCCTATTCACAAATCTGAGTATATTTGAAAGGTATAAAGTAAAATACACTTAGCTTTACGGCACAGGTGTTCCCAGCATACACCAGGGTATGAATAATTAATATGGCTGTGTACTTTACTTTAGCCGATTTTATTTACACCGTTGTTATTGTTGAATCTGATTATTACATTTAGGAATTTGCTGTTTAGACATCTGGGGTTCCTTTTCAAAAATAGTATAAAAAATACTATTCTGTCTCTTTTATTCGTTTTACAACGTTATCTACGAACCATTTTCTGAAGATTTAGATTTAGATTTTTCTTATTTCTATGGCCATTTCTCTGAAATTGTGTCCCCCAAAAAGTTCATCTAGGCTAGAAACACACACAAATGAAGCTAAAATACACAAATATAATACTTAATAATAAAAAATGCAGAGTTCATGCTGGAACATTAGTTCTCAAATAAGTAATAAGTAAATAAATGTAAGTAAAAATTAAATAAAATCTTAAAACAAATCTTACTTTTCAATGTATTGTCCGTAAATTAAACTATATCCCTAACCTTAAAACAAAGCTTTTAGCATTTTTAGAAATGAATAAAGACACTATTTACAAACCATTTCGTTTTATGAATATATCAACAAAAACATTTTCAGATTGTTCTTATATCTAGGGACATTTTAGACTGTCTGTCCCCAAAAAGTGCATCAAGGCCAGAAATACGCACCATACACACTATGCCTTAATACATGCAGATGTTGGAACATTAGCTCTCAGGTTTCTCACATCTACTGTATGTCATGCCTGCATCTGTGAAGTGCAGCTCTTAGTGACTGTTATATGCCAGGCCACGAGGCCCTGAAACTGAACACTTTCTGGCTGAGTTTCTGAACACACTGTGTGGAAACTGTTACATTTACGAGGAAGAACAACAGTGGCCTTCAGATCAGGCAGAGAGGCAGAAACATGCTCAGGAAACCACCAAATATTGTGATATTCCTTTGGAGTTTAACTTTAAGAGCTCATCTGGGACTGTTTGCGTGGTAGTGCTCATACATACACACACGCACTCGAGAGAGGATCGGGGGGCATATGGAGATTGGGGCATTAGGCTTCCTCCTCCTCCTCATCCTCATTTACTTGCATTTCCCACGACAAAATATGACCTTAGAACTAACAGTCCTTCCTCAGCCAATCAACAACGAGCAGTAACGATCCTCACAGATGGCTCAAGTCAATGACAAACACGAGCGAGAGAGAGAGAGAGAGAGAGAGAGAGAGAGTTGAGACCTTGTGCTCTGTTGTTCCTGCATTATTCAATATAACATGTTTATTCAACCTTTACATTAGTTATAATGTGATTAGTAGGAACTCGTTTTGTAAACTCCAAAAGTGAATAAAAAAAGTGACATGATTAGAATAGAACGAGAACAAGAGCATCTTTAAAACACCCAAACAAGACCTCCCGAAACAACCTGTGCAATATTTACACAAAAATAATATTTAACTATTATTATAACAATTTCACTGTTTTTTGAATATTGTAATATAGTAATAATATAGTAATAAAATAGTAATAATATAATATCATTAATAAAATTGATATAATATAATATAATATAATATAATATAATATAATATAATATAATATAATATAATATAATATAATATAATATAATATAATATAATATAATATAATATAAAATAAGAGATACATGTAATCTGAATGTCTGTCCGGGGTGTATAGTTTTATTAAAAACGTGTTTTTATTGCACTGTAAAATTTTTATACCAGATGAACAAACATTAAAACCAAACATTTTATTTAATATGACAAAATCAACCTTATTTAATTAGGTTACAGCAACAAAATTGATTTTAAATGTCAAATTAGGTAGAAAAAACTATTTAAGGTAACAAAATCTTTTTTATTATTCATTTAGTATACGAATAATACATATTTATATACTCCCTCTGCTTAGTGCAATATCTTGTAATAAAATAAGTTGCTGCCTTAACGTTTAAAGTACAATCAACTTTACATTAATCTGACTTTAAAAATGAGTTAAATCTTGTATAACTTATAAATAAAAGTTGAAAATTGCTTAACTTATTTTGACGAGTTAAAGCAATGTATAAACACATGTTGTCATAACTTATTGATCATATACTGTTTTGCAGTATACATCTTTTTTTATTTTTTTTTATAGTATACTACTGTATATTATCCATAAAGTTGTAAATATGTATATTCTGTCTTAACCTAACTGTGTCTTTATACTTTTTCATATTTTAATTCTTTGTGTCTTGTTGTATTTACATGCGTGCACTGGAAAAATTGTGTGCGCAAGCAAACTTGGTATTAAAGCTCTTTCTGATTATTGTATTGTTTTGCATTATTGTTATATGCATCTATTAGCGTAAAGCGCGTGCTTATGAGTGCAGTGTTTTAAGTGTGTGTGTGCGCACCTGGTCATAAAGTATTTCTTGTTTTACTGTACGTCAGGTCGTCCCTCTCTTACAGTGTTCCTGTGGGTGTTTCTTTATCAGTCCTCCCTCCCTCTCTCTGCCCATCTGTACGTGTCTCTGTGGTTTGGTTGTCCCCTGCTCTCGTGCCTGATGCTGTCCAGGTATGGGGCTCTTGTTCCAGGCCGCCTCCCCGCTGCAGTTCCCCGTGTCCGGCCCCAGCCGCCCAACCTGTCCCTGGTTCAACAGCGCTCTGCCATCCACACCCAGTGGGCAATCTGTCACCAACACAGCCTTGGCACTGGCAGCACACCCCTCATCTCGGTCTCTCTCTCTCTTTCTTTTTCATACCCTCTTTCTCCTTTGCTCTCCTCTCCTGTCCTGTCTTCCCTCTGGCCCCGGTTCAGTTCATTAATCTCCATTATAAAACAGAAGTTAGTTAATGTCTCTGATGCTCGCTGGCTACGACACCCTGCCACGGGCCCTTTGGCACAACATGAACGCACACACAAGCACTTCCGTTAAAACACACACACACATTTACTCGTGCTTAACTGTTCACATCTTCACACACATTGACAAATACAACATTCTTGCATTAAACAAAACAAGAAATCACGCACAGATTTAGTAGTCTGTATGTTCTGTGTTTACATAATGTACAAATAATCTAATAAAACTTGTAGTATTTGGATAAAGAAATTATAAAAAATTCAAGTATGATTGGTTTAGGGGTAAATTTCTCTCTTACATTGGTTTAGAGATTTTATTAAATGCCAAACCCTAAGTACACTGAAAAAAAATAAAAAAAATATTGAAGGATTTATTTTGGAAAAAATTTCTCTCAGAAAAATCACTTTTTACAGTGTATAAACTTAAGTCATCTTGAGGCTTGTAAGTGATCAGATTTTATATTATTAAATGGACAATAAAATAAAATCCTATAGACTTAGAGTAAAGCAGAGATATGTGGCAAATTTAAGGACCAGACTATCATCAAGACTTTGGGATGGCCTCTTTTTTCATGGGCTAGTCAGCAACATGAGCAACGTAAAAAAAAAAAAAAAGAAGATTGTTAAAAAATAAAAATTATTGTTATACTGCAGCAACTGTGATTAATAACAATAATAATAATAATGCAAAATGTATTTTTGTTTGAATGTGTCCCTGAGCTGTATCATTCAGGATTAGTGAAAACGTTTTTAAGTGCACTGTAAAAGTGTTTTGTGATATTAATAATGTATTTTTTTCATAGCTTTGTTGTATTCCTCATTTGCAAGTCGCTTTGGATAAAAAAAAAAAAAGTACATAAATTTATAATTGTAAAACTAAACTATTTTGGTTAGCCTGTAAAATATAAAAAGAAAATAATTATTTGAGAAACATAAGAAAGTGAGGCATGCAGAAACAGAGAAAAAGGAGAGAGATATATAAAATGACTTCAAACAGCCACGAGGTGAATAAACTGTACAGTTCTGCTCTGTGGACTTAGCTTTACTTCATTATTTATGTGGCGTCTACAGAACGACCTGCGGCTACTCTACACACGTTCCCCTCACACATCTCTACAAACTATTTCACATCACACTTTCTCAGCCAAAACAAAAAGTCCGGCACATTCCTCTCAAATTAAGTCTGCCAGCACAAATCAGCACTGCGTTCCCTGTAGTCAAGCTGCTCTATAACCTCAATATCACTTGGAGGCTCAATACTCACTCTGTTGAACCCCTAATGAAATGCAATCAATGATTGATAAGGTGGCAGTTGCCCTCGAGTGGACCCGCTGATGATTACAGCCGGTCGGCCTGAGCGCCTGACCCCAGTCTGGGCTCCAGAGGTGTGCCACCCGGCCCTGGGAGAGACCGGCGCTGGGCCTTTTGTCTTATTAGCTGACTGTCGAGGTGTAAAGATCTGCCGCCTGCCAGGCATACAATTAGTCATCCTGTGATCTTTATTACTCCAGGGTGGTGGTCTTTCTTAGCAGAGCCCCAATTCGACACCCTCTCTCTTCCTCACCCGGGAGTCCCAGGTAATGTTGGGGATCAGGTGATGGGATCTTACGGAGGGTCCCTTGCATAACAGGTTAAGGACGAGGCAGGAGTGTCTCTTGTGCTACCAAGAGGACCGTGAGTGATCCTCTGCAGGGTCAGCGACTGGAGGAATCGGCCCACTCCATCACCCCCCGTTCCTACATATACTCTGAAAAATAACTTTTGCTAAATTGTTTGCAGCTTTATAGGACCCTCTTGAAAAAAAAGAAAAAGAAAAAAAAAAGGTTCTTGAGATGGCTTTATGGCTCTTGAGACATTAAATTGTTTTGTTTTTTTAATTAAATGTTATTGTGTTTTTTAGGATGCAAATTAGATGACTTCACACTATTGGTAATTTCCATATCAACACAATCGTGTGAGCTTTATCTCGCAACCCAAACAGCCTCTGGGCACCCTTAGCGCAAATGTCAACACGTCAAAATGTCTTGCAAAATTATTAATCTGAAAAGGAAAAGTTTTTTAAACGCATAAACAATAGCAGAAGTGTGATTTACCTGCATGGCAAGATTTATTATTATTAACTAAAACTATTAAAAAAAATTTTTGTTAATTGAAATAAAGCTGAATTAAAATAAAACGTAAAAATTGTATGAAATTATTTTAAGTTGAAACACTAAAATAACTAACTGGCAATAAATAAACAACTAAAATGGAAATAAAAATCAATCAGACCTATATAGTAATAAAAAAAAACTAATTTAAACTAAAATTGAAAATGTAAATTGAAAATATAAAAATAAAGCTAATTTAAAATGTTAATAATAATATATACATAATACTAAAATTACACTGTAAATAAACACTTGGCAAAATATGATCATTTAGTATTAGCCATTTTACCAAGTGACAGGTAATAAAGTTTGTTCGGTTACACTTTACTTTACAGTATGTGCACTTACATGTACTTACAGTGTACTTACCTAAGAAAAAGGTAATAAGGTAACTACATGGGTTAAGGTTAGGTTTAGGTGTAGGATCAGGTTCAATATAACCCAGTTATTGTAATTACTGTAATAAGTACATAGTATATGGGGAACAGGACTGTAAAATAAAGTGCTACCGTTTGTTCAGATTCATCCCCAACATCAAATACAACATCAAACACATCTCCTCCCTTTTAAAAGCCTATTATTTTGTTATCCAAAAGTGCAATTATATGCTAAGCTGCATTTTAGAATTTGCATTTAGCATTGTTTTTAGCATTAGCATCAGACTGCCCGAGAACATCGTAACAAAAAAGTTCTCTCTTTGTTGAACAAATGTCTGTAAAACTCTTTTCGGTTCTAATTGGAACCTTTCTTTTTAAGAGACAGGCCGGGAAGGGTTCGGACTCTACGAGAGATTCGCTCAGGGAGGCATGCGAGCGGCTCCTTCCCCTGAGAGGTGTTCTGGATGAGCTGGATTCATGTCTGCATGTTAATCTCTTCACTCTACCTGCCAAAAGGCAGAGAGCACGTGTTACGGTGCATCAAGATGCCGTGTTCCTCTCCTTTTCCTTTTCACAGACCTCCACAGCCCAGCATCACAGCATGAAACCATCTCAACACTCCTGGCCCCCTGCTGTCTCTCTCTGTGTGTGTGTGTGTGTGTGTGTGTGTGTGGGTGGGTCACAAGGAGTTGCTCGGAAGCTCTACAGTTCATTCAGCACAGGTAACAAGGTGAGTCTGTTTGACTTAAGATTGGCCCGGCTCTCGGCTTTCTAGTCCTGAAGGTCCTGAAGTCTCCCGACAAGCCTGTTTCTATCTTCCTCCTATCTTTTCTTCCTCCTGTTTTCCCCTTGCTTTCTTTCCAGGGGCTCAATTATGGGAGGATGGTTCTCAAGCGCCCGGCGAGAGCAGATCAGCTGACCCGGGAGAGCAAGCCATCCGACAGGTCCCCTAACAATGATAAATCACACACACACACACACACACACACTGAGCCTGGTGAGCAGAGGTCCACCACACACACATACATACATAACATTACAACTTTCACACATACGCACACGCACACACACACACACACACACACACACACACAAGCTTATCGTGCTAATAAAGAGCATCTGATAAAGTAAAATGCTCCAACATGACAAGGCAAAGGAAGTCAATAACATACTTCCTCTTAAAGAAGACGTAAGTATAAACAGGGCTTAAAAAGCAGACCGGGGCTAGTTGTCACGCAAGCAATATCTGAATAAGCCAAAACTGCACAAATGTATTTACTTTAAAAGTAGCTTTTTATGTTGGTTTGTTGGATGTCATCGAAACATCCAAAAGCCCTTTTAATTAGAAACATTTTTGTCAATTCAAATGAACAAGTCACAGGTTTACTTTATGGACTTTATTAATATAAATATCTGCTGTTTTTTTTTTAATTGATTATTTTTTGTTTCACAATTAATTTGCTGTTTAATTTAAGCTGAAATCCTAAAATATGCTGATTAATGTCTGTTAATTAAATTGTTAATCAAAGTTACCGCGTATAGTGTAACAATATGACCTGTCAAAACAAAAGTTTTTCCTGGGCAATCATAGTTGTAATGTTCAATAGCTTTTTAAGGTCAAGATTCACATCCATACAGAAATTGACTTAAGTAAAAAGTGTGACAACTAGCCCCCGTCTCCATATTCTACTTTTGTCCAGGGCTTCAGAGAGCTACCACATGTACATACAGTACATATTCTCTCTGAGTGAGCAGAAACCCCATTTCAGAATGCAAACAACATGACTTTTCGTTTAATTTAATGTGCATTTGATTGTCTTGTGTTGGAAGCAGACTCATTTGCTAAGAGAGACCACCATTCTGAGTTCATAAGACACGCCATAATCCAGGTGTCCTTTCGAGAGGATCTCACAGGTCGTTAACCTCGCGGTAACCTGGGACTGCCAGCGAACGTGTGTCCCGAATGCCAGAGAGAAACGCAGCTGCCTGCGGGACAGAGGAGCGTCCTGAATCACGTCCATATTCATGATCTATCTGGACGGAGAGGTGTGTGCTCACGGCCAAACTTGGGACTGGAAATGAAATTATAGATAAACCTGATACATGCCTGGCCCCGGCAAAGGTCGTCAGACAAACACAGCTGGGTTTCTAAATGCTGGGGCCATCACTGGCACACACACTGCAGATCCGATCAGGATTTTGGAAGGAGTCAAGTAAATGTAAAATTCACAGTCAAACTCTGTCATACTGTGAAACAATTCGGTTATACACAAAAAAAAAAAATGGACCAAGCCCCAAATGACTAAACACTAAGCCTTTAATTGACTTAACCACAAATTATTGGTCAGGAAATTTAAGCAAATGCACTACTTATAAAGCCATTGCTGTCTCAGAAAAACATCAAAAGACAGAATGAAGTTTTTGGCAGAAAATGGAAAGTTGTGTGTGGAGTGATGCTCCAGTCTTCAAACATCTGGTGAGAAATATGATAGTAAAAAGCATTTCTACCACACAGAAGCATGGAGGAAGTGTGTCATTGTGTGGGGAGGCTTTTAGCTGCTGGTATTTGTGAGCTACTTCACGGTGAAAAGTCATTTAATGCTTTGGTGTACAGGAGAATATTGCAGAATAGCTTGCTTCCCACGGGTGAAAAGTTATCTAAAGAGGAATGATCAGATGTTATTTTTCAACAAGACAATGCTCCTGCTCAAACTGCAAAGTCAACCAAGAGAACAAGTCCATCATGCTCATGTTTTGGCCTGGTCCGAGTCTAGATTTGAACCCTATAGTGAATATTTGGTCTCACATTAAACTCAAACGAACTGGGAGACATTTTTCAACTACCAATGAACTGTTTGAAGCCATCAACATTGAGTGACTGACACGTCTTTCTGCAAAAAGCTGTCTGCAAGTTTGGGAAGGCTAATCCGTGCTAAGTTACTTTATCTACAGTATTTGTGCAAATTCTTGCTAATTTCCTGACCATTGATTTGTGATTAAAAAAAGACCACTAAATATTTTGCCCTTTTTGGCTTGGCCCAATTTATTTACTTATTTGCATGCTCAATTACTTATTCATTCACTTAGTTATTTATTTACCTCCTTTCCTGCCTTATGTATTTACTTGGTTATTTATTTATAGGCCTGTGTCAAAAAACGAGGCACCAGGAACAGAAAAAAAAAAAAACTGTCTACATTCTTATTGAGTTTTCCTCTTGAATGTATAAGTATATAAGAGGTGATAGCTGGCGGTCTCCCCTTGCCACGTATCACAGCATCAAAGCAGCCAGACAATGTATGCTCACTATTAGTATCAATTTACAAATAAACTGCTTTTTTGGTGACTGGATCTCAGATGTCAGATTTTGATAAATGGTTTCAATTTGGCAGCTGTTTTAAAGTGTCAGTCCGCATCAGATCTGATCCCCTCCTACACCAGAGCCCTGCCCGAAAGAATCTCTCTCACTTAGCTTCCTGCCTTTTTAGGGGAAAATAATCTTTTCATACTAACCAGGCGGCAAACCGCCCAGGGCACCTGACGGCACATCAGGTTTTTGCGCTCGACTCGATGTGTGTGCGTATGCATGTGTGTTTTGTATATATACACACAGTCTGCACCCGTTGCATATCAGCTTTGTTCTTTGATTTGTTGCTTGTTGCTGCCCCAAAGCTGCAATATGCCACCAGCATGGATAACAGCACAGATCTAACCTCCATCTCACCCTCTCAAAGCCCGCATCACACAAACAGTTGTTTTTTCATTCACAAGCTGGAACGAGCTGCTCTTCTACGCTATCAAACAGAAGACCCTCAGGCTTTCAGAATCAAGGTTTGCTTCACAGACACAGAAAACACCCATCCTTTGCAGCAAGAAAGGAGATGCAAAGCCAAATCGGAGGCTGAAATACTAAATGCCCATCTTGCGAATGTTTTACACCTATTTTAAAGTTTATGTCAAGCTTTTCTTTCAAAAACAAGAGAGGTTGTGTAAATCTAAAACACGGCCAGGAACAGCAAAATGTGTTATTTTGATTGAACAGAAAAAATATGCAGCGAAAGCAATTACTTCAGACCGCACTTACCTTAGGTAACCTCTCTGGGTCTCCAGGGTGGCGAGGGATGACCTTCTGTAGCCTCTGGAAACCGTAGTCTATGGTGGGTTCATTCAGAGCTGCGGGACAAACCGAAAATAAGATGTTTATTTGATTTAAATGGCTGCAATTCTCTCAGAAACAGGCCATTATGTCATCTCGTCCATTTCCCAGAGTTCTCTGCCATGACGCCCCAGAGTTCAGAAGGATTAAATATCAGTGCGTGTGTATGTACATTTGTCCCTGTATATTTGTTTACATTTGTCCTGTGGCATCAATCCAAGCTTCCCCCTGTGTGAATTTGTTTTATGAAGTGTTTAGTGAGGCCCTATGGCCTTCCTGTCCCCCTTTACACTTCTTTATTCCCAAACTCTAACCTTTCCTGCCTAATTCAATTCCTCTCTTTTCTCTCAACCCTGCACACGTTTTATTTCATTCTCTCACAGCAAACAGCACCTCCTCTTTTCCCCTCTTTTCCATCTCTCCGTCGCGGTACGAAGGCAGAAAGAAACACCCGGAAAGCAGTTAGGGAGATATTTCTCCATAATCAAGCCCATTAATCATAAAAGGCTGTCAAATTTGACTTTGGGGACAATTTGTCAGCCTTCTTGCCCGGTCCGCTTTTGTCACCGTTGCCTCTTGTATTCCGTAAGGATGATTGACAGTCCAAATGCTAGCGAGTAGAATACCTAGTTTGCACTAATATGCATAAGCGGTGCTTTCATGAATAAGAATAAGGTGGCTGCGCAGGAGCAGGGGCCTCTTTTCAAAGGGCCCGGTGCCGTTTGTCGTGCGTGGCAAATAGATGTTATTACCATTATAACAATATTTGTTTTCTTTCCTCGGGAATGGTCTCGGCGAGCTGCTAAATCAAATTTGTTTGAGCTGGTTTCACAGCGAGGAGGAGAAAAGAGCTTGTGGAGTGACAGCGGTTGTGGAGGAGGAGGGGGGGGTGCGGGGATCTTTGTGACTCAATGCCCCTGTGAAAGTGAAGGAACAGTCTCTCAGGACGCTCTGAGAAAGGCACAGTGGAAACGATCGCGTTCCTTCTCCGGGTCAGAAGAACTGCGGTTTGATCAAACGGCAGTGTTATTAGACTCAGTAAGCGATCTATGTGCCATTGTTTTGTTGTGTCATTTTTGGACAGTCTGCTTTGCGATAATTGCCGCCATCTGGATATAAAGTGTCAGGAAAAAAAAAACAGTGCAAGACAGAAGGAGAGATAAAAGAAAGAAAGAAAGGAAAAAGAAAGAAAGGAAGGAAGGAAGGAAGGAAGGAAGGAAGGAAGGAAGGAAGGAAGGAAAAAGAAAGAAAGAAAGAAAGAAAGAAAGAAAGAAAGAAAGAAAGAAAGAAAAAGAAAGAAAGAAAGAAAGAAAGGAAGGAAGGAAGGAAGGAAGGAAGGAAAGAAGGAAGGAAGGAAGGAAGGAAGGAAGGAAGGAAGGAAGGAAGGAAGGAAGGAAGGAAGGAAGGAAGGAAAAAGAAAGAAAGGAAGGAAATAAATAAGGAAGGAAGGGAAAGAAAGAAAGAAAGAAAGAAAGAAAGAAAGAAAGAAAGAAAGAAAGAAAGAAGTGGATTGCAAGGAAGGAAATAAAGAAAGAAAAGGGAAAAAATGAAGTAAGGGAGAGGGAGGGAGGAAAGAAAAAGAAATAACAAATGAATGAATGAATGAATGAATGAACAAACACAACAAACAAATGATCAGATGAATGAACAAACAAAAACAAACAAAATAACAAAAGAAGGAAGAAAGGGTGATGGAGGAATGTAAAAGAAGAAAGGAATGAACTAACAAATAAGAACAAAAGAGAGTTAAGGAAAGAAAAAATAAGACGAGAAGAAAGAAAAGGAAAGAGACACAGGAACAACGGAGGAAGAGCGTCCATGAGAGCAATTTCACAAAGCAGTCCCATAAAACTTGCACTTTAATGAACCGTTGAACAGGGGACATGAGAGGGAGGGCTTTGTCTCTCTATCACACCCCCAAGAAATTAAGCCCATTACTTCTCTTATTAAAATCCCCCTGAACTTTGACCCCAGCGCCCCATTGGCTGCCTGCAGGGCCTCTGTCCTCTCAGCCAATCGATACGGCTGCCTCCCGCCGAGAAGTGGGAGTAATTGGAGAGTGTGTGTGCACGGGCCGAACCCTGACCCCGCCTGCATTACACAGCCCATATGAAGATAGATTGCCTGATTTAGTGTAAACATATGCTGCAATTCTAGCCATCAGTGCCACTTTCTCCGTCGTAATTTGTATTGATTTTTTCTCCCTTCCTCTCAGCCATCCACGCGTCTTTGCTGTGCCTGACGTGCGATTGCGAAAAGGGAAAGATAATGCAGTTCGCTGAAGAGGTGGCGAGTGTATGTGTGTATGTGTGTGTGTGTTGGAGGAGACGAATAGAGGGTTGCATATTTATTATTAATTTAATCATCTCCTTATTGCAGGCGCTGTGGGGCTGCACATCTCTTTTCTCTCTCTCTCGTTCTCATTTGAAGGTTATCACACTCTCCACTGAGATCTACTGATGCTAAATAGAAGGTTGCTTTGGAGTGTGAGGTAACAGTGAAAGATTAATATGATTTCCTCTTTCAGATGTCCAGTGGGACGGGACAACACAATGAGCCGCCATAGAAGACAAAAAAAGCATTTCCTCATATGCTTGCATAACTCTATTAACGTCGAAATTTTGATCATCAGCACGACAGGGTCAAGTCTGAATCGTGTCTCCCATCATCATCGACACGCATCACAATCCTCTCAGCAAAACCGTAGAGCATTTGACCTCTGACATGCAGTTAACCTGCGCGGCGCACCTGCGTTTGTCCTCACATATGAGCTTGTTGAGTCTCCATCTATCTAGCAAATTAGAGGTAGTGCGTGCAACTCTGAAATCAATCCCGGCATACCTCTCTGTTCTTATTACACGCTCTGCAGAAGTCAGAGGTCAAATAGGGCTGACTGGGAAACCACTCAACACGCACCAACTCATGATAGCCAGACCTAATGAGGGCAATGCTTACAGCATGAGTCTTATGGAGGGAAATAAAAGATGAGAGGTAAAGATATACAACCAGAATGAGAAAAAAGCTGAGAATGTAAATGAAGAATTGACTCAACACACAGGAAGTTGAATTGGGATTTGAAATGAAGTGACAGGAAGAGGAATATTTTGAATGACATCTTAAACATTAAAACAAGCCACATTGTAAAGTTTGTCTCAACATGCTTTGTTTTTTAGTTAAAAATGGCATTTCTCTTTCTTTTAATTTCCATTGATTTTAATTGTCTCAAATTTGAATTGAACCTCAATTCAAAATCAGAAAAGTAATTGGAATTTAAAAACCATTCTCAATTCGAATTGTGAATGGAACACAACCCTGCTACACAAGCTATCACAGCACTTCATTTCCCAGCCGAGCCCGAATAACTCGTCTCCCGCCAACTGTATGTACGTTTAGTTTGCGCTTGTTTACATCCATGCTCTTCAATGGGCTTACATCTATTTACCCTCCACTGTTTTTCTATTTACTTTCTCTTGTTCCCACTTTCCAACAGGCCTCCCGGCTGATCATGTTTCCCCTCTCCCTGATGGCATCTGTCCTTACAACATGGGGCTTTTTAGGTGCCATATCCATTCATGTTCTCTCCTCCTTAGCCCCTGTGATGCAGTGATCGTAAGCATAGTCATGCCCCCTTAGGCCACAATCGCAACCGTGTGTCCGCGCCATTCAGCGAGAGGCTATTTCAGCAGTCTCCCTCTAACGCAGACTGAATGATTTTAGATGGAGCCCTCGGCCCATCTAAAACACTTGATCAAGCCCTGGTCTGTCCACGGGAGGCGCATTGATGGAATGGGGAATTTGATGCAGGTTCGGATTCCGATGCAACATGCCTCAATTTCTCATTTTCATGTGCTACATGATTGATATGGGAGAGAATGGCACCAAGCGGCTCTTTCACCTGCAGATGGGAATCTCGCACTTAGATTGCCCCGCTACTCTTTAGGGGGAAGACATTTACAGGTGCGCAATTGGGCGACGTGAGAGGAAGCGATTTGTTTTCCGGTTCTAGTCTGTCGCCATGAGGTCGCAGATCTGGCTTGTTGACAAACGTCTGAAAACCCGCGCGCGTCATCGATTTCAACCCATCCATCTCCTCTTTGTCTTCACGTCAGAAAGGCCGTGGCACGTGGAAATACATCGCTTCGCTACTGATGGAAAATCAGAATGCGCTTCTTTGCACCATTCTGAAGGAATAAAACAAGAAGTAAGATTCTGATCAATCATTTTCGGCCCGCTCCCCCATCCCTAACCCCTGCAACCCCCAAACATTCCCACCACCTCCTCCTCCCTGGATCGATCCTCATAGAAATTTCATGAACTTTAAACTGTGATTGACAGTAGAGGCAAGGCTGCTTTAAAGTGGAGAGCCACCAGGGAAGATGAAGAAAAACCCACCCCAGCCTCTTCAAACACACAGACAACACAGACTCGCTCGCACTAAAAACCACACACTTTTAATTACGACTTGAACACGCTTCGCTGTTATGGCAGCAATTACGAAAGCCGAGCTAACCTTGGTTTACCCCTGTGTGACACCGCACTATGAAACACTGTCTGGATTTTTAGGGGCAGATAATAATCAACAAAATGATTCTCACATTTGGTCTGACGTTATAGTAAGGGAGAGCAACAAGATGTCCCGAAAACACAAGTGCTATATCACTTCATGGGTGTCAATCATTCTGTATGCATGTACAAGATGGGAAATAAGATCAGTGGATTAAAATAGGAGGAGGTTGAACATTTGATGAGCTGAGGAGGGCTTTTCTTCACCAGGGGAACGTGTCATTGCTCTACAGAGCCGAGACTCGTATCACTATCAAAGGAGTCTCTTTTCTCTTAAAGAGGAGACCTGTGGAACCAATGTTGGATAATTAGTGATTTCATGGGGGGACACTTTAGGCTGCGACTCCAAAATAATAACAGGCTCCTCAGGTGGGGGAAGTATGGCTTTGAAGCACACTTCCTTGACGTGTCACTCAACTTAATCAAGGCGCTACAGAGGCAATTACCTAACAGATGATTAACATATCTAGCTGGCAAGGCAAACGGATGCAAGCGGTAATCAGCATGGCTGCATCACTGTTCGTTCTCCGAGGAGAAAGAGAGAGAGAGTAGGGGTAACAGAAGGAGCTTGGTGTGTTACTGTCACTTCTGCTTCACTACATTCAAGTCACTGCAAAGCACACACATTTCCACATACTGTATCTGAGGCCCTGTTTACAACTGGTATTAAGATGCGTTTTGGTCGATCGGATCACAAGTGGATGACACTAGATACAGGAGTAGGCAAGGTTTAAAACGTTTTGAGCTTGTCCACTTTCGACCACTTCCAGAGGTAGTCGAAAACGCATTAGATTGCTTTTGTAGTGTAAATGCTTGTGTGGTCAAATGCGTTCAAACAGCCACAAATGACCGCCTACTCTCCGCCTACTCACCTAATAAGTAAACATTATGGGAAGCGCGCTAGCCAGATGAGATTTAAACGTTGGCTGGAGACCCAAGTTTGGTTTGAAAACTAAAAACGTACCAAGCATGTTCTCTCACCATTCCACACACGCACTCTCGCAGCGTTCAGAGTGGTCTTGCGGCTATCAGAGCAGAAACGAAAGCTTATGCTCTTCGTATGTTTTTCCAACTACATGTTCAAGCTTATTTTGTCCATTAGATCGAAAGAGATCGAAAAAACACATTTACCCACCCATAGACCCTCCCCTCCAAGAAATCAGGACAGAAGTGGACATAAGAGACTCCTTAAAACACCTGGTGTAAAAGGGTATGTGTCTGCCTTGTCTACTTCTGATCCGATCGAGCTTATGCATCTTAATACCAGGTGTAAACAGGGCCTGAGAGTTGGTGCTGTGTATTATAGGGCTGAGAACCGCCAACTACGTCACAATACAAAATACATCACAATACATGTGTCCTGATTCAATACATCAATACAGTTTCAATCTCTCTGATCCTCATAGAGTGGTTTTGACTGCACTGAGAAACATAGTCTCAGAGTTTATGCTTATTTAGATGACCTTTTTCTTCATTATGGAACTGTAGGAAATGCAAAAATAAATAAATACAAATGCACCAAAATGTTGGCCACCAAAAGCAAATACAATTATGAATACAATAAAATGAATTTTTAGTTTTCACTGAAAGAGAAAAAATTGGACAAAAAAGTGGAAAATTGTAGAATTTTTTTTTACTTTTAATGTCAAAGAAGCATTTTATAGCGTAAAAATGTGTTATATAACCAAAAATTCTGGTTTTATGTCTACAGAGTTAAAGAGCAATATTTTAAAAATACAAAATGATTTAAATATTTTAAATATTTTAAATTATTAATTTCCGGTTTCCATTCCGAGCATTTATTTTGGTGCATCACCAACAAATATTGATTTAAAATCTTAAAGTATCAATGGAATATTATGAGAAAAAGCATTGTGGTACGTATATATCAATATACTGTATGGTTGTTTTAGCACAGCCTTAGCATTTTTTCAAATACAAAAATATGAATTAATAAATACTCCTGACAAACTCTTTATGTTGCTTGGTTAGAAAGAAAGAAAAAAATGATGATGTTTCTGCTTTTCTAACATTTGAAATAGGACATTACATAAGTTACCACATCAATAGCCTGGTTATGGATTCCACTAAAAGGCTGTACTTCAGCTACTGTCAAAGTATCTCACCAATATACGCCACAGTAAGGATACTGCTGCTGACAGACCACCTCCTAGTGCGAGACTCACAAACACATCGGCGTCCAAGCTGTGAAACAACTGAACGAAATGATGACATCATGCCGGGTCCTGCTCTACGTGCTCGGCAGCCCTGCAGAGCTCATCCAGTGGAACGTTCCGCTAATGTGTTCCATCTGCCCGCTCCGAGGATGAAAAGGTAACAAAGTGGCCCATTGTTCCATGGCTTGTGCAACAAGTGAACTGCTCCTGGTCCCTCTCTGAGCTCAGGCTATGGGAACGGTTTTTGAGAAACATCAGCCACTGCATCCACAGAGCCTGTGCCATTAAGCTTTAGTGCCAGTATTAAAGAGCTTATGTAGTGAATGGCGCCAGAACCTCTGGCTGATGTGAGAACACAGCGAGCAGGTTCCAAATCCAGCCCATGATTTTAAGTTTCATACCAGCTGGGTGCTCCGTGGTTTTCCAATCAACTCTTCAGGCCCCAGGCTGTGGCAATTACATAGCTAGATTGAGAAAATCTTTGTTGTGTAGCTTTGACATCCAATCCCACCCTTACAACGATTCCCTTAGTCTCTTCCTCCCAACAATTCTCTTAGTCTCCTCCTCATGTTGTTTCAAACCTGAAGATATTCTCAAGAATGTTTCAACTGTTTGTCAGTATAATGAAGGGTATTGGGATCCAAAAGAACAACATTGGATCCCACTGACTTATACTTAATGGACAAACCAAGCACAGAGACATTTTTCAAAATATCTAGGCAACTTTTGTGTTCCACAGATGAAAGAAAGTCATACAGGTTTGGATATTTTTTGGGTGAACTATCCCATTAACAGAGCTGCAAGTCAATATAACACAATATGAACCTAAAGTAAGCATTAGTTTTACATTCAAGTCTGGGAATAGCATAATGTATGAAGTCACCAAAAAAACATATACACCTTTCCTAACCCTTTGGGACCGTGCCAGCCTAACCTACAACCCCATGACAGCCATTAGCTTCACAAAACAACCCTTTTTCTACAATTGATGCTCAAACAAGCTGAAATAAGGTACCGGGAATGGGTTGAGCAGTTGGTCGGGGAGGTAGTACACCCAGTCCCTGCCCATTCTGTAACACAGCACCCTATTTAAGTGACCCCTGGATCTTTTAAACAAAAGGTCTCACCCAGCAAAGATGCTACAGCTCTTGTTTGCAATGCCAAAGGCTGTCAGCCTGGAAAGTATCAGGCAAGTTCTGACAGGCACATTGGCACCCAGGAGAACAGCGCTCTTCATATTAACAGTCCCGCACCTCCAGTATCCTCTCAGCCTCTGTTTCTAGGATATTGTGCAATTGCTTGGAATGCATGCAGCATCTCTAAGGGAATATAAGCCCTCCCCCTTTCAGGAAGTTGAGAGGATGTTTCAGATACAAGTTTTATTTCTGGTGGATCTCCTTGACTGATGCAATCAAATAAAATGGTATACCCAAAAGGCCAAGTCAAATGCTGACTTTTTGATGCCCCAAATACAGCTTGAACGCTTGCAAACCAGGGGCACGATGTGCTGTCGTTTAACTGTACATCACTTCTGGTCACATGTATTATTATTATGATTATAATGGCAGAGGCAGTAAGTTACTGGCTATTGGGAGGGTGGTGTTAGCGTAGGCTGGATCCATGCCGCCAGTCTTAGGGCTTGTAATGTATAGATCAATGTGGCCGTAGGGGAAAGAGGATCAATGGCTGTTGAGTTATTGCAGTATTTGGCTACTGATTTTAGAGAGCTGTGTTTTCCCAGGAAAGTCAATACCCTCAGGCTCTTCACACTCATCTCGCCCTCCTTCCTCTAACCCAACACCTGGGGAGTCTTAACCCCCTGAGAGACAGACAGAGAGAGAGAGTGAGACATGAGCTGGTGGACTGAAGGACTTAATGATGCATGCAGGCAGAAAGCAGAACTAACAGAATAAGAGTGAAGATCTCTCCGAAGGGAGAGCGAGAGAGAACAGAGTAAATGTGAGAAAGCAACAGAGCCGTAATAGTTATCAGGTACCAGCTGCAACACTGAAAGTGAGAATGGTCTTAACATTCTGCTAATCTAACAAGATGTCCTAACTAGCCCATGCCACACATGAAATGCTTTCAGGGAATTTGGACAGAGCCAATCTTTGATATTTCCCTGTAGAGCTAGACATGGTAAAGCCAGAGCCAGCAGGTGCTGAGTAGAGTTGTGTGATATTCAGAATTTAACTGATAAAGCCTTTAAAGGAGAACTCCGGTCAATTTTAACATTTTTTTGTAAATTTGGAGTGCTGTCAGTACAGAGAACAACAACAAAAATCGATGTTGCCTACACCGTGTTATCCTCTTTTTAAAATGTGCACCCTGTTGACTTCAATGGGGCAAGTTTTAAACCTGCTTTTAGTCTCTTAACATCCTTGATGTGTCATTACAAGTGCACAGCCAATGTGAGTGATTCCTTCAGAGTGAACACGGTGAATCTGACTGCAGTAGATGTTAAAGATATGAATAAAAGTGAAGTTAATTCGGCCAGCGTTCATACCTGTATTTACATCCTGTTTTCGGTCGAAGTCCACAGTAGTCGATTGTTGAGTTCACGCAGTTAGTTAGTTACCTATGATCACGCGCGTGAACTCGACAATCGACTACTGTGGACTTCGACCGAAAACAGGAAATAAATACAGGTATGAGCGCTGGCCGAATTAACTTCATTTTTATTCATATCTTTAACATCTACTGCAGTCAGATTCACCGTGTTCAATGAAAAATGAGCTCAATGTTAAAATTGACCGGAGTTCTCCTTTAATAGCAATGAAATAACATAATTTCAATTTGAACTGTGGTAGCAAACAGGATACAGAATTGCAATTTGATTGTTTGATTTTGTTTTTAATTTCTGTGAACTGGAAAGTAAAACCCTTTTCCTGCCATTCCAATATAAGTGCTGAAATCTCCAATGTCCAATTTAAATAAAAATTCCATGTGACAAAATTCAAATTGATAAATTCTAATGTACTAAATTCTGTATTTTATCAAGCCCCGCTGAAGAGAGTTGAACTATCTCTTTACCGGCCCCAGATGCTTCAGTTTGAAGACTGTGAGATCACTTCCTGTGATGGACGTGTTAACGGCAGTGGTATCAGAGAAGACATGCTCTGAACACTGCTGCTCTTGCTTTGCACTCCAGCAAAGATAAGACAGTCAACCTATAATCAGTGGAATGGGCACATTGACCGTCTTTGATGAATTTCTGGGGTCCATTACTGCTAATGAAAAGCAGATAAAAGGAATATGATAAAAATAATGCGTGTCTGCACAGAGATGCCAGTTTCCTTTGCCAATGTACGTATCCTCCTCCCAATCCCTAAGGCCTGAACACTTAATTTCTGATGACCTAAATGTATCTCTTTCAAAATATTCAAACTGGCTTGTGTTCATTTGGAAGTGTCTGATGATAAGGAGTGAGTTTTTTTTTTTTTTTTGCTGGAATGCTGTGTAAAGTTGAGCTCACTGGGGCTTATGGGAAATCTCTGGTGGGAAAGACATCACTGAGGTTAGATGCACTCTCATTCCTCTTCAATTATGTACAGTCTGCCTATTTAGTATTTAAAAGCCCGCTTCATTTCACATTCATGAATATCACACATCTCTGGCACAGTAAATAAGTTGCTGGATGTATGTCAGTGCATCCACAAACTAAAATATGTATGTGTGAATCTAATTTGCAGTGTACAATGAAAATTATTTTGAGAAACAGAAAGATTAGGCACTCAGTCTCCAAACTATATTCTTATAGGAATTGCTACTGTATATAAAAAAAGTGTATGTATATAGTCTATGTATTTATTATAAATAAATAATATTTGCATTCACCTGTTGGGGTGTAATGGAACAGCTGTTCCTTTTTATATACCTGTATATACTGCATATATTAATGTATCTATTTATTTAGTCAATATTTATATATTTAATTCTATCTAAAAAAAATAATATATATATATATATATATATATATATATATATATATATATATATACACAAACACAATGTATATACATATGTGTGTGTTAAAAATATATATATAATGTAGTTTTTGTATTATATATATTATATTTATTTTTTATTTATTATAGAGAAATATATCATTTGCGCGTGTATATATTCTCATTGTCCTCTATCTTGTATGACCTTACATTTACTTTTGTCTCTTCTTTCTGATTCAGAGATATTCCACAGGTCCTTTTTCATTCATCTTTACAATTTGCAACAGGCTTTCATTGCACTGAGAATATTCTTTTGAACTTTAAGAAAATTCAAGCTATTCACAATGCAGACGCGGCGAACAGCTGTCAGTCAACTCATCTCGTCGGTCCGGCAGACATTAGCATTGCAAAGGAATGGTCGAAGGTAAGACAGGACCGTCCTCTCTATTGTAAAGTTGTCTCTTTTTGCTGCTTACATGGCAAATGCATCTGAATGAGAGGCGCTTTGAACAAAGAACGTGGGAAATACACTGAGATAAAGCTGATGTATAACAGAAAGCCTGAACACAGGCCTCTCTTTCTTTCTCTTTTATGGCCGTCGCTGTGACATTTTCTTATCACACCAAACAGTCCTAGATCTGACCTTTCGCCTACTTTGACTGGCATCTGGATTATTCTGATGGAATAATCGGTGTATGAAAAGCATTGATTTGACTAAATGATACTCGTCCTGCCTGTTGGACACAGGAGAATGGACATCAGCCAAAACTAAAGACACGGCCGCTTGTGTGGAGTCAAGAATGACCTGCTAACAGTATTCCATCATGGGAAAGCGTCTTTACGGGGAGCAAAGCATACAAGCCCTAGTATTTTAAGCTAACAAAGGCAGGAACTCGACAAAATGGACAAAGAACACATGCAAAAATCGACCTCTGAGAAAGATGACAGAAATGTATTCTGATGCCGGAGATGGTTGCAATGGCTCCAGGCAGTTGCAAAGTGTTGTGTACCTGTGTAGACGAAGCGTCCCGGAGCTCCTTTGCAGAATTGCTTGGACTTGTAAGAGAGTGTGACCTCCACGACCCCAGGGATGTGTCTAGGGGGCGTCTGCACCCGAATAGCGTGAGGTGTGATGAGCTAGAAGCCATCGGAGCACACGTTCAGTGGTCAGCACTCAATACACAAGCATTGTCTCCAATGTTAACACAGTTAATGTGATAAAACTAAATAGTGATTCGTTACTCTCAAGGACACGGTTATAGATTTTAATCATATAGTGGGATCTGTTGTGCTGTGGTTTTTATCTCTCAAACTTGAAATCTAAAGTTTTATGTAATATTAAACATTAAATGTAAGAGTGTTTACATTATTGAAACAAATTTGATTTATTTAAACCCATGTGCAGTACCAGTACCAAGTCAAAAAGCACTGTATTCTTTTGAAAAAATAGAAAGGTAATAAAGAAAGATAATAAAGAAATATTTAAAGAATAATTAAATGTTTAATAGCAAAATGGTTTGGCTTTAAATAAATAAAATAAAATAAAATAAAATAAAATAAAATAAAATAAAATAAAATAAAATAAAATAAAATAAAATAAAATAAAATAAAATAAAATAAAATAAAATAAAATAAAATAAAATAAAATAATTATTCTTCCAAAGTTTTTAAATTTCATAACTTACCTCACTCCAAACCAGCATCGTGCCGAAGACCACTTGTAATCCGTCAAAGAAGTTGTCCCCAATGATGATGACGGTCGCCCCCCCAGTCGTCCATCCTTCACTAGGGCTGATGGCCTTAATGCATGGAGTGGCTGCTTCGGAAAACAAGATCATAACACAAGCACTAGGTTAGAGCGGGTCGGTGTCAGCGTTCATGCAACATTTGGGAAACATTATCATTAAACAAATTACCATTTACCAGTGTTTTACTCTACTCTCCACATACTCTCAATGCAAAAAAAAAAAAAAGAAAACCTGATAAACAGGAAGTCCGATGACTGTAAAAGCTCATTTGATTATTTATTTTTTTCCTTTGGTGTCTGTGCATCACTCAGCTCAATAAAACCATTAAGATTTTTTTTGGTCTTTTATCGTAAATCCGTCTTTGAGCAGGCGGTATGGAGACAGACAGGCTGACTGAACGACTGGCCCAGTCTCCACTGGCTATGGACGGGAATTGATTGGTCGCAGCTTGGTGAGCTAACAGGCAAACCAAGGGGCTCTTGGTGCAACTTCAGACCACATTACTGCATATTGTGCTGTACACCAACGGCCACTTTACTCGAACGGCATTATGGGAATGCAAAGTTCCCAAACTTTAGGCTCTGAATCAGTTCTGATTGCTTTTGATTGTTCTCTTTGTTGCATAAGTAAAAATCTCTGGAAAGAGGGAATTTTGATACATGTGAAAATGAATAGATGAAAGTAAACAACCTATGGGCGTAATTTGCATTCACCTGTTGGGGTGTAACGGAACAGCTGTTCCTTTTTACAATATCTGCATGGGTATTCTATTGTGTTAAAGATGAAAACCTGCACAACTCCCACAATGCATCGCCATCAGTGACTTCCTCTTCATGTTCTTGTCTTTGGAGAACTACTGAAGAGTGACTAAAAGTAGAGCAGTGACTTTCCTTTTCCTCGATTGGGACACAGGAGTGCCGGTGATTCCACAGCGACGGTTTTTACACAAAACAGTCACAGAGCTAATCACATATTTTCCCACATACAGGAACTGTTCTGAGGTCAGCTGGGAGGTGATGTTCTGCGCAAACTTATCACTTCATATCAAAGTGACATTACCCAGTGCAACCCCGTCAGATAGACAGATGCGAGACTACCTGTACTCTGAGAACTAGGTGAGGAAGTTGAAAGTAGCACTAACAAGTTTGGCTTTCCTTGTTTATTATAATGAATGAGGTCTCAAACTTACATTACCATTCAAAAGTTTGAATAGATTTTAAGTCTCTTATGTTCACCAAGGCTGCATTTCTTTGATCAAAAATACAGTAAAAAAGTCCAAAAAGTTTTACAATTCGAATTTAATTTAATACATTTAAATGTTTACTCCAGTCTTCAGTGTCTCATGAAATCATGCTGATTTGCTGCTCAATTACTATCAATGTTGAAAACAGTTGTGCTGTTGTGGAAACTTTTTCTAGGATTCTTTGATGAATAGAACGTTAAAAAACATGTATTTTTTGGTGAAGGTTGCGTCTTACCTTCAGAAGGGTCCAGGCGTCGCGCCCTCCGCCCATGTTTGGAGTTGTTGTGGACGAACATGTTATCTGACACGGCCAGGACATGGCCGTCCACATTCACTGTGGTGGACACCACCACCTACGGAGACACCAAAGCGTGATTACTCCCTGGTTGTGTGCATGTACTGTAACCACATTGTTGTTGTCCGCACATTTGTATTCTCACCTGAAATCGCCTCATGTCTCTGGGGTTCCCTGCATTTTTCAAACAGTTCTGATTACACTTGAGGAAGAATTTCAGGAAAAATCTGGAAAAGAAAGACAGAGACATTGAGTGACTCAAACACAATGAAAACACTCAACAGCTATATATAAACAGCCACCAATGAGTGATTTAGCCCAGTCTCAAAGCCGGCTCAGAGAAGACACTCGGTATAGACGAATGATGTGCAATTAGAGATGATATTTGATTTTTCTTCCTTTATATTGAAGACCAACTCAAGCTTTGTTGATTTACTCGTATTTTTACCTCAGCCTGGCGCTATTGATCGGGAATAGATATCAATGAAGATGAGCCGTAATAGCCTCCGCTGCTGGAGGTGGGCTACAGTACGAAATGGATTGCAGTCTTAATGCATTTCCCCTGGCTGGTAATCTCTATGCATTCATCTCCAGGACCATAAGCCCCACTATTTTGATGGAGTGCTTTCCTTTTAATTGCCACATTATCACAATAATAATCCGGGCAGTTAACAACCAGCAAGGTCGCAGACAGCCATGTCACATTAACCACAGGATAACCTCCGCCGCTGCCGCCCCACGGAGCGCGCAGAGAGAAGGATGCTGGGAGAAAAAGCGGCGAGAGAAGCCCCGTCTGCTATATAAATGGCCGCCATCTGCAGACGCCATTGATTTCTCCCTAATAAGACAGTAACAATATCTTTAAAAACACACGGTGCTAACTCAAGCGATTTCTTAGAACCTCACTTTACCGCATGACATAATCACTATATATACTTTAACCCCATCAGCACTCTTACAGCAAACACCCAGATAGAGATAGGAAAGAGAGAAATCCGGCGAGAAAGATGGAGAGAAAGGGAGAAAGCCTGCTCTCTTTAGCTAGTATCGACTGATACTTGATCTGGGTTGCTCTGTTGGCTGCTAATGCCCTTTATGGCCATGGAATACAATAATATGGGGAACCCATCCCTGAGCTCCATTCATATGATATTGGAGTCCTTGGAAGGAGAGATATGGATCAATAAGGATTGAATTAAAACACAGCAGGAGACAAGGGCTGTAAGTGAAGCTCTTCTCAGATATTAGAGGAGTACTGTGTTTATACACCGCCCCAGTCACCATCTGAAAGTAGAGAATCCTGCCTGGATCGTGGGCTGAAACCCGTCCCGCTTTGGCGGTTCTGGAACCGCACAGCCCTCGGAGTCAAGGAACACGGGGAAGAAAGAGAGAGAGATGAGGGCATGGAGGGGGAGAGAGAAGCACGTGATGGGAGTGAGTCTCGTAGGTCTAGACTTCTCCATCTGCCACTGGGCAGGAGTTGACAGGGAATGTGAGATTCCAGGTCTCATCCTGGAAAAGCGGCAGCACTTCAAAGCAGGTCGGCTCCCTTCGGATCGAGGCAGGACTAGCCCAGTGTTTGGAAGTCTGCGGGATGAGGGGGGTAGAGCTGCTTTTAGATGACAAGGCTCGGGGTGGAATAGAGATCTCAGACAGGAAAACGGGGGCGAGTGGAAAGGCACGAGCAGGGCAGATTCTGAAAGAGTCCAGTGTAACCAGCAGACTTTAAAGGAATATTCTGGGTTAAATGCAACTTAAGCTCTATCGACAGCATCTTTGACTTTTTATGGGGCAATTTTTCTGTTCACCCAATAGATGTTTTAATTCTCAAATATAATATTGCATTATATAATAAGCATACAATTATTTTTCCATTTTATATTATTTTGGGTACATTTTGTAAAAACATTTGCTATTTCATTTTATATATAGGAGTACACAATCTACATAATAAAAAATAATTGGTATCCATTTATATTTGTGTTGCAATACATTATATTATATGAAATTATATATTGCAACACTTATATATAAATGTATTTGTACTGTATTATTGTATATATATAAATGAAATATATAAAAATATAAATAATAATATATATAATAATACATGTATATAAAAAGTGTTTAATGATAGAGCATTGTTATAGCCTATATCAGCATTATATTGGACTATTGCAAAACCCATATAGGTTGATCACTATGCAAAAAATAAATAATTTAAAAACATTCTCCTTGCTAATTAGCACAATGACAGAATAAAAGCAACAACAAAAAAAATCATATATCATATACAATAATCATATCCTATCATTGTCACTTTCAGAAATACAGAGCGTTTTCATTTCCAGGTGTGGATACATGTCATCCTGAAGTCCCCTCGAGGCTTTGGCAATGACTGATATTGTACCTGTGATACAAAGACCCCAGTATGAAATGGACAGACAGCTATAGGAAAAGACAGAATGACAGAACAGGTGAAATTGAGGTGTGGACAGAGAAAGACGGAGAAGGGAAAGACTAACTCTCACGCTGAACCTCTCCCTCCCCATCTAAAACTTATTAAAACAACATAAATAATTAATGACCTTCTAGAGCCAGGGCTCGGTTATTAGTCTCAGTGTTTCTTTTTCTCCATCCTTCTCTCTGTCTCTCTCTCTGTCTTTTGCTGTCTCTCTCTCTCTTTCTGCTCTTAAAAAAGTGGGTAAAGATAATGAGGGAGTTGGCGTCTCTGTTGTAAGCCGTCACCTCATTACGCTGGCCTGCAATCAATTACAGGGGGATGTGTGGCCCTGTCAGTCCCTAATGTGCCTCCAACTCCAAGTCAGGAATTACTGCTGGTCTACAGCACCCTTTACACTTCTCTCACTCCATCGCTCTGTCTCTAACTTGAGGGAAGGGCTGGTGGGCTTCAGGCTGTGAAGGCCAGGGTCTCTCGCTTTTAGCTCAGAGAAAAGCCATATGACAGGCCCTCATCTAAACCTGACTTTAGCGGTGTCAGACCACCTGACCATTTACAACTCACACATTCAGTACATTCACACACACAAAAAAGAGTTTGGGTTGTTTTATGGGTGATGCTGGCAAACAAATGTTTTGGTGATGTGTATAAGCCACTAAGAAATCTGAGAATTTGAGGACAAAAAAGGACCAAAATGTAAATCTGGGAAAATTATTTTAAACCTAGACATTATTTGCTCCAAGGTAACTCTTTCATAGACTCAGTTTTGTCTTTGTCTCTCCTAAACTTCCATAGGGAAAATAAAACACAAAGAAATGAGACAGCACAAGTATTGAGTCTTAAAATGACTGTGGCTAGTACAGCTTAGATAAAGCTGGTCTCTGAATAGTTTGATAAGTTCAAGAAGATTTCGAACTTTTGATTGCAGACTTATCAAATCTGAGCACAGTTTGAGACTTTTCTTCAGAAACTTGTGTGAGAGATTACAAGCGGCTTTGGAGAAAAATCTGATAAACTGGAGATTTTCTATTCCGTCTTCATGGTATCAAAAAGGAAAAAAAGGATATTTTAATGGGATAGTTCATTCAAAATTCAAAATTCTGTCATCACTATTTTGAAGAATATTTTAACCTATACAATGACAGTGAGTGAGGTCCAAAATAACAGGGAACCAATGGGGTCCAAAACAGTGGGTCCAATTTTGGTGAACAGTTCTTAAAATAACAATTTTCTTCTTAATGTGTAGAATATCTATAAAGAACCTTTTTTCACCAGAGTGTGTCATTATAGCTCAGAATACAACTTGGTGTATCTGCACAAAGACACACGTACAGATTCACAAACATTCTTACACACATACACACACACACACACAAATGTCCTCACATGATGTGTGAAAAGAGCATCTCTGTCTGCTCACCCATCGTCTCACACACATACGCACACATCCCTGGAGTCTCTCACTTATTATGTTAGGCAAGAAGAAGAAGAAGAAGAAGAAAAAAAAAATCAATATTTCAGCAGAGGTATTTTTAAAAGCTGCCATGGCTCCAATTCTCAGCCACCGCTAGTTGCTTTCGATGAAAAGACGCTCTTTCTTTGGGATGCTTAAGACGGGCGGCGATCGCTCTCATAGGCTCTGCAATAGGCTCTGCATCAGATTAACAGGATGCTTTTTGTCCCATTCACAACGTTCGGCTCTCTCTCAACACGCTGACTGATATCCAATTACCTCACTGTATCGGAAAAGGCGGAATCAAAACTCGCTTGCTTTTTCTGGCCCTCTGAATGTAGCAAACTGTGTGAAATTATTTTAAAGCCACACGCACAGTTTCTGGCAATAATGTGGCGCATCCCTATAATTTATTGTGTATGATAGCAAAGAGAACATTCAGGAAACTAACCAGAGGTTATAATATAATTTCACTGACTTTGTCCTCACTTCAGAATCATTTTAGTTAATGAGGACAAGATTATATTAACAATAAAGGTGTACAAAAAAGGCAAGGTGTGGATATGTGAGAGAGAGAGAGAGAGAGAGAGAGAGAGAGAGAGAGAGACTGGGGCCCTCCTTTGCTCTCCTACACGTCATCAATTATTCACTAGCCAAGATGGCAATTACAGGACCGTGTACAATCAAACTAAATATTTAATAAGGCACTCAAACAGTCTCTAGAACGGATCTTTGTCTCTCTCTCTCTCTCAGTCTCATCCTTTACACTGCATCTAACGTCCACTCTCCTGGCCTCTTACCTTTGTTATGAGTACAAAAACAGTTACAGCTCACAGTCTCCTGCACGTATCAGAGATGAGCACTGACTGCATTTCGCTTGAATGCATATTCAATTTATTGTACGCATCTGGGGAGTTTGTAAAACACGAAGGGAATTTTTAAGAATTTTTAGGAATAAGGAAATGATCTAGTTAAAAGCCTGAGAAATTTTGTCATCTCATTTACTCACCCTCATGCCCTTCCATTTTATTCTGTAGAACACAAAAGATGATATTCTGAAGAACTGTCGTTTAATGAAGGTCAATAGGATCAACCCATTAACTTTTGAACCTCATTGACTCATTTGAACCTCCATTGTATGGACAAAAAAAATAAAAACTGAGACGTTTAAAAATAAAAAATAAAAAATCCTTTTGTGTACCACAGAAGAAAGAAAGTCATACAGGTTTGGAAGGACATGAGAGTGAGTAAATGATGACAGAATTTTCATTTCATTTTCATTATAAATATATAGCAAAAAGGAAGCATTAAATTGATCAAAAGTGACAATGAAGACATTTAAATTGTTACAAAAAAATCTGTTTAAAATAAATTCTATTCATCAATGAATAATAAAATAATTAATGGTTTCCACAAAAATATTGAGCAGCACAACCAGTTTCAGCACTGATAATAAGAATTTTTTTTTTTTTGGAGCATCAAATCAACATAGAATGATCTCTGAAGGATCACAAATAAATTACATTTTAAAATATATTAAAATAGAAAACAGTTATCTTGTTTTTACTGTATTTTTAATCAAATAAATTGGTCATAAGAGACTTTTATGCAGTCAAAGGGTTATGCGCTAAACTTTTATGCTTATAGGGTTGAGGGTGTGTTCAAATCCTTACCTCTAATAAAATATTACTTAAATTAGAAAGAATACCTGGATTACAATAGACATTAAGTGACAGGGATGTACACTAACAATCATCTTTTTTGCTTCTTCCTGTTTTATATGAGATTAATCTCATACAAAAGATGCTGAATTGCAAGAGACAAGGCCGGGAAAATAAATCCATGACTTCACCATGGGAAAAATGGGAAAGAAGGAGGTGCAGACAGACAGATAAGAAATGAGAAGATCCTGCAAAAGCCCTGATGGTGGGATGTTTGTTTAGTGAACAGTGTCCTTGTGTCTGTTTGTACTTAACGGCAGACACAGACGACGAAGCAACTCAAATCACAGTCACAGAATCGCTCCTCCCCTGTGATCAGATTACCTCAAGACCCTCCTAAGCATTATTTTGGCCCCTGTTGCCATGGCGAAGTACACATTTGTACCTCCAATTGAAATCAATCCATGACATAATGCAGTAAAGAGAGAGTGTGTAAAACACGTGAACGTGGCTGACCTCACAACGGAGGAATGGATCAGAAATTACTGCAAGCTGCACTTCCTGAACAGAGCACAGTCACTTATTACACCCATAAACGAAACCCCAGAAACCTGCCACACTTTCACACGGCCCATTATGTGAACAGAAACTGCACATTCCCTCATGAAGTCTGAATCATTATGTTCAGCACAATAAATGCTAGATTTTATGAAACAACACTCCTTAATGAACTGTCAAATGTCAAAAGTGACTTGGAGTAGATCTTACAGATTATTTGGTCCCCATCTGAAGCCCCACTGAGTCTTGTGAGAAGGACAGGGTTAATGTGTTAACATAATATTTTCCTCTACATGGAGATCAAACGGTCAGACTTGATAGTAGAACAGCTCTGTTGTGATCAGAGAACAATGCGTCGATGTGTGAGAGTCTAAGACCAAGTGAGTTCACTCATTTAAAAATTTGTTTTTAAATCACACTAACCCAGTGGGATTAAAAATCTATACCATATTATATCATACTTACACCATATATACACCATACCTGTCCACCAGGTAAGTATCATTAATAAGGTAAATCTGATCTTTTAAATAATATTAAAAAAACAATACTCCTCTCTTTATAAATATAATATTCATATACTAATTAAATAATGGATGGATGGATGGATGGATGGATGGAACTATAGCATGATAGAACGATAGATAGAACTATGGATGGATGGATGGATGGATAAAACTATAGCATGATACAATGATAGATATAACTATGGATGGATGGATGGATGGATGGATGGATACAACTATAGCATGATACAATAATAGATATAACTATGGATGGATGGATGGATGGATGGATGGATGGATGGACCAGCAAATCAGATAGATAGATAGATAGATAGATAGATAGATAGATAGATAGATAGATAGATAGATAGATAGATAGATAGATAGATAGATAGATAGATAGATAGATAAGCAAATCATCTCCTCATTCTTCCCTGAGTCAAGAACTGAAGTGAAAGATCTGTAGGCAGTATATCTACTTCCCGAATCCCGTTACAACACTGTCTTCCATCTCAACCATCACAGTTAACAGCCTGTCCAGTCAATCAAGCCAAAGGAGGAAGAGGCGATGGAGGAAAAGAAAGGAAAACAAAGAAAATCCCTCCTTGATGTGTGTAGGCTGACAGCTCTATCCAAGCCCCCCAGTGTTAAAATCAAGCTGTCACTCTTCCACCATGGAAATAGAGGAATTGTGCGCTCAGATTTAAATACCGCCTATAATAGCTTCCCATCTATCAGGCCGGCTGGCCGGTTATTCTTAGACACATACATTAGCCCTTGGCCCAGATAGGAATGTCACCAGATTAAACATCCAATTTGTTAACCGGGCCAGGCCAGGGGTGCTGCTTCTTGACAGAACTTACAAACAAGCCCAAATGGCCCCATTTTTCACCCACAGGCCTGCTGGATTTTTCTATTCAGACAGAGGGAACCACTACGGATGGGGAGGAAGAGAGGGAGGGAGCGTGGTTTTTTGTGGGTGGAAAGACAAGGAGAAATGGTAGGTGTTTTCTGAGGCCACTTAATCTCATGAAGAGCCATGAAGACAAAAAAAAAAAAAAAAAAAAAGAGTTTTTGTCATACAGTATTAATTTCGGGAATATTCCCTCATTAAAGCACAGCAGAAACAGATATTCCGTAGAAGCCTACAGTAAGTCTCTCTCACTGCCAAAACACCAGCATACAGCAGTGCTGAGCGGCTTCTTAGAGGGATACTTTCCCATGCATCATCACGACTGAGGGAAGATAAACAGCACATTGTAAGAAGATTATTTTAAAGAAATAGTTCACCCAAAATTCTGTCATTGTTTACTCAACCACATGTATTTCCTTTCTCTTGAGTAAGCTGTTAACCACTGCGACTGAATCATGAGTCAGCAAGTTATATGAGTTCTGGATTCATGAATGAATCATGCAGAAAGGTTTTGTGAACTGGATCAACTGATTTACTTGAAAGATCTGATTCAAATGTAAAGAATGATTTGTTCACACATTGCTATTTCTTTAATGAATGCACCAAGATAAACTTTTTTAAATAAAGATTTTATTAATCTTTTATGGTGCTTTTCAGTAATTTTGGAGCTTCATAGTCATCTTGCACCTTCATTACCGGTATATTGAAAAGATTGGCTGTAAAGTCACACAGGTCTAAATAATGACAGAATATTTATTTTGGGTTAAACTATTCCTATAAAGTCCAGGGGATCCGGAACATCCCGCGCTGTTAGACAGCACTAATCCTCGGCAACAGCCCTGTCAAAGCCTAGCGAGCGAACAGATATATTCACTGAAGATGAAGTCGTAGATTAGAGCGAGTAAAGGCCCTGTGGACAGATTGGGAGCATATTGGTGAACAGAGGGAGAGACAGTGAAGCAGATGCCACCAGTTAAAACCCTCAGAATGGGAGAAAGAGTGAGAAATATGGGCGTCCGACACCGCTCGTCCATGGGGAGATATCTTACTCAGGAGAGCGAGGGAATGAAGCTGTGAGGTCACTGCACGCTACAGGGACTGTCAGTGCCTTCACTGTTAGCTGGGAGATCAAATGCTCAGTGTTTACAGAAAAGATGGCTTGTGAATGACAGAGATCAAATGCAGAGAAATAATAATACATTTTTTATATATATATACATTAGATGATATATTACAGAATGAAACTATATCATGGACAGTTATCTGAGGAATATAAAGAGTACAGAGAAATAAAAACAAATAAAACAAATTAAAATGCTGCATCTGAATATATGCATATCCAAAAAAGTTTTAGGGAAATTTTCAGCAGATAACAAATTTAACTTTTGGTCCTGTTTGGTCCTGTTTTCCCAGTCTTGTGGACTTTTATGATTCTTCTATGGTGCCTTATTGTAATTCTTAGCTAGACAGTCTCCGTCCACTACCACTTTTATTGAATGGAAAAGATCAGAGTGAATATTATGCGGAACATCCCCTCACAGATTAATAAAAAATAAAAAATAAATAAAATAAAATAAAATAAATTAAATAAAAAAACATTTTAAATATTTTATATTAAAGTTGCACATGTTGAAAAAAAAAAGTATTTGCCTAAAATGCTGTTGTAGAAATGATCCATTCACGTCAAATTCACATTCAAATGTGGCCAGTCCAATTTAGTTCCTTCTTCCACAGATCACATGGTTTGTAGAAAACAAATATTTATGTTAATTAATTACCCTATACTTTTCCTCAAATGATGTCTATACATTGAAAATAAATGCTGATAATTCACTGTCAAAATGATCCCTAACACAGGTATGGAACAACTTGAATGAATAAATGATGACAGAATTCTCAGCCCTTTAAAAACAATCACAAAAACTGAGCGACTTAACACTATAAATATGTTGGTTTGAAATACAGTCACACAGCCGAATGTTCCAGTGTTTGAAGCAAAGCGGAATACGAGGTAAATCAGCGGGCTAAGTGAGTGAACCACAATACATGTGAGAGTCCTTTAAGACCAGTAGAATAAAAGAGTCAGTCTGTGAAATAGCCTCTGCCTCTTTAAGTAGAAACTAATATAATTTCTCTCACGCCAGCAAACAGGAGTATTTTATTATTCCAAAATCGTTCTTCGGGGGAAAAGTGATTTATACCTCACTTTATCTGTCAGACAAATGTTTCTCTTTATGGCTATTACCATTCCAAACCGGCGGCAGGCAAGACAAAACTAATATAGTGTGTGAAGTATTTAATTAAGTATCTGGGTAGGGATGGCTGAACGTCTTGCTTTATTGAACCAAAATTAAAAATAACTCCTCCATTTGAATAACGCCTTGGGCTAGCCTCTCATCCGCCTCATTTTAATATCACTCATGCCACTTTAACCTTTTCAAGCATCACGTCAATCGTTTGTTTGTCAGTCAAGAGAAATCAGCACTCACATAGTAAGCACACACAACTAGAGTCGATCTCTTTACAAAACTGTCTATTTGCAGCCTCATAAACAAGGAACACGAATACCTCCAGGTCAGTGTGGTGTGTTTTGCTTTGTTTTTGAAGTGGGATGTTCGAAGTCAAGATGAAGGAGAGCCGACATATCAGCCCTAGATACATACAGTATGTTGATTTGAAAAGCACACATGATGCAATGCTTACATAGTAAATGTAATTTGCTATGAAGTGTTGAAGTGTTAATTTGCTTTGAAGTGTTTAGAGAGCAGCAGCCATTTTGGGGCACATCAGACATTGGGGGTTTAATTAAACACGACGGGAACACAAATAATGGAGGGAGGGAACTTATTCTGAATGTGAACACCACCCGAAAAACAAAATCGAATTACCACGAACGGGGCCGGGCTGCCAGAAAAGATGAAAGTTCACTCTTCATTCAGGGTGAAAAGAGTGCAAGTGAGAAAGAGATAAAGAGAGAGTCAGAGAGAAAAAAAATCCAGATGCAGGTTTTAAAATCACAGAGCAGATATTATCCATCTGTTTGGCACACCTCATTCTCTGCTGCATTGAGGAGACGGTCATGGACAAGGTGAACCCAGCATCACCATCTGGCTGTGTGCTGGCCTGGACAGAACCGAGGACAGTTACACACTCCAGAGAAACACACACATACACGCAGTCGCCAACATCTTCTCAGAATCTTCCCGAGTAGATTGCCGCATTCATTTTTATTTTTTTTATTTCCTCTTTTCATCCTGATGGGATTTTTTTGGAGATAAAGACATACCAGAAGAAGGAACAAACAACTAAATAAAATGATAATAATAATAATAATAAATGTCTGATGTCTGATGTGCCCCAAAATTATAAAAAAAAATAAAAAAATAAAAAAAATGAAATAAAATAAAACAAATAAAAAAATGTCTGTCTAATGTGCCCCAAAATACTAAATAAAATAAAATAAAACAAAAAAAAATAAAAAAAATAAAATAAAAAAAAATAAAATAAAATAAAATAAAATAAAATAAAATAAAATAAAATAAAATAAAATAAAATAAAATAAAATAAAATAAAATAAAATAAAATAAAGAAATCATCCATTCACAGGTGTGCATTCACAGGTGTGCACATTTAAAGGGGTGGTTGATTATGATTTCACTTTTCTAACTTTAGTTAGTGTGTAATGTTGCTGTTTGAGCATAAACAACATCTGCAAAGTTACAATGCTCAAAGTTCAAAGCAAAGGGAGATATTTCTTTTAAAGAAATTGCTTTTTAAGGACTACAACAAACGGCTGGTAGGGACTACACGACATTCCTCTCGGGTTAGTGACATCACTAACCCTAAAATTTACATAAACCCCGCCCCCGGAACACGATTTATAGATTATCAAGACAGAATATGCTAATCAATGACTAGAAGATTAGCATATTCTGTCTTGATAATCTGAAATGACAACATGTAGACAACCTTTCTGAATGGATAGTTGATGAATTATTTAGCTTATGTAGTTATCAATGACTAGAAGATAACTACACATAAGCTACATAAATTCATCAACTATCCATTCAGAAATGTTGTCTACAGTATGTTGTCACTTCTTCTTGAGTCTCTCCATCTTTGTCTGACTCCGGTTTGAACACAAAAGGCTAAAAGTTTTTGAAATTTTGAAAATCTCTGCCCTCTGTGCTGGGAGCAGCAGCTCATTTGCATTTAAAGGGACAGACACAAAAACGGTGCGTTTTTGCTCACCCTCAAAAAGTGACAATTTTAACATGCTATTTAAAAATATCTGTGGGGTATTGTGAGCTAAAACTTCACATACACACTCTGAGGACATCAGAGACTTACTTTACATCTTGTGAAAAGGGCATTATACCACCCCTTCATATTTCGCCAGTTCAATTGAGTCTCAACTTTCACAGATCTGTTTTTATGTTTCCTCTTCTCTTCCTGATGGTGCTTTGTTTGGTGGAACACATCATACCAGAAGAGGGTACGGCTTGCCAATCAGAAACAGCTCGTTGGTTCCCGTCTTAGGAGAGGGCTCGAGTCTTACCGCAAACGTTTGAAAGCACGTGTGTGTGAGGAGAGTTTGGGATCTTGTTCGCTCAGGCAGGCTAGAGTGTACACAGCTGGGGTGAGTTTGACTTAATGAGAATCTGTTCAGCAGTGCTGCATTGAATCCAGGCCTGCAGGTGAACACTTTATGTTTTGATTTACATTCCACAGAAATTTGATGAATGCCGCTCTTTTTTCCAACATTCTCAAATCAGCATCTCGTCTGGTGAGGCTCAAAGTTGCCAGAAAGGCCCTGAGTGATGAGTGAGCTCAGATGTGAATGAGTAACAGTATGACAGTGATAGAAAACTGCCAATGCTGGGAAAGAGAGAGGTCAAGTGTTTAGACACGGCTGCCTTCAGATTGCAAACCTACACCCACTGAACACAAACGCTCTTGTTTGTTAAACAGCAGAATGGATTTACTCTACGTACTCGGGCGGGCGGTTACGCTCAGATAGCGTATTGATTTATCGGAGGCTGGTCACTTGGGATCGTAGATTTAAACTGTAGCGCGCTGTGGGGTTCGGGGTCATGTGATTTGTATGGCATTAAATCCAGCATGACTGAAGTAGACAGTTTGGACTGTGCCGGCACACAGGTGGTGTGTTCATTAGTGGTTACAGAACAAAACAGGCTGTCAGAAGGTGATGCCACTATCTGTACAGTAAGAAATAATATAAAAAAAATATTTAAAAAAATGCTCATTTTAGGATGTTGTGCTTTCACTGTCTTAATAATTCATTGTGCATATTTTAAAAAAAATCTATGAAATTAATAGAAATTCTGCAATGAGAGCTGTGTTAACCGTGATAACTGTGTTATCTGTCTGATGGTACAAAATAGAATCTCTAATTATTATTGTTGTCTTCATACTAATCAGAAGCACACATATATAATTATATTTTATAATAATTTTTATTTGGTTTATATTATTATTAATATTATTATTAAAAATAAATAGTATAAAATGTTGAATAATATTTATGTAATATTTTATCCCATGTAATATTTATTATACAATCCCAAGTGACCGTACAAAGAAACAAAGTACAAAGAAAACCATATTAATAAGTAAGTAAATAAATGTAAAAAAGCTAATAAAACCTTCTTAAATAAAGAAATAAAGAAATAAAAATATAAAATAAATAATTTTATAAATAAAAAATCTAAATCTTAACAAAGATAATTTAATATCTAAATAAATTTTACTTATATAATTTTATAATGAAATTTATTAGGAATATATTGGCACTGCGGCACAACGAAAACAAACTAAAGATTTTCTTTTTGTGTGTGTGTGTGTGTGTGTGTGTGTGTGTGTGTGTGTGTGTGTGTGTGTGATAAAATTGTCCAGAGTAATTTAGAGAGGAAAGAGAAAATAAAAAGATCTCAGAGAATGAATTTGATCAGACCGCTATTGCCACGAGTCGACATATCGATCCTGGTGCGGCACTGGATTCAGATTGTAGAGTATTTCATTTGTGTGGATGTGTTGATAAGTTCTGGAAGATCTGATAAGTGATGTTAGTGGTGTCCTGTGAGATTTACACTCTATAGTCTATTAGACTTTCGTCCCGTCAAGCGTGATGCATTGTGTTATTAAGAGGACAAGGGCTGGGATCTCCTTTTCGAGACTGTTCCACACAAGTTCCCATATCACAAAAGAGCAGCGTGGGGACGGTGCCACTTTCCGAGGAGGACAAACAGAGAGAACAGCTCCTGTCACGTCCCGTCAGAACGTGTGAGATTAAAAAAAGCTGCCACTCAATTAATAAATCACCTCCTCCCTTACAGCTGTGGGAGCAGCTGGTCTCTCTGGCACTAATAACACAGAGGAAAATGACGAGGAGGCCCGAGGCCCTGCGGCGGGACACCACCTCCTCACATGCCTGTGGAGGACTTGTGCTGCTCAGAGGATGCTCTTTCAAAGCTCAGGAGACTTCTTGGAGATCTCATTAATGTTTCATTAAAACTTTGCTTTTTCAAAAATCAAAAGAAAAATTAAAAGAGACACAAATAAGACAATTGTTGACAGAGCAAAAAGGCAAGAAAATTAATTAATTAAAACAATAATTAAAAATATATAATTGTCTTAAACAAATGAGAAATGAATAATGCTAAAAAATAAAGCTAAAAATTAGTAGTAGTAAAGCTCAAAATAATTCTAATAATTAAATAAATAAAAATGTTTATATATATAAATATATCAAACAAGACTATTTCTGACATATGGTAAGAAAGCAAAAATTTAATTATTTTTTTTATTTATTAATTTATTAAAAATCAAGTATATAATTGTGTCAATAAAAAGCTAAATTCTAAATAAATAAATAATAGTTGTATTTACAATCGTGAATAAAATACAATCACGGAATGCAAAAAGCTAAAAAAAAGTGTCCTTGAAAGAATTTAATGAAATACTAACATTTCTGAAATACCTGCAACTCATTTTTGAGTAACAAGAACCACGTGAGAGGACAGGAGAAAAATGTGAGAAGCATGACACTACAGAGTCTCCAGTTGCTCTCTATTTAATCTCATTGCTGTCTACGAGAAACTATTAAGATCTCGTATCTGATTTTCCTTTCCTAAAAGTGTAGGTGAGGAGAAACAAGACCTGCAATTCAATATTCAAATAGTCAATGAAAATCTAAGGAGGGAAAAGTTCTGCATAAGTGGAACCGAACTGCTATAAAAACAGCCGATATTTCAGCGTGGCAGCGTGCCGAGAGACAGAGAGGGATGGAGAGCGAGAGAGAACAGGAAGAAGGGGCCCAAAGAGAGCGGTGCAGGTGCGAAGCCTGGACGCGGCCCAGCCTCACACACTCCGTTCGCGCATACGCACTCAATCACGCAGGTCACACACCAACACACCCTCCACCGCACTGATCTCGCCAAATACCTCTCATGACAAAGGAATTATCTCAGCATCAGCTGCTGGGCGTGCTCGCTCGAATTCTCTCATTCTCTCATTCTCAAGATCTTCAGCCAGCCCCGTGTCATCTTAGCGACTGACTTTGTGTATGTGTAATATGGATACTGTATACAGTGCAAAACAAACAGAGCCATAACAAATAGCAACAGGGGGCTGAATTGAGATCAAAATGGTCAACATAAACAAACATGCACACGCACAACGCCAGAATTCCCTGGGAACGGGCTTATCGCCTGATCTGATTGGCTGAATTTTAGATACTGAATGTGATGGCTGAAAAGCAGCGGAGCGCATGAGAAATTATACATCTCTATCTCAGAATTCTGGAGCCGTTTGGAGTGTGAATTGCTGCCATTGCACAATAAAAACGTTTCGTTTGTGCTTAAGCTTTCTTAGTTTTCCGAATGGAATAAGTGACTCATCGGGGACTGTTGGCAACATGTACCCAAAAGATAAATAAAACTCTTCAAGGCCTGTTCACACAAACGAAAATGAATGATAACTAAATATAACATTTTAATAATCATTCTACTTGTATGAGAATGGGGAAGTCCAAAGTACAGCTAGAATGATAAAGACTCGTTCGGAAAAACGTTTTCCGAGATGATGAACGATAAAAACACTGACAGCCAATCAGAATACACCGACTCTACAGAGCTTCAGTTTAAAGGCACACTATGCAAGATTTGTACCTTAATATAACAGCTTCAAAATCATTTCGATGGTAAACGAACTCGTAGTTGGGCGAATCATCCCGATAACAAAGCTGGGGGGGATGGGGGGCAAAACCAGCAATGCTAGTTTGAGAGGTGGCGTCCCAACAAATCTGCAAGTTTGAGAGGTGGCGCCCCAAAAAATCTGCAAGTTTGAGAGTGGCGCCCCAACAAATCTCGCGAGAATCACGACTTGCTTTACGGCATGACGTCACATACATCAACAACATAAGAAGCAGCCTCTATGAACGCATTTCAGACGTGAATCATGGCAGAGTCGTCGAAGAAAACGCGGTCGGAAGAGTCAAGGAAAAGAAAACGACGGCTCTGCGTGAGTAGTATTTACGACAGTGACGTTAAATACAAGTACTCCACACCGACTCTAGGAGTCGCTGTTTGACAAAAACGGAAACTTCATAGTGTGCCATTAAAGCGGCAGAGCTTAGAATAAACAGAATGTTAATATGCGTTGGTGTAGACACTAATATAATTTTCATCATTATCTTTGGAGCTACCATCTTTGGTGTGAACAGACCTTTATTCAGCCGGATGGTATTTTAGAAATGTCATGGAGTGCTTTTAAAAGTTGTGATTTTGTGCTTGGTGTGAATAAAATCAGGTGAAAGCAAAAGTTGTATTCGCAGCCCTCGTTCAGTTGTAAACACGACACCTTTTTCAGAGTTGAGCTGCTGTTGTTCAAGTCACCTGTTTCGCCTTATCGCAGTGTTTCATGATGTCACCGTCTTCTCGCAGAGAGAGAGAGAGAGAGAGAGAGAGAGAGAGAGGGAAGTGTGTACAGCCTTTTACACAGCCCTGATTTGTAGGGAAAGCCATTGCGCAATTGAAGCAATTTGTTCTTTGCCATCTACGACACATGGCCAGACGAAACGCAGCCCTACTAATTGCTCTGCCTGTAACCCCCACCCTTTTCCAAAGCCACCTCTCTCACACACACACACACACACACACACAAACAAACACACATGCAAATGCACGAGCAGTTGAGCCAGGCAGCCAGGTCAGAAAGGTCACAGGGGAACTGGGCCGATTCTGGTTTTCTCTCTGCTCTGCTCCAGTCCAGTTTCAGTCTCCATTCAGTCGGGCTGCTAAATGCCTCATCAACATGTTTAATCAAATTAGTAAGCAGCCAAAAATTGACGCTTTTCATTAATTATACAGGATAATTCTAATTGCAAATTCAAATGTATTCGCTCTGAACAGAAGGTGTTCAGTAATATTTCAGGGAATTTGCATATTAAATGGGGGTCGTTCTGCATTATGTATGATAATATATGCGCATTGTCTTTATTTTTAACTCGCGGGCCATATGCGCCGCTGCTTGCCAGAGCAGGTGAAAAAAGTCCGGAGTGTTTAATTTTGCTGAACAAACGCATCGAGGCGGCTTGTCAAGGGCTGTATGGTCGGTGTCAATCTTTGTTTTGTTTTTTCTCTTTCCTCGACCCTTCTTTTGATTACAGCCGGCAACAGGGCCACCGGTAAACAAACTCCGACGTGCGCCCGTACAGGAAACAGGAAGTCCCACGCGTCCGACTCGTCCCGTGTCATTCGTCTTTTGTTGTCGCTGGGCCCGATTCATCTGGTCTAGTCTGTATCAGAGCCGCCCCGTCAGCAGTTCTGCCCTGCCAGGGGTGGACGTCTCCTGCCATGGGGCCATCATGGCAGTGTGCATTATCCCAGACAATGAGCAGCGTCCGCAAAATCTGAGCCAGACACAAACCATGCACTCAGAGAATATTGCATTACCCACCATAACGACTCAAAGGTCTTCAGATCATGTCTAGCTTTAATGAGCTACACTTTAAAACTAAATTCTCATTAGCAGGCGTTACTTTCTCAAATAACTTTACTGATTGAAAGCCTCATGCTGGGGTATATTTAGAGCTGCAACTATCACTGTTTGTAGGGTTAAATAATACTCAAAAGTAATACTCATACTACAAAAGTTTGGGGTTGGTACAATTTTTTTAAATGTTTTTGAAAGAAGTCTCTTCTGTTCAACAAGGATGCATTTATTTCATCAAAAATACAGCAAAAACAATAATATTGTGAAAATATTATTACAATTTAAAATAAAATTTTTTTGTATCGAATTATATATTAAAATGTAATTTATTCCTGTAATGGCAAAGCTGAATTTTCAGCATCATTACTCCAGACTTTAGTGTCTCAATTGAATGCGCACTTGATGAATAAAATAATTACTTGCTTTAAAAAAAAAAAAATACTTACCACAAACTTTTTAACAGTAGATACGGTTAATACGGTTTTAATAAATCTTTTTTTTTCTTGTTTTCCAGTAAAAAAATATAAAAAAAAAAGCCATATTGACTGTAAATAAGTGAAAAATCTGCCAGTGCATAAATTAATTTAGTTAATAAAGATGCATACTCTGAAAACAAGTCTTAAAGTCTTAAAAACCCCTAACATAATGTTTCGAATATTACCTTTCTTGCAGTGTGTAAAATAGCCATTTGTGAATATAGATCTGCAAAATTTTACAGATCAAAGAGCACAACAAATAAAGTTATTGATTCTGAACTGTACAAACAAGTCGTCAGCAATTCCAGTCTCACTTCCTGTTACATACCTATGTTACAATGTAACAAATTAGCATAATGCCAGCCTTCATTGGTCTTCATTGGCTGCTCGCGAACAACATCTACTTTGACCCTCAAACACTGTAGTTGCAGCTGAGGCCTGGATGAGTTTAGTTCGTGTTGTCGGCCATTGTCACTGTTCGTATCACTGTGTATCAAGTGCTGATGAAGCCTCCGGAGCTGAAATTCAAATATGGAAATGTTTTGTTTTGTTTTCAAAACGTGCTGCAAGCAGTAGACCAATCACAGCAGACTCGGCCGTCTGACCAATCAGAGCAGAGGCTCACGGAAAGGAGAGGTTTAGAGAGACTGAATCTTCGAACTAACCGTTTTCAGACTTCTGGAGAAATTAGGTAAGGCGCAATGTATATTATGAGAAAATTAAAGTGTTTTTTAACCTTTGATGCAAGTAAACCTATTGTAGCAGACCTCCAAAACAAAATTAGGAACCTTTAAAATACCATAACAGGGGCACTTAATTATTTTATGCAGTGTTGCTTCACAAGTAAATTGATCTTGTTTCAATGATTTTTAGATATTTTACCTGGAAAATAAATGTAATGAAATGAACACAAAACGCAATATTCCCTGCAATTGTGATCCCTTAAAAAGTCTAGAAACGCACTTTTAGTATGGTTAACAGCCTATGTTTTGTGTGAGAAAACTGTCAGGAAGGATAACACTTGCAATTTTTTTAGATAAATATCACCTCAAATGTAAAAATCAGACTGTGATAAGGAAGAAGTACCATTAAATGCATTACTTTCCATTAAAATGAACAGTGTAATGCAATTGCATTGTAAAGTGTTACTTTAAAAAGGTACCATTTCTCAACTGATTCAGGTGAGGGATCCAGGTACAGGCAGAAGTGAAAACTGATGCTCTAGTTGAACCGGAATACAAAGACTCCAGGAGCCCGAGTTGCATCTCAACTGTCATTAAATTTGCAAGCTGTTTTATTGGAATCAGTTTAAAACAAGATAGACGTATAAATGGGTATCAACTTCTGTGTTACCGTCTGGCCCAGTCCCAAGTCAGCTTTCTGACGTGTGATTCTTCAAAAGGAGATGAAAGGAGCATTTTACGCCGTGGAGAGAGCAAGAACAATGATGTGGTTCGGGAAATTGAACTTCGTTTATTTAAAATTACTCTATGCTGTTTGAACTTGACGCAACATTACCCAGTAGCACGTACAGGGAGAGTCGGCCGAATTGCATTAGTGAGAATCACAAACTGCATCCCTGTAGTTTCAGATACAAATCTAATTTTCCTTTCACTAAGAGAACACGCCAACACACACACACCACACACAGATGAGATACATGCTCGGACCCCTTTCGAAGTGCCAATCTTGTACAACGTTTATCGATTTTTGTGAAGCGGAATCTTCATCAATCTGTTATTTACCTCTTGGCACAAACTGACATGTTGCGGTGCTGTTGCGGAGGTGTTAATGCACCTTGGACTGGCAGAGGAGGGGCTCGTAAGACCCTTTAAAGGTAAAGATTAATTACAGGCTGAGGTGAGGTGTTCGCGTGTTTGCGTGAGGGATGATGACAGCGCACCTCACAGATGAAGGCGCACTCTTAATGAGCTGAGATCACAGTTCCCAACGTTCCATCTCCGTTATACAGGACGGGCCTTTATTAAGTGCCGTACATTATGCTGTCACACGCTTTAAACATGTTCACACCAGCGCATATTCACCTGTCCAACATCGTGCGCACACTGCTTTGAGGAACCAGGTTGGTCTATCAATTCAGATACATCCTCATTCTGAAGAACAGATTGCATACAAAAATGAAACACGCAAACAAAAGAAGACATCAATTAATAAGGAGACAAAAGCTATGTTTAGGTAGACTATAAAAGGTTAGAACATTATGGACGCCTTCCAAGGTTATACATATATGGTGAGTAGCTACTTTAAAACTGTAGCTACATAAGCTAAAAGCTTATGATCATTTAAAATAGTTAAATTATTTAAAATAGATAAACTACTGTTCAAAATGTTGGCACCATGGCAGCATATATTTGATAAAAAATACAGTAAAAATAGTAATATTGTTAATTTAAGATGATAATAATATCTAAATAAAATACAAATATTAAATATAATACAATTATAATAATATAAATATATAAAATTTCATATTTTTAAATGTCATTTATTTCTGTGATGACAAAGCATCATTACTCCAGTCTTATTATGATCAATACTTTCTGCTTAATATTTTTGTAGAAACAATGATTAAAAAAATTCAGGATTCTTTGATAAATAGAAACTTCAAGAGAACAGCATTTATTTGACTTTTTTGTAACAATGTAAAAGTCTTTACTGTCACTTTGATCACCTTGCTGAAGGAAAGTATTATTATTATTTTTTTTATTTTTTTTAAAGTTAGTGTACATTACAAGCTAGGGAGCTAGAGTAGATAACTACCCTGAGGCCATTAAAGGAATCAATATTATTTAAAAAATATGACATTTTTTCAACATGGAAGACAAAAACATGCAGCACAAAAACTCGAATTGCCGCATAACCGAATCATTTTTGTGATCCACTTGATTTACTCAAAATGAAATGATTCACTAAAATGAAATTCACAGTGACGTACTGTAGTATTTTTTCTACATGGCTATTCGCTGGAAGAATGCTGAAGTCATGTCAAGCCACTTCAAAACGTATGACGAGCTAGCGACACAAGTCTGAGTCCGCCATCATTTCCTGTCTTCTCTTAGCTATCAATAAAAGTGTCAAAAGCCAAATAAGGTAGAAAAGTTGAACCTAAATCAAAGAATACATAAATCCTGATTCCATTTGTCTATATTGCATTTGAAATCATCTCATCACAGGAATAATTTCTATCTCTCCTCTACTGAAGCCAGTCAGGGGAGCCAGTACCCCCCAGGGCGCCACCGTCACGGCCGCCAGCAGCGTACTCAAGCCCAGCCATGGCTAAGTGTGAGCTGGCAGGCCTGAGAGAAGCTTTGGCTCTGCTAGTCTGTGAATGCTGGAGTCCACTACCGCAACGCGCCGAGGACGGGGGGTCCGTCCAAGGACACATTGCTCCTGGAGAAGGACCCTGGACAGATGGGCGGCTGGATCTCAGAAGTGTACACTAACCACTGATGTCAGGCCAAAACTGCTCTCTGGATGCCAAAGGTAACATTATGCTCACTTTCTAGTCATGACTGAGGACACTTGACATATATTGCTCGTTTCTAAAAGGCCCTCGCATGTAGTTCATTTGGCATTCAAAACAAGTAAATATTAATTCAAATGCACAGGCAGCACATAACAGCTTTGCTTCATTGCCGTCAAGCTACCGATGTTTACCCGACACCCATTTGTTTGGCATTTTTCAGCACGTGTTGCCTGACCCGGTGATTTAGAGGCAGCTCTCGATAGCGTACAGCCTGCTTAATGACAGTTATTTCCTCCCATAAGAGCAGCTCTGAATTAGTGCTCAAATATGATCCCTTATTATAGTCAATAAAACATGCCATTCTAATTATGAGCAAGTGAAGCAACTCCAATGCACGTCTTTTAGAAACTGATCTCTCTATCAGAACGCTTGATGCTAATCCTCAAGAATGGAAGATATCAGTGAAAACAAGCCTATAGATTTAATTAAAATCTCTTTTGATGGTTATTTCAAACAGACATTACAGTTAACATTACATTTGTGAAGCCCATTTTCATGTTTTTCCAAAGCTATAAAAGAAAATGCGTGTGGATTTTAATAATAATCATATATTATGCCACGCAGCACATGCTATTCTGTGTTGGTATGATATCTAATGATGCCCAGATGGATGTTGGTGTGTGTTTTTGTGGATGCACCTGAGTGCTCAGTGCCAGTAAAACTCCTTTTCCTCCCTGGTGGCATCGCAACTTCACCACTGAAGGAAAACACAGAACGCTGCCAAGGCTCTTGTGCGCTGCCCAGTCGCTGCGCTGCTCTGCCAAAAGCATTTTCTCACTCGCTCACTGCCATTTCCATTTCTGCCAACTTCCAATGACAATGTTATGCTTGTTTGCACCATAAATACACTTAATAGGTAATATGACAACATTCATAAACAGACGGATCAGAACCTGAGCTCCTCCATTGAGTAATAAGATTTTACATTTAATGTGGAATTTCTGTATCGTTGAAACACTTTAGGGATCTTATCCAAATGAAACGCTATTATTTTGGTCGAAAAGCTGGGTCAGAACTCAAGTTCGATTTCACCGGCTTCCCCCTGCACCCCCCTTGGTCTCTTTTCATATTGTACTTTTGGATCTGAACTGTATTTTTGCACTATGACAATCAATGTTTACATTTTTTGTCACTTTATCCTTTCCAACTACATAAAACAAGGATGTTAATAGTGATGATAATTTTTTACAAATTTATGTTAGTACCATCTTGTCAATGAAACTTAATCCTATACTATGAAAATTACTGACAAAAAAAATTATAATAATAATTTAAAAAAACATTTTTTTCAGTCAATGTTAAAAAAAAATTGTAACTATCATTTTTACCCTCATTTTACACAAACAGAAAGAAATAATAACTTTTAAATATATTATAATTATTATTATTGTGCATTTATGTGTGTGAAAATAATAATAATAATCGTTGTTATTTTAATTATTATAATTTATTATTTAATAGTAATAATAATTAGTAGTATATATTATTATTATTAGTAGTAGTAGTAGTATTACAATTAAATATATTATAATAATTAAAACATGAATAAATTAATAATTTATATATATAATTAATTTATAAAAATTAAAATAATAACAAAATAATTATTATTATCATTATTGTGTGCATTATTTATGTGTGGGAAAATAATAATAATAATAATAATGGTTATTATTTTAATCATTATAATTTATTAGTGTTTTAATTATTATAATACATTTAATAATTATAGTAATTATTACTATTACTATAATTATTATTATTATTATTATTATTATTATTAGTAGTAGTAGTAGTAGTAGTAGTAGTAGTAGTAGTAGTAGTAGTAGTAGTAGTAGTAGTAGTGCATAAATAAATTCCTTTTCAAATGGACTTTGCAACTTTCACAACAACCAAATGCCTCGGGTCTGCTCCATAAGCTCTACAGTGAAGCACTCATAATGTTCTCAGTCAGAGTAAACACTATTTCTTTGAAATAAAGAAGATAATCTCAAAAGCAGATCTCTGAGCTGTAAACTCATCAGGGCTTTCTTTCGTTCTGAATAACGATTCGTTTCCCCCCCAGGATCTGCACACCTTTTCTACACTCCTATTCCTCACACATTTGGATTATTTATGTTGAGTTCACTTCAAGCAAAATGGTATTTAAAGCTTTAGACAGCGCAGCACAGATGCTGCCCTCCTCGTATTTCAGCCGCTCTCTCCTAACGTCTGTTTCATGTTGAAAAGTCTCGAGAAGTTGCCAGTATCCTGGTATCTGTTACTGATGACCACTCTCTGGGAATATTCTGTACGTCCAATTCACAAACTTTCCCTTGAAATTTGTTCACACAACTGCATTTAATTAAAGTTCTCGATTCGTCATGATTGCGAAACTCATGGTATTTTAGATGTTTTGTTTAGAGGAGGAAGTTATATTGGTTTCTCAGGGCCGCTTCTTAAGAGGCGAGTGTCTGTCAGGCATGAGAGGGTTAAAGTGCACAGCTAAGGGGTCAGAGGTCAGCTGAGTGTACCGGGATGAAAATCACTGCATCATCAGACAGCAGCCTTGGCTCTGACTGTGTGAACGTCAGGGTGTCCACGAAACTCCACTAAAACTGTCCAGTCCTTCCCCTGGGAATGAGCAGCCACTTCCTCCTTCTATTTCTCTGTTTGCATTTCCTCTGGGAATGGGAGTGTCTCTCGTCAGTTACAGTTACATGTAAGAACTTTTTCCAACTACATAAAAAAAGGATGTTAATAGTTCTGAGAATTTATGAAAATGTATGTTAGTACCATCTTGTCAGTGTCAGTGAAAAAATAATAATAAAATGGTAGGAATGCATGTTCCAAAGCATGAATGCTTCACAACATAAAAACGTCAAAAAGCACATTTTCAAAATCTTTTTTTTTTAGATTGTTTTAAAATAAGGTTGAAAGTTTGGTCTGTTACAGTTTGCATATCATCATCCAAAATATAATATAATATAATATAATATAATATAATATAATATAATATAATATAATATAATATAATATGCGAAAACAATATTATATATATATATATATATATATATATATATATATATATTACAAAATATGAATATATTATATATATATATATATATATATAAAATGAGTACTATTTGTATTGTTTTTCTACATCATACGGCAACTCTACGACTTCCTACAAAGGTGAAGGTGAAACATAAATCCACAACTATCAATGTTTAAACACAACCTACACTTTAGCAGAGACCCGAGACTGAAACATCTGGATACGCAACCTTTTGCAAAGATGAGCAAAACACGCCCACGCCCACTAACAACCTACAATGGCAACATGGAGAGCATAGAACGCTATCAAACTAAAATGAATTTTGAAAGCAACTCTTTTTTTTCCAATCAAACAGGATATGGCTCACGAGTAACAAAGACTGTGGGCGGACGAACCCCTGACGCAAAAACTTCCAGCTCTAGAGCCAAGAGGCACAAAGGCTATCGCTCCCATTTCTTAAAAAAAAAAAAAAAAAAAAAAAAAAAACATACAGAGACTTCAGGGAAACGCGAATAACTGTGGACTTGACAATACTTGAATTTCAGAGGCCTGATGAAGAAGGTCTACAGTAACAACGGCCTGAGAAAGTGTCTGTTAGTCAGAGAAAGCGAGCATTAATTAATGACCAGCTGCCAAACTGCAAAATCGCTAATAATACTTAAGCTTGTGCCTTGGGCCCGTCAGCTGCACACAAATCAATAGATCGACAGTTTCCACTGTACAACATAAGTCAACGTCCATTTAAACACACACACACACTTACACATGCTCAGCATTAGAGAGCGTTCTGGCTGAACCGGGCTGGACGTCTCTGACTGCTGCCAGTCTCTTTCTCAGTTTTCCCAGTGCGCAGCCCGAGCTAGATTAGCTAATTAAGGGGGACTGAGGCAGATCTTGTAGCTGGTGTGGCAGCGTGTTTTGACAGGTGGGCTTAGCGAACTGTGATTAGGGGAGAGGCCACGGCGAAGCGGTTAAGCCCTCCGTAAGCCCCTCGCAGACACGAGGAGCGATGCGATGCATGCAGACCCCTGAAAACACACTGCTGGTTTTGGGAAGGAGGAGGGGGTGGGCGATTCATGATTGACACCTTGAAAAGCTGAGATTCCGCCCCCGTCCGCAACCTGTCCCGCCTGAATGTTGTCTGACTTTCGACAAACATCTTTCTCTGACTTTTAAAAGAATGTCGCGTTCAGTGGAAGTTAAGCTCAGTCAACAGTATTTATGGCATTATGTTTATAACCACAAAACATAATTTCGACTAAAAGTTGCTGCCTTAGTAAAATCAACTTGGATGTTTAAGTCATTTCAACTTAAATTACATTAAACTGACTTAAAAAAAATGAGTTGAATCTTGTATAACTTATAAAAAAAAGTAGAAAATAGTAATTGTCATAATTGTTTCCCTAAAAAAGCAAAAATCAAGGTAACAGCGAGGAACTTAGAATGAAAGCGAATATAGGGCCAAGATTGTGGAGCATTTATATAATTTTCAAAAAGAACTTACATTAATTATTCTGTTAAAACTAATGTATTATAAAGCTGTTTAAATCATTTTCAGGTTTATGCAACGAAGTTGTAAAACTGAACATTACTCCAGAAAAAAGGTAATAAGTGATTTTCTAAAAGCATATTAACACACATTGTTCATATTTTGTGGCTATACTATTGAAAGAGTAAATATTTTAACATTCACAGATTGGCCCCATTCATTTCTATTGTAAGTGCCTCCTGATTTAACCAAGATTTTTGCTTTCTGTAAAGAAAAGGAAGGACAAGTGGAAATTAATTTTTGCCACAAATGCTGTCAACTGAGCTTGTACTCAAACTGAAATATTCTTTAATGCCCTTTCATGACAAGTCAGGTCACCTTTATTATTTGCTTTATAATACAGATTGTTTCATGTGACTCAAGTTACTCAACATAACATATTGAAGTAAAAGCATAAAAAAACAAAGAACAAAATCAGGATTTTGGACACAAAGTTAATACGAAAAGAAACGATGTCGTTAAAAATGGCCTGTCCTCAAGCAAAAATATGAGGATATCACAAACTTAGACGCAGTTTGACCTGTCATTTCAAAGACAGATATGAGTTGAATATGAGGTAAAGCTGCAGCTGACGCTTGCCTCACTCCATCGAGGTCAATGCATTGGACAATGCTGACGTGAAGCATCGAAAGGGCCCTTACACTTAAAAAAGCAGCAGACAGCACTTGCGCAAACAGTAACTGTTGGAAAGCGGGCAGATATAACCAGTTCAACAGTTTTAATAAACTCTCTCCCCCCTTACGCCAGAAGCTCTTTGTTTTCTCTGGGGTTCACAAGTGTTTCTTTGTTTTTGCGTGTATGTGTGTGCGCTCACGAGAGTGGGAACGCTGCGTGTGTGCGTATGTTTGTGCATTCAGCTATTTGTGAGCAATTCCTCATAGAGCTTTCTCAGCAGGTAAAGATGTGCTCGTGTGGGTGATGGGAGTAGGATTAGTATTATCTAAAACTCTCCAGCCGCCCTGAGTATCATCCACCGTGCTTAAGTTAAGGTGCAAGACCGGGTGATTTGCATAAGTAATTAGCTAATGTGCTGTTCAATTTCACTCCCATCTGGCTGCCTGAGTAGGCCCTCATTTCTCAAATTGACAGGCTGGTCTCTATCACTACCCACACTGCAACAAGGCGCACACCAAATTAATTTGTCAACCTTCTCCAGTAATGGGATGTTCACCTTGAAAACTCAATTTTCCCGAGTCCGACTGAGAGAAAAAGGTAGGAATTTGCTCTAAAATATAGCGCAAAAAATAACAAAAGCATGGCTAGATGGTTTCTGATAGCTTTTCAGAAAGTGACAGTAGAGCACATGAAAAAGGCTTTGCACATCAAACACACGCACACGAGGCCACGGAAGTATCTATTGATTAAAATAACCTAATTGGCCATTAATAAAAAAAAAGTAAATATTATACCTATTGATTTAAAACTCACAAAAATATGACTCATTGCCACAGTATATTCATTGGGGGGGGAGGGTGCAATAATACAACATTGAAGGAAAACAATACAACTACACTTCATAATATATAAAAATAAATAGTCCACTCAAGTGTGCTGGAAAGTGGCTATTCTGATCTTCGAATCAGACAAATCATGGTGTGTATATGTTACCGAAAAAGTGTGAAATCCCGGTATTGTATAGAATGCCTAGGCAATGTATAGAATTCCTGATGTTTTTTGCCAAAAATACATTACCTAATTCTATACATTACCTAGGCATTCTATAGAATGCCGGATTACACACTTTGCCGGTAACATATATAACACATACAACACAAAGGGTGATGTTAAATTAGAATCATTTACTTTAAAAGTTCCATTGGACATTTTCAGACTTGTGTATGTCTGGACATCTAAGCCGCAACTATTCCATCATGTCTTTTTTTTGTTGTTGTTGAGCGTTGGGGGCTGGGTTGGCACAGACGCCACTGATGCCAGGGTGTTCAGCTCAGGGACCACTCAGGGAAATGAGCCAAAAAAAGAATTTAATGAAACCCCATCCTCAGCCAAAATTAATTTTCAGTCTCATCTCTGGCCGACGGCAGTGTGAGTTCTGGGACCCCCGGCCCGTTTGTGGAGGTCTGGATGGAGGGTAAAGGGAAAGCGGGCTCATATAAATAAAAAAACACTGTTTCCACCAATACCATTTCTTCTCTATATTTCATTTCTCTTTGATGGTGACTGCAAACTTATTAAATTCCTTTGTGTGTTGCGCCCGTTCATGTCTCACTGCTCTTAAAATGTCTATTCATTTTGCCAGCTGCCACCCACTACAACATAAAGAGTCCCTGAGAACGGCACGGGTGACGTGGGATTTCTGGAGTGGGCCCAGAACCCACTCACACATGCACAAATACCTAAATACACACACACTAATGCACACAGCCCATAATGTGTGCACACTTTAATGGCAAAATCGAAGCCAAACTAAGACACAGATACAATCTTTAAGATTTTCTGTGACCTGAAACTTAGGTGCCAACAGCATTTAAACAACACTTCAATGCTTAATTTTTGTCTACTAAAGCAGCAGTGGCCCTGATGTTCGTTTAGGTCTGGTTCTGCACACAGGGGCGTTGAGCTTCTGTGCTGATGGATGCTGGGAGATGCATTCTGGGCCCTCAGATGCCTGACTGTCTGTCCAGTGCACCATCAAATGCTTTCCATGCCATTTAGCGCAGTGAATCCCACGCCACAGCGCGTGCCCGACCTTGGCGTTTTCTAGTGGCTCTGCCCATGCCATCTGCAGCCGGCAGGCTTGGGTAGTAAAGCATCTCGACCCCGCGATTCGGGCACATTACGCCCCCCACAAGGGGCTCGGCCAGATGGCACTACCCACTAAGAGGGTTTTACTGCCGCTAAAGACGCCTGGGCAGCAGCGGTGCCCACTCTCTCTCTCTCTTCCTCGTTTGCCACTGCCAAATGCTCCTTCAGCAGACACGCCGGTCATGATTAGCAGGCAACAAACAATCCTTTAGCATCCACCAGGGTCTGCTGAACAGCTCCATGCAACCAGAGCCTTTAGCGTAAAGACGAAAAAGAGAGAGACAAACGGCCTGCCTTTCATTACTCGGACTCGTCTACAGAGACTGATCTCTCTGCTCCCGTCATAAAGCTGCCGTTAACTGCCTACAGACTGCGGCTGATGAGAACCAACCCCTGAATTTGCTTGATAAAGCGCTGGATTTGTTTTCCCACAATGCCTTATGGTCAGTCACAGTTGGCCCACATGGCAGAGCTAAAAAGTATTACTGGCCCTCCAACGCTAACTTATCAAAGTTATCACATTTAAATGATCAGGCGTAATTGGGTGAAGAATGAAAATAAGCAGAGACATCTGACAAAATCAAGCCACTCGATGAAACATGGACAATTTCCCACAATGCATTGGTACCTACTGCTAGCATGGATGGATTTTAGCTGCTCGTTCCATGGGTCAAGGTTTGGCTCATTAGCTTCAGCAATTACTGTAGACATTGCTAGGAGCAGGGAAAAAAAGCATGTTTTCTCCATGTCCATTTTTTTAAAAATTAGATTAAGATAGATAGATAGATAGATAGATAGATAGATAGATAGATAGATAGATAGATAGATAGGCCAATCACATAAATGGCTTAGGTAAAAAATCTGGAATTAAGTTTCTGGAATTTCAGGAGTGACTATGCGCCAACCATTGGAATGAATGGGAATGCTAACGGATAGCTCTCTCCAAATATATTAGACCTCCTTGGCTCGTTTGGAAACCCAATCAAGCAGACTGCAGCTATGGTGAGGCACCAACTGTAAGGCCTGCACCAGTGAACCTGTCTGGTGGTATTTTCAGAGCCAGTATGTATAGTCAGCCTGGCCATTACCCCACGTCAGGGGACATATAGATCACTCGGCTCAGGTAGGAAAATAGGAAAAATCACGCGTATGGTCAGAAATAAATCAATAAATTCATTTTTTGTTGGGCGGTTTGCAAGAGTAGAGTGGGGATGTGTGCTGGAGACTCCATAGATTTGACCTGCTATAGCTCAAGCTGTGTTGTGAGAAAAACAGATGGTTTTACTTGGGCTTCTACATGTATCCGTTATCATTAAGGAACTTTGAAAAAAAACTGCCCTAAAATGAGGGATACAAAACAGCAGGTACATTTACCAATCCTGGCTTAAACGTCTCTAAGGTCTAGCTTAACTCGTGTGGAGATCTCTTAGTAAGCTTGTTAGTATTGCAGCAATGTCTGAAAGTCCAGTCAATCACACAGACAGTAAAGCCCTGATCGAGAAACTCTTATTCTCAGCTGACTGTGTCTTACCGGTAGATTCTGCAGCACGGTTAAGATGCGTGAGGGGTGAGCGGTGGCCCTTATGTATGTGTTGACAGGATCAGAGGTGGAGGAAGGGATCTTTACTGGACTCTTGGCCCAATTAAGCGTCAGTTGCTGTGGTTGATTAAGGGATTAAAACGGGCTGGTTGATGAGCTCGGTATTGACTGCTGGAAGAGAACGAGCAAACCTAAATCCCCCCTCTCTCTGGAGCCACTAGCCCTGCAACCCGGCCTCTAGTCTAGTGTGAGTGTGTGTGTGTGTGTGTGTGTGTGTGTGTGTAAGCATCTGAATTCGTGCAAGCAAGAATATGTAAATATATAAGTTCTGTGTGGAAGTGAAAAAGCCTTAAGCAAATAGTTCACCCAAAAATGAAAATTCATCATTTACTCACACACACATATATCCTGTGTGTGTGTGTGTGTTAGAGATGTGCGGTTGGCGGTTACAGCCACGGACTCCGCGGATAAACCGCGGATCGGGCGGATGACGTGACGAAAAATAATATTTTAATTATATTCGGGCGGGTGGCAGGCGGCGGTTGAACCAATCAAATGAAAGTCTCGTGGCTGTCATCAGCAGTGCCTTGCATCGCCCAATCAGCGGATGGGGGGCGGGTGCGGTTTTGAAAATTGGTCAAAAACGTTGGTGCGGATGGATGGCGGACGGAATGATGAGTTTTGTGATGCGGTTGCGGATGGAATAATAGCCCATCCGCGCATCTCTAGTGTGTGTGTGTGTGTGTGTGTGTGTGTTTGTTTTTATAGAAGAAAGTCATGAGTTTGGAACAAGCGTGCCGCACAAGCCCTGAAAAGTGAAGCCAAAACGTCTCGATCGCCCCCCGGTGACTGGTCCTAGTATAGGTCATAAGCCCCGCCTCCCCATGTTATTCAACGGGACGTGAGACCAACTAAACAATTAAATTACACTTCAAATATCTTTTTTCCAAAGGTGGTTTCTTTCATTTGCTGTCGTTTTTATCACGCTGATGTTAGTTCAAGTGTCTGTTTCAAAAATAAGTTGTTTTTTAGTTAGTTACGTGATGCGGTGGTGTAACGTCATGATTGACAGCTGTGATTGACAGGTTCTCTGAGCGAAGTAGTCACTGAAGCAGCAACGGACATTTTTTCGGGATCTTCGGAGGACTGAGGAGATTGTATTTACTTTATTTTAACAAGCCTCTTGACGTACTGCAATCAATTTTTAAAAAAGTGTGCAGAATCCTCTCTCCCTGAGTGCATTCTGCAAGAGTGAGGACGGAAGCGTTGATTTCACGGCTTTACTTCCTACTCACTACTGCGCAGGTCTGGTCCCGAGATCGCTACTGCGCAGACTCAAGTTCCAATATGTCAGCGCCATATCGGGACACTGGCGGCTTCAGTTCTCATCAATGGAAGAGATGCTTATCATCTAATGTCCACTTTTTTTTTTTTTTACCAAGCATCAATTTCCATTGATAAAAATAAATAATTAAATAAATAAATAATATTAAAAAATTACAGCAAAATGGGTGGCAAACATTAAGTCACACTAACTTAAATTGTTGTGTGCTTTATTTGTACAGTGTGTGCATGTGTGTGGTGTGGTACTGGGGTTGTATCAGTAAAGTTTATAGCTGCTGGTGGTTTTACTTGCAGAGGTAAAAACAGGTTTTTCTTTTTTCTTTTCTTTTTTTCTCCCTTGTTTTATGACATGATTGATTTTCTTTCATCGGCTGAGACTCCCCAGGAGATGCGTGGTGGGGGTGGGAGGAGGGGTAGGTCAGGGAAAACTGAACCCTCTGTGTGTGTGCGTGTGTGTGTGTGTGTGTGTGTGTGTGTGTGTGCGAATGTTTTCACCGGACTTTACCAACCTGTTCTTTCCGTGTGTGTTGGACAAGTTGAGTGCTTCACACTGTGTCTGGATACAACATTCCAGGGAACGCAAACAGAAGAGGGTTAGAGACATCATCTTCCCCAAACACACTCGCACACTCAGTTTATTCACCTCTACAGGCCTGACAGCTCTGAACCTCCCAACTGTTGAAAATAACTGCAGAAGACACTATTCTTGCAGGAGACCGTTCATTCTTGCATCAAATTTCCCTTCAGAGTGTCCTTAATCATTATTATTATTTAAATTAGTACCGACAATTGTAAGAATTATAACAATAAATCAATCAGATAAGTGTATATAACAAGCCTTTTTCATGCCTAACAACAAATATACCATACAGAATATTTCATCTGGCAGACTATACGAAAAATTCACATTGAACAATTCTTCCACCAATATATCTCATTAGCATAACTGTAGACCATATATGGTGTTATATATTCGATTTCACATCACCTTTGAACATGGCTCGTCTAATAAGCTGGAATTTTACTGTAAAAATTATTTCATCATCATGATATAACTTATTTGGTCCTTGTCACAATAATTTCCAGTTTCCAGGCTTCCCACTCAATTTTCTTCATCAATAATTAAATTCAAAGTGGACCAAAAAGTTTGTGTAACTGATTTCATTTAAAAATATAAGGCAGTTTCAATTTTACCTTTTAAATGTAACAATTTTAATGGGTTGATGTTTTTGTTTTTTTTGTTGTTGTTTTTTTACAAATCCAAAATTACAGTTAACTGAAGTTATCAAAAACTCATTCCATTCTGTTGGTCGAGACTCGAGACTGCACCCCTGGCTCCAGTCCGAGAGAGCAATGTATTACAAGACAATGTGTTTTTACTTAGGGCATAAATCCATGTGTGAAAGTGCACCCGGTTCTGGCAACCAGAGGGGACACGGCTCAGACAAATCGCCCCACTTATCCCGATCCCTGCACACGCTATACTATTCTCCACAGATTTGGGGGGGGGGGACTTATGCCCACCATTAGCCACTTTATTTCATTCCTAGGATCAAATTTGTTGTCCAGTTAGGCCTCTCATCTCCAACTCAAAGGGAATAAATAAAAGCAAGCTTTATTGCTCGGCACCCTGAAACAAGAAAGGGGGCAAGGAGAGAGGGAGATAGAAAGAAAAAAAAAATCTCCAATTCATTCGGATCCAGTCAATAACACTGTAATATTTATGAAGGCTGGATGCTGGCCTGCCCTAAAACCCAAACTCCAGCAATCCTGAATTATAAATTGGTATTGATTTGTGTTGTGTTTTGTGTGAGTGTGTGCGTGCACTCTTGTGTTTGTTGGAGAGACCGAGAAATATAGAAACGGTGTGTGTGTGTGCGTAAGAAAGACAGACAGAGAAGGTGTGTGTGTAATTGCATGTAGACGCAGTATTCGTTTGGAAAGGGAGAGAGGGTGTGTTTTTTTTTACAGGGCCGATAAAATTCTAATAAGAGGTGTATGTAGCTTCAGGTGAGCAAACGAGTGTGTGCACAGTGTAGTGTGCGAGTATGAATGAGAACTGACATGCCTATGTGAGAATGTATGCATATGACACTATTAATGTAAGTAGGTGTATTTGTGACTATGTGCACATACTGTACATGTGTGCAGTGTTAAAATAACTAACAACAGCAAAGCATCAAATATACATGATCCTCTGGCTCTAGACGAGAGATCTATGTCCATTGCACATAACACAACAAAGGCCAACCCAGACAAAAACCAACACAATAAACTACACCGCCACAACTCACACATGAGCCAGGTTTCATCACAAGCAATGTCTGCTCTGGGGAAAGCTCTCTATATAGTGGTGAACACTAATTAGTGGTGTTTACTATAGCACTTAAGGTAAGCAGCACTATTATAATTGCTCCTACTTAGAGTTAGTGATTTAACACACTTCTAACCAATTATTAAAACACCTTTACAAATTTCAAATCATGTATTGTTTTGTTTTTGTTTGTTTGTTTTTTGAGTGTGCAATGACTCTTCTAAGCATTCAGATTTATGGTTTACATATAACGTATAACCCTACATTGAAGGAGGGACATGAGCCATATCTAGAGATTTGAGGTGTGTTCTAGTAAACAACCACCCATAACGCCATAGTAATTAGTAATAGCAAAACCCTAAAAAGCTTTCAGAACACCTTAGCAACCACATAATAATGCTCTTACAAATGCTTACAACACGCTAGCATTATTGTTTTAAGGCCATGAATCACTTACTAATATACATACATACATACATATATATATATATATATATATATATATATATATATATATATATATATATAACAAGATTTTTGTTTCAAATAATTGGCAAAACGATTTAAAAAATTACAAAATATTTTTTTTTATCATGGAAAAAAATTTCCACAAAAATATTAAGCAGCACAATTTTCAACAATATCAGCATATTAAAATGATTTCTGAAGGATCATGTGAGACTGAAGACTGGAGTAATGATGCTGAAAATTCAGCTTTGCATCACAGGAATAAATTACATTTTAAAATATATTAAAACAGAAAACGGTCATAATAAATTGCAATAACATTTCACAATATACACCAATGAGCATAAGTGACTTATTTTAAAAATATTATAAAATCTCACCGACTCCAAACTTTTGAACGGTAGAGTAATTGTGTTATGTGTTTGTCGTAATTTCATTTTTGTTGGCTGATTTGAACTGATATGATAAGATCACTGTTTTTGCATTTCAACGTAAGTGTATCCAGCAGTTCATTGAAACAATATAACATCTCAATGGAGGGATCTATGCGTGTTTGTCTGTACAGTACGTTGGTGATTATGTAACGGTCAGTCCCTAAAGCAGTCTCCTGTGGCTGGCTACTACACTGCCACGGTCGCCCACATCAGATTTATGGATCTTTATATAGAAATCAATACCCTCTTAATCTGCTCCTCTTTCTCTCTCCAATCTCTCAGGCCTCCATCCCTCCCCCTCTTCCATTCTCACTCTGTTTCCATTTCTCCACCTGCCTCCATCCAGCCCCTGCCTTTCTCTCTCGTTTGCCCTCTACCCTCATCCACACCATCACTTCTGTCCTCCACACCCCTCTCCATTGGTCTCTGTTTCTTTCTGCGCTTATAGGCTGGTCTGGGCATGTCAAGGCCAGATTGCACCCTGAGACAGTGAGAGACCAAAAGGACACAGGAAGGAAAGGAAAAAGAAAGCATAGATGGAGTGGTAGAGAATAAATCGCACTCATTCAAAACCTCATCAAGGACATTCTACACCGCTGTGTTGTCCCGCTGTTCAGCTGTGTGGGATTTAGGTTGTGAGGTTGACTAGATTTGGACCTGTAGAGTTCAGCTCACAAATCTCATCCTGATCCAGTTGGGAAATCTAAAAGTGAAATGACCTTTCTTCTGCTTTTGTTGCCGTTTATCTACCGTAGGTTTTATTGTGTTCAATGACATAACATTGTGTCCTAACCATGCACAACCTGATAAAACAAAAAGCGATAAATTGTGTATCTCATCAAGTTTGTGTCCCAACAACAAGTGATGATACGTTCTGTCGGTCCACTGGTATCTATTTTTGTCACGTTGTAACCTAACGGTCACAGTATAATCTCAATGGTCCTACACCACATAGTTCTATATTAGCATGAAACAGAGTTTGCAACCCATTTTATTTCCATAATGTGACATTTCAGAGTAAAACTGGATATTCACTGAAAATGAGGGAAATAATATTCTGATGTATAATGAGGAAAGTGCAAAAAATTAAGTGAGAAAAAAAGTGACATTCAGATATTCAATGAGGAAAAAATTTAACGGAATGGAAATTCTATGAGAAGAAAAAGTGAGAATGCTAAATCAAATATTTTATGATAATAAAAAATACAAAACAAATAAATGAGGAAATATATTCAATGTGAAATTTGAAACATTCGAAATGAGAAAAATATGTTGTCACTAACTTTACATGTGGTTACAAAATATATTGTTGGTTTAACTTAGTAAGTAACATTATTGCCTTAAAATTTTGAGTTCATTGAAATTAAAAAAATTGTTAATACAATGAAGGATATTGGTTTAATCAACAGAAATTCAAAATATTATGTTATCTAAACCACATACATTTTCTAAATTGATTTGACAAAAGAAAAAAAAATGTGATAACAGTGTAGGCCATGGTATACAACTAAATTGATTACTAAAAATGATTAGACCTCAAAAAAATCCAAAAAGGTAGAATATATCGGAATATGATAAGTCAGAACTACTTTTGATATGTTTAACCGTAGATGCATTCTGTATTCAAAACCAGCGTTATGTGTGAGCACCTCTCGAGAACATCTGCAGTTTGACCAGACCATGACCTGCACGGAGCCCCATGCTGGTCTGGATCTCTATGGGGCGACAGTAGCGCTCTACCCTTTCAGCAGCTTAAGGAGGAGAATGCGAACCCCCTTCACATCTGCTAGCCAGAATCAGCACCATGGAGAGAGCCACCTTAATGAACCATGGCACAGAACCCTCTGATGCAAAACAGCAGGGCCTCATTAGGGCTGTTTTTAATTGGGCAGACGTTCCGTTACTAAGGTGAGAGGGGGTAAAGTTATCAGAGAGTGGGTAGAAGCATGCTGGATGTATTTGATATTGAAATTTACCAATTTGATCAATTATTTGTTGCTAGAGACTAGGGCTGCACAATATTGTAAAACACGGACATTGCGATATTTATTTTCTGCAATATTATATACTGAGATATTAAAAAATACAGGAATTTTCACCATATGAGTTGAATAGCTATATTTGGAAAGACTGAATAATTTGGGTAATTTTGTTGGGGAGTTCATCTGCATAGAAAAACAACAACAACTGAAAAAGTACTTTTTAATCTGAAGACTTTTTAAATGGCAAAATCCTTTTAATGTAAACGATTTAGGAAAAGCTTCACTGTTAATAAAAGTTGTAAATAAAACAAAGATTACTGGAGTATGTTTTACAAGAAAATACTATTTCATTCTTTCTACTTAAAACTCTTTCTACTTACTTATTCTTTTCAGACTGAAATAATTAACTAATTTTTTCTAGTGTTGAAAAAATGTTTTTTCCCAAAAATTTAAATTCATGAGTAATTCAACACAACTATAAAATAATATTTATTATGATTGATTATTATGATTATTATTGTGATAATTGACAATAAGAAATATTGTAATATTGTACTGTAAAATAAATATTCAAGTAATAAAATAACTATATTTACTGTAAAATTACAATACCAATATTTACACCTTAACTTCTTCAACAGTAATAACTATTGTTTCATTAACTACACGTGTAAATGCCGCGCATCACTCTGAAAACGGTAGTGCATATATATATATATATATATATATATATACAGTATATATAATTAAATGCCAACCTCTGTGATTTGACAATCGCACTAAGCAATATCAATTTTATTTCGACATTTATATATATATATATATATATATATATCTCGAAGCCCTCCTAGAGACAGGAGAGAGTGAATTACAGAGATTTTACCAGAGTTAATGGGCAGTTTTAGGCAATAAAAACTTTTAGGCAGATTTTAGTCTGAGATCATATACAGTAGCCCTCTGGCGTCAGAATCTGGGTCGGACTCTGGGTTCAGGTCCAGTTCAGTGGTATCCCAGACAAGTCAGCATGATCTTAGTCAAATCAATACTGGGGCGTGGCTAAGAGGACCCCTGCCTGTGTTTACTTTCCCAGATTACACAGCACCCAGCGTTCCTTCTTTGAGACCCGCAGGAGGCAGCGATATGTCGACAGAGGGATGAGGAAGAACGGATCGATAGCTTTTCCCTCGCAGAGGGGTAGCGAGGGATAATGCTAGCATTAGTGACAGGCACTGGAGGGGTGGATTTAGCTGCAACACTTCCACATTTGCTGGAGGGGGGCGATCAGATTCCCATGACCCCAAACACACTCTGCCATTCACTGGAAGGAGGCGATGCTCACCTGGCTGTTTGGAGATTCTTGCTCGGAGCATCTAACAGCATCCCTAAAGGAGTTGAACTGTTAGGAATGAAAACCAGCATAATGGTGTAAGAACTGACAGATGCGTAGTTGTTGTTTTGTTTGGGTTTTTCCCCTCCTTTTATTCATGCCTTTCTGCTTCTCTCTTTCTCCATCAGAGTGGGCCCTCAGGAGCACATCCATCTCTGCAGGCCCCGGGGCCGTTCTGCAGGCTGTGACTGAGCCTGGGCCTACAGTTGTCGGCCCCACAGGCTCCCAGACACATCTCACCTCAGGCTCTGGATGCAAACACAACACTTCCCCATAGAGAGCTGTAAACAGGCACTACAGATGCCCTTCACTCTGCTATAACTCCTGCTAGCCTCAACAACTGCTTCATCTGTTTTTAAGTGAAGAAATAGAAGTGCAGGCCTTTTACTCAAAGCTCTTTACATGTATGGAAAATGTCAACAGCGAAGAGGAACAAATGTTTGCTCTTAACCTTACAATTACATTGTCTTTATTTACTGAATAGCTTAACTTCTGGTATGAAGAAATTTTTTAGCTAGATGCATATAACAAAAAAAAAGTAAAAATTGTTTAATATTTAAAATTAAAACAATAAAAAAACAGACATTCTATGAGAAAAAAAAAAATGTATGTAACTGAATACTCAATAAGTAAATACAATTATATTAAAAGAAATACAAATTAAAAATCAGCAAAATATTAATTAAAATATTTAAATAAATAAAATAAATGAATGTAAAAATAAATAAAGCTACAAATTGAAAGTGAAAAAAATGCACGGACAAATACCTAAAAATGCTCAGATATTCAATTAGAACATGCAATATATATATATATATATATATATATACTGTATATAGCCTACTGTATATAAAGTGAAAGAGATTTTTCTTAAGTGAAAGTCTTCATATGTGGCACACAAGTCTTATTGGCACACATGGATGATACTGCAACAACAAGACAGTAAACATCCAAGTCCACGCGGAAGCTGGTGCTCCAGATAAGTTACAGTGAGTTAACCTTCTGTTGGAGGCTTGTGTGGCAGAGGGTGAGCCTGTAACAACAGAACCGAGAGGGAAGGTGCTTGTGGTTGTGTGGCTTTCTATTTGCAGGCCTGGCTGTGTTGCTGGTGTAGCGAGAGTTGAAACAGATAGCCCGCGTGTAACAGGAGAGGTCTACAGCACAAACAGCGACTGTCGTATTTCCCTTCAATCCTCTCAGTCGGCCACTCAAGGTCATCATCGTGTTACGGCTATGATAAACACACACGTACACATTAGGTCGCGGTTGCAAAATTAGTGCTGACATTGTAAGATATGATATGTATTGGAATCGTGGCCCAAGACACATTGAGCTGTGGTGTAAGGTTGGGGAATTTGTTTTTTTATTGCAATCGCAATGTAATTGTGATGGGTCTCAATTGACCCGCAACATGTCATTATCCAATTCTTCCATCATTTCCTGTCATCTCTTGACATTTACTATACAGAAAAGGCACAAAAAAACATAATAACTTTTAAAGTCCAGGCTAAAAGCACAGGAATGATTGTGTTCGCAATCGCTTCTACGGTTGATGGGGGTGCTTTGGGTAAAAACGGCTCAATAGACTCAGGGTTAATGAGAGATGACCATTCGAGAATGGCTATGGGAACTTTACGCTCCACATCGTCATGGCGACTGGCCTCATTTCACCTGCATCTGTCACTGTTTTTATCAGAGTGCCACCACCAGGGCTAACAGCCGTGCTACTGCAGAATACTCAAAACTCACTCTCTCTTTCCCTTTTTCTTTCCATTCCCCTGTTTTTCCTTTTCTATTCCACAGAAGTGTGCACGAGAGCGGAATAGGGGGCAAGACGGGTCCCCCTGTGAGGGACAGGATATACTGAATTATTGAACCAGCCAAACGGGCCACCTGCCCCTACACCATGATCATTCATATTTCACATATAAAACACACAAGCACACTAAAACATACCTCTATACCATACAGGCCTAGTGTGAATCCAACCTAAAACACTTGAACAATATTTTTTGGCAAACATTTTACCAATGTCAGACAGGAGGAGTGTTATTTTTGCAAAAGTAGTTGTGCAGAAATTACACACTTCACCTTTAAGAAGTGTTTTTATATGATAATAAAATGCTGCTTTTGTGACAGCTAAGATTGACTGCAAATTATTACTCTAAAAATGGTTAATCAATAAAAAAGCTGCATCACTCCTCTATTCCACATTAAAGCACATTAAAACGAGCTAAGACTTCCTGGTCCTGAGTGTATATAGTCATACATGTACAGTGTCCGCCTGTAATATGTCTCTAACACACACAGACATAAAATCTGCCTCTTTAACACCCTTCTGTTCTGCCTCTGACTCATCTCCACTTCCAAGAGCTCATCATTTTTTTCAATTTTACCCAGGCTGCCCAGTAATGTCCTTCTTTTATTGCAAATCTATACTCTTAATCTGGCCGGCACCGATGGGCGAGCAGCTCGATCAATAGAACGCGATTGCTGGGAAGAGTCCAGAGAGGCTGATAACCAAAAACCAGCAGCCACCCCCACAGGGTTAAGCTCTGACACAGACATGCACATATATGTACAAAGCACACACACACACAGTCCTATCACATACAAACATTCAAAATAAGGGTTAAGCTGAAGTTCAGACGCACATGCACATTTGTATAGACACCATCTTACACAAACAGACAAACACATTAAGTTCTGACACAAGCACACATATAAATAATAAAGCAGAGGGATAACTCCTTAGAGAAGGACCAGTTGTGAAAATGCTTCTATTTTGTACTATTAATTTAAAAAATATTTGGATATTTGGATATATTAATATAATGTGAATTACATAAAAATAAAATGTACATTTTAAATTTTTAACATTTTTGTTATACATTTCTTTTTCTTTTTGTTTTAATTTATTAAACATTAAAACAAATTAATTTAATTTATTTAATATAATTTTTATTATTTTTTATTTAATATTATAAATATATTTATAAAATTTATAAATAATATTTTCCCCCATTTTTCTAATGCTTTTCTTTTTAACAAATTATATTATCAAAAGAGTAAAAAAGTGAAAACGTTGAATTTTAAAGAAATTGATCTTTCCTTTAAAAAAAAATTTTTTCTGCCAGATTTTCAATATGGTCTCAGACTTTTGTGCTCCACTCCACGCAAACACACACACACACACACACACATCTTAAGAACTGGCTTTCCCTTCACTTCACACATCCACTATTCTATGCTATACAGGACCTTCATGAAAACATGCTTTCCTTATGAAGAGATAAGAGGAGAGACACTGGTGAACATAGACACGGAGCAAAGGTCAGGAAGGTCACATGGAAATGGATGTTAACCCTTTTCTATCATCTCATTTCTCTCTTCGTGCATGACTCAAAATGAAAAGCATAGAGGCGAATTATGATGATCATGTTTGAGGCAGGGTGGTTGAGAGGGAAAAGGAGGTAATTAGACCAAACCCATCTAAGCACTGACAGCGCTGCACAATTTATTGTCCAACTAAGAGAACTCTCTGGACAATCTAATTGCAAAATTAGCTTGTACTAACACCTGTTTTAAAGCTTGCAGAGCAATATTTCATCCAGCCCATCACAAATTGACTCTTCCCTAAGCACTTCTTGATCTATAAATGGCATGTAATGCAAGTGCTTCCAGTTTTGTGTAAGTAAAGGGGTAGTGAGATACGACCCCTGACCTTTCTGACCCGTACTTAACCCTTAACAAGTGAATAGACTCGCATTTACGAAGCTGAAACAGGACAGGAAGTGACTGTGTCGCCACAATTGCCTTATTTCCTGTGACAGGCGATAATGGGCCGAAATCAAAAAGAATCAAGTGAAGCTCTTTTGTTTGTTGTTGTTTATCGTCTCCATTAGCAGTAAACATCACGATCAATGGGGCAAAATTGATGAGACCAAACTAACAGAGAGGCAGGGGTGAAAAATGATTCCTTTGAATGCCACCAGGCCTGGCTGCGCTAATGCAAGCGTGCGCGTGCGCGTCCGAGGGCTCTTATTTGTGATGCATGGAGCCGCACAGCCGTGCACAGCAGGTCTTGATTTACAGAGCAGATCTGTGCTTGAAACAAAGGTAGAGATTGTGGAGGATAGAATGAATGGCCGTCATTAAGCCTTTTACAGTGACGGGCGCTACAGCTGATTTGCATGGTGGGCCGGCGGCCGCCCCTCGCGCCGAACTGATTTATCTGTTGGTTTAAGGAGCTCAGGGCGGCGCTCCTATAAATACTGCCCATCTTAATAGGGCGCTAAAATGCAGTCGTATGGACCGGTCCGCCTTAAATCAAGCGCATCCGCTGTCACCCGTAAACACTTTAGAATGGGTTTTGGTCAGCGTAATGAGGAGTTTGGATGTGGCTGGCACACACACACAAGCTAGACATCAGCGATTCAGCCCCCACGTAGCGCCATTCATTCAGACTACTCCCAGAGGAAACATTTCAGATGGCAATATCAGCCTCATTGTAGAGAGATGAAAAATTCAAACGCTCTCGCGCACGCTTTTGTCGTATTTTGTCGCGCCTTTGATGGTTCTCTCGCCCAGTCGGTTGTTAGTAAATTGGCATTATTGGTAGTTTGTTTGCCGGCGTGGATGCAATAATGGCTGCAGGGTTTTGTCATTTACTGAGCGGCTAAATAATGGTACATTCCATAAAAGACACCGAGAGCATGAAAAGGTGACATCATCTCTGCAGGTTCGGACCTTACACCAATCAGATGCACTCCATGGCAGCTAGAGGTGAGAAGATTTCGTGTGTGGTTGTGCGTACGCGCTTTTGTAAGTGTGTGTGTGTTGAGAAAGAGGGAGGGTCACTGATTTCCGGCTCCCTTCACTTCTGTCCGCTGGATACGCTCCAAGGCCAGTCTAATGAGCCAACATGGATTTGGTAATGACCCCTGTGCCCAAGGAGGACACTCTCACTGCTGTCCTGTTTGGAAGTGCACACTCTCTCACACAATCTCGTCTACTCCATTCCAGTCATTACAAAACCTCCCTACAGATGCTTTTAGTGGGTAGAAGTCCAGTCAACAGGGTAAAGAGTTTTAGAAACGTATTCAGAACGGAATAAGCAGTTAGCAAACCTTAAAGTAAAAACATGTGGCATTAACCCGGGGGGGAGGCAAAAAGAATGGGAATTATGCAATATATTCAATATCTCCAAATGTTTCAGAATCCTATCGATCCATCTACACATGAACCCCTGCGAGAGCTGCATTTGTCAAGAGGAGAATGTGTATACAAACTTCGCAAATGATCTTTCACTCACTAGTCTGATTGAGGATTTACCCCCAAAATGGACATTAATAAAATATCCAGGTGTCAGTAGGTACAGGCGTCTTTCCATTTTGGGGGGCAAGAGGAAGATACAAGATGTTCTTACCTGTCAATGATGACAGGATCAGATGGCGTCTCGTTTCGGTTCCCGCAGCTCTTCTTGTCACAACACCGGCTGAAATGGATAAAAGACATAAGTTACATGCCTATCTAATAGGGTTGGATCGATATCAAAATGTTTTGGTGCAATACTAGCCACTGCGACCTCAGTACCAATATTGAATCAACACCAAAAACATAGGGTGTCAATAGACTCAAACATTCAACATTATAATTTGCAATTAGTTGCATAATAATCTCAATTTAACCAAAGAATATATAATATAATAATATATTTGGACGGCACATTTTTTATTAAACATACAAAATAAATCACTTTTATGATTGGGGTTATATTTAATCTTGGTTTAGATAGCAAGAAACACAAAAATGATTTTTTTTTTTTTTTTTTTTTTTTTACAACCAGCTTGATGTTCAATTAGATTTTTAAATACAAAATTTGAGAAGAGTGACTTGATTTGGAACCAAAGAAAAAGGACATAAAGCTCTCTAAAAGACCACAGAAGAAAAGAGATTTGCTTTGATGCTTAAAAGAAATGCTCTGCTCTGTTCTGTTCTTTGAGAGGTAGGGATGGAGCTATGTGGTGACCGGCAAGTCTTTCCAAGCTGGTGGCTGCCTGACAGGTCGCCCTCTTTCTCCTCTCGCCCTGTGCTCCAGCTGGGCTGGGCCCCCGCCAAGGTCACTCAGCCAGCCTCTGACAGTTTGGACAGCACCCAGAGAAGTCCTGGTGCAGCGGCTCTCTCCCAAATGCTCCTCTCCGACACTGTCATCACCTCTGCCCTTGCCCATGCCCTCGCCCCAGGCTGGCACCTCATCTGGTGGCATGTGGTTCCCCTAAATACATCCCGCCTTGCCCATTCACCCCTTGCCAACCAAACTGGTGAGACCACTGGTGCCGCCTGCTTTGTGAAAATGGTTCCAATTAAGTTTAATCTCATCAGCTTGAGATCATCAGTCAGAAGAGAAATAGTGTTGCAGTAGTGCTTCCTGCAGGATTTAGTTTTTTGCAGCAAGAGATAGCAATAGCCCTAAGAATTTGGGCCTAATAATATAATAAATAATCCCAAATAATTTCCCCCCTAACTATTAAATAAATACTAAATATTAAATATTACACTTAAAAATATATTTAAAGAATTTTTTAAAAAAAAATATTACATTTTCGTATTTTTTATATAATATTTGTATATATATATTATAATAATAATTTATATGTTATATTATAAAAAAATTAAATCATATTTTTAAGTATATATATATATATATATATATATATATATATACTTAAAAATATGATTTAATTTTTTTATAATATAACATATTTAAAGAAAATATAGATTTTTTTATGAATGATGACTAAGCATAATCAAAATTAATCATGAAGCAGCAGCACTCCTGAATAACAAAGCGGGAGACACCGAGTTGGTGTACCTGCTCCATTTTTCTCTGCACAGTTTGATAAAATGATGAAGTAGATGCTTAAATAAAAAAAATCCTTACCCTCGATTAAGATTAGCTAAGCAATAACTTCAAATCATATTGTATAGATTTTTCCGACCACTAAGACTCCTGATATATTCATCCTACTTTCTTCATGCTGTCATGCATTAGATTGCCATTTGACAAATAATCCTCACTTAGAGCCACTAAATGCAAAATGATCTGACTTTATGAATCATTTATCACATTGTTTGATCTTTAAGAACCTGAAAAAACATAAACCGTTTCCTTGTTTTCCTGTTCTTTGTGTGTGTGACTGTTGCCATAGTGCGCGCCACCATAATTTATTCCCCCAGCTACTTGGAACCATTAGCAAACTTCCAGGAGACCAATTAGCATTGGAAACCCAATGGTGAGGCTGTGGTGACAACCTCCTCAAACTGCGAAAGAAGTGTTATAAACAAACTGGACCCCAGGAGCACAGCCAGGTCCAGAGGGAGGCCCGGGCCCCCGTTCGCAAAAACAAACCTTGGCGGAGCGTCCATAATGTGGCCTTAATGGCGTTCCCTCCAGGGTCTAAGCAGGCTAGCCCTGGCTTGGTTAATGACGAAGGGCCAGAACCACGAAAACAAATGCGGCTCCAACCTTAGGACAAGCTGTGCGGCTGTAGAGAGGCACCTACCCTGGTCGCTCCTACTGATTAGACATAGATTGAGGAACAGATGCTTTAAGAGCTACTTACTCAGCTTGCTATCTCCACAGTGGCCCTCACTAGTCCACCAGATGGACCTCCGGTATACTAAAGTAGATTCACTCAAAAACTAGAAAGGTGGGTTTATCGGATGAGGGTGCAATATCAGAGCGAGGCTTATAAAAAAAAATAGCCTTCAAAGCTTCCCTGGGGAATCTTAAGACTAACATCAGATAGAGTGGAACATGCTGAAGGGGTAAGATAAGACATGAAACGATAGAGAAGGACAGAGAGAATGGATGTCAATAGAGGGCTTGTTTTCAAAGGGCAAGTGTTGTAATTACCCAGTCAGGCACAGAGAGGATGTAGCCAGGGCTAATCATATGCACCAGGCTGCCTGACTGGAGGGTGAGAGCCGATGACAGACCTCTCCAACACAGCATCCTCATCCAGGCTGGCGGACAGAGACCAGTCCGTGCCCACTGTGCACCACGCGCCATGAGTTTGTAGATGCGCCATGCCAACTATCTGCTGCGATGCCCCATTTGGAGACTCTGAAGTGCCAATTTCAAGTCATTGGGATGACCAGGAAGGACCTTGAATGGTTGAAGGCAAATCAAGTCTTGTCCCATGACAAATTCCTTTGTACGATACATTACGGAGAACACAGGACTCTTTCTAACTTTTAACTTTTCAGTTAAGAAGCTAAATTTGCACCTTGGATTTGATTTTTAGGGGCATATTATTTCCATCTATAAAAAAACCAAACATTTCTGTTTAGTCAATCCATTTACTTGTAGTCTGAATCTTGAAAATGTAAAACCACCTACCACATTAAAATATTTTAGCCAATCCCCTGAGCCGCAAATGACATAACAACAGACTGATTGGTTGATGGACACAGTACCCAACCCTCAAAGGCAGTAGACAGGGAAAATATAACAAATATTATAAATAAAAACTACCTTTTTAATTTATTTGGTATATTAATATTCTTCTAAAGCCTCTCTCATGCAGCAATAGTAAATCGTGATCAGTAATATGAAGAGTAATACTTTTTTTCACATTAAATAATAAAAAAGGAATTAATAAGGCATTGAAAGTGCTTTGAATGTGAGAAAAGCTGTGCTTGTTATAGAGGTCTCAGGATCTTGTCTTAGGAAATGAGAGGTAAATATGAATTGACTTGCATTGACTATCTCATGGGTGAGGAGAACACGACACATCTCTGGGTTTTTGAAAAGAATTGTTCTGTCAATAGAAGCAAATTCATTTTTAATGGTTACAAAGCAGCTAATGGGGCCATGCAAACCAGCTAAATCTCAGAACAACATTCTTTAAAATCTTTAAAAGTCTGTGAGTATGTTCATGTGGCAATATTGTAACTCTGCTTACAAGAGATGCCAATTAATCTGTCAAAGTCGTTTGCTAAGCTCATTTACCACACAAAAGGAAATGATCTCCAAAACAATTGCTATTTATTAAACCTGAAAGGGACCATAGGACACTCATCCTCACGTCTGGGACAAGAACATCAAGTTTGCCATGAACATCTGCTGTGCTTTCAGTCTGTTGATGGGTGTTGCAGGTGAGGCAGACTCCGTCAGGGCCCTGATAAAGAGTTCTATCACCTGGGAGTGAGAGACAGGGGAAATATCGCTCATCTCGCTCTCATTAGCGAATGGAAACACACCATTCATCAGGGGAGGCAGTTAATAATCACACTCAATCACATAATGACCAACTCAAACTGAGCCATCATTATGGAAATGGAACCTGTTTCGAAATCATCTACAAGGAAGCCCGGTTCCTTGAGGGAGAAAATAGCACAGGATACCCAACATCCAGTGCCGTGTGGCATAAAACAGGTGAGTTTTCTGGAAGTGATGATGTCCACTTTATAGGGTGAAGCATTTGTGAGATTTATGTAGGACTGGTGGCAGCCAGATGGAATCACTTCAGTGATGAACATAATTAGCAAAGTCCATCTTAATGATTTGGAATGTGTTGAAATTCCCATCAACACTTTAATAACTCGCCATGCTCCCCATTATAATTGACTGTCTCTGTTCTTGGCAATTCTCTGTCAGAGCAAAGCAAAGAACATTAGCATTAATTAAATATATTAAAAATATTGGACGCAAACTACATCAGTAGTAGGGCTGCAAGATATTGTAAAAATCTGACACTGCAATATTTTGTTAATTTTCACCAGATGACTTGAATAGCTATATTTGGAAAGAATTAATGATTCTGTCCGCTTTAAATCAGAAACCGAGATAAAGTATAGGTTACATCTATGTGACTGAATTATAACTTTTATTTGAAGTTGAATTACAATCTCCTTGCTGAGTAATTTAATGTTGCAATTCAGTAGCGAAGCTAATTTATGTCTTGGGACAGCGTGGACAAGTTTTTGTGCTCATGAAAGTTTCTGTGTGCAAGTGATGCAAGTATGTGTGTGTGCGCTTCAATGAAAGCAGCACCTTAATCTAGAACGGTGATTAAACTGACTTGGAACTACCAGTGCATTAAAATGTTTTATTTCAAGCCAATCAGAAATGAGTATTCAGACAGACCATGGTATACATTTATTTAATTAAATTGCAGTCTGCAATCATGCAGTCATATCACAATATCCATTTTATTTTGCTATATCGTGCAGCCCTAATCGGTATTCTAATTATTTTTGTCTTCTCGCCACATTGGAGGATTTGTGTCTCCCACCTGCCCCGGGTCTCAAACGAAGCCCTATAATTTCCCCTCTTTACATTATTAACTCTGAGATCCCCACCTGGTCAGCCCCCTGTCACCCAGGACATCAGCATCTGAGCCCCCTTAACTTCCTCAACCCCCCAGCCCTGCTCCCCTACTGGTCCATACCCCCTCCAATGGCCATCAGGCAAAAATTCATGGACAACACAGCCCTCTATCCAGGCCTCCAGCCACGCGAGCCTACTGTGAACCCATAATTACACTGCATTAAGGTCAATGTAATGAGGAAAGCCCTGTAGGACTTCACAGTGGAGCGGGAAGAATCGTGTAGGCCAACCTATGCAACCCTGCGGTACACCCGTGAGCTGAACTCCCAAACCATATGTTAATATTCTTCTAAAGCCTCTCTCATGCAGCGATAGTGAATCGTGATCAGTAATATGAAGCGTAATACTTTTTTTCACATTAAATAATAAAAAAGGGATTAATAAGGCATTGAAAGAAACTTCAAAAATTGCGGTGTTCAATATGTTAGTGCTTTGAATGTGAGAAGAGCTGTGCTTGTTATAGAGGTCTTAGGATCTTGTCTTACGAAATGAGAGGTAAATATGAACTGACCTGCACATGATCTCATGGGTGAGGAGAACGCGACACATCTCTGGGTTTTTGTCTTGGCCTTCATAAAGGATTGCCTAAAGGAATAAAGAGAGACAAATGCATGTTATTGCTAAATATAAAAAGTTAAGCAGAAAGATATATTGCATGTTATTTTTTATACTAGGCAGAGCAGACCAGGGCTAGTTGTCACACTTTTACACCAGTGAATATTTCCCAGGGTTTATTTATTTATTTTTAAAAGTAATTTTTTTATGTAGTCACATACCATAAAGTGTTGGCTACCAAAAAAACTATTGAAAAAATTCCACAATTATTGTCCAGGGAAAAAAGTTCATTAAATATAATGTGACAACCTACCCCAGAAGTGATTTTTATTTATTTATTTCAATATATTTTAAAATGCCTTTATTCCTGTGATGGCAAAGCTGAATTATCAGCATCATTACTCTTCAGTGTCACATGATCCTTCAGAAATCATTCTAATATTCTGATTTAGTGCTTAAGAAACATTTCTTTTATAGTTATCAGTGCTGAAAACAGTTGTGCTGCTTAATATTTTTGAGGAGACCATGATACATTCTTTCCAGACACTTTGAATACAAAGTTAATAGACTTGCAATAGAAAACTTTTGTAACAAATGTCTTTGCAGTCACTTTTGATTAAGTGAACGAGTCCTTGCTGAATAAAAGTAATTTCAAATTTAGTGGTAGTGTAGTTTGGAAGATAGTATTCACTAAAATGATTACTTTTTAAAAATCTTTTTGACACTTGGCTGAGCCCTCCTTTAGCTCATCCTGAAACCAGCGATTGCTCAAGATAAATGTTTAGGATGTTGACACCTGGTCATTAGTCATGTTTTTGGTTCGAAGCATGCTGACAACTTTAACATATGCTTAAAAGCTAAATCTGGTCATCAACGGTTGGATGTATGCAGCGATCTGAGGGGGATCCAGACTCTGCTGGGGCTCATGTGGAGTAACAATCTTCCCATTCTCCCCATCAGCATCCAACCCGAGCAGCCAGATGGCCAGCCAGGCCCCGAAAGAGAGGCCTCCTCCCAGGCATCCGTCATCGGGCTGTCATGCCTGGCCTGAATGACGGATGATCGGTGCATATCAAGGAAGTTAAAGGACTCACCCCCCTTCCAACCAGACCTCATCCCAATCACCGGTAAAGATGAATCCATCATAAACACACACACACACACACATAAGAAACGCAAAACACAATCCACCTCAAACTATCCTCCATCTTACTCGACTCAGTCAGTCAGTCGGCCAGACGGGGTTGACCCAACGCCCTAGGGAACAATACTTTTAGGATAACGACCACTTCTACATTATTGATCTTTCTCTTCGCTGCCTATGAAAGTCTCTTCCTCTTCATCACCATCCTCCAAATCTGTCGAAGGGGGAGGGGATTTGGTATCGGAGGGGGTCGGGAGGTGGATCGGGTCGATATTTATATATCATCGTTCTTGATTCACATCGCTGGCGCCATATCAGTAGTGGCCCCACCCCAGGTCTTCAAGCACGTCTGACTCCAGCGATATGGAATAGTGTTACAACTCTTCCATGAACTCCAAACACACTCTTTCCTGGTTTCCTAATGAAGTCATCTCGCCTTACAAGGAATAATTTGATTAGTAGAACAAAGCTATTTTGCTAAATTAATTTTGGGGAAATGTTTCAATTGGAGGCAGCATAGCTCAACCAATATCCTTATCCCTCGTATTCTCAATTAGAAGAAAAAAACGTGTCCGTTGTCAATCGATATTCGCAGCTTCGCTGCTGATGCACATATGTAAAGACTGCGTGCGCGGGTTGGGAGAAGGATTTTACGGGCACGCACAGCTATAGCCCTTTTTTGTCGTCGGGAGGATTATTGTCTCCAGCGTGTCGGCTCTGCAGCTACATTAAGGCCTATTGATTGGTCTCCGGGGTTGATGCTTTGTCGAGGAACTGGTTGCCATATTGATCTGAGACAGGCTGACACGCAGTGACAGTGGGACCTGCTGGGCTGGGGAAAGGATAGGCCATGTGAAGACCGGAGGGGGTTGAGGTCTGGTCCATTTTATGACGGAATGAAGAAAGCAGGTGCAGAACTGAGTTCGGGGTATGAGAGGCATCTCTAATGGCACTTTTATTTGCACGTGGGGTTCATATCACATGCACTTTAAGTCATCTCAAATTTATGTGTACAGCGCTTTTCACAATACATGCTGTTTCAAAGCATTTTCAAAGCTTTTTAGAAAATCATAATGTTAATGTTTAGAATATCTTAATATCTCCATGCCTTATAGTCGCATTTAGCATTAATGGGCATTAATATAATTTACATTTTGGGACAATACAAGCAATCAAGCAGTTGAGATTTGTTATATAGTATCGCTTTACGTGAATGTACTGTATGTATGCAGATAAAGTTGAATTATTAATGAATTATTATTATTATTATTATATAGAGAGCTGCGTGATAATAGAGTTTACAGTTTTCAACGATATAAACAATCACGCAGCCAAGATTTGCTATAGAGTATACAGTATATTGCTTTACGTGAGGATACTGTATGTACGCAGGTAAAGTAGGATGTACCACCATATATCCAACTTTTAATAAATCAAGTGCTAATATAGTTAACATCTATCGACGATAGAACAATCAAGCAGTTTGCTATATAGCACATACCGCTTAACGTGAGTATGTATGTATCCGGGTAAGGTTGGATATACTTATTGTAGTTGAATTATTTGTTATTTATATTATTTAATTAATTTTAGTTAACAACTCATTATCTGGTGAGATTTACATTTTATACACTTTACAATGTAACTTTCAGAGTGGAGAAGAATTTCAACAACAACAAAAAAACATTGAAAATAAATAAAAAAAGTACTTACCTGTTTAGTCATGGAGTCTATTAATCGAACGAACAGATCCTGTTCTGTCCTGATACCTACAAGTTTAAATGGAATAAATATATATTAGGCACAAAAACATGCATTTTGGACACAAAAATGTTCTCATATGCTCTGCATTTAATGCAATCCTGCTCAGTTGTACAATAAAAAAAATCTAATGTGCCATATTTCAACACAAATACTTGTAGAATCAAGTGTGTTCAAATTAAAGAGCTCTTTGAGCAAACAAAACAGAAAGCCAGCCCTAAAACGCAGAGTCCAATTGTTTTGACAAGTCGAAATAAAGGGACTAAATTCTTATGAAAATCTTGGAAATTAATTTGTTTTATTATTCTTTTCCCCACAGTACGTTTATGCACATTCTGTTATGTTTGTCGTGCCGACTGAGCTATTCCGCTAACGCTTCTTAGCAAAAACAAACTCAGCTCAGTTTTTCTATTATTTATGATCTTCCCGCCTTAAAGTGTGAGAGCTTGCTTTTCTCTTGCCCTGCTGTCTCTGTGCTGGTGGATGACAGAGAATCCACATCTATAGACAAATCACTCATCACTAGCTGTTAGCATTACACTAAGGAGAGCAGGAGAAGAGAACAGTCTTGTATTAAGTATTTGGTTCTGAATCTTCTTATAGCATACATGTTGAGTTGAGTCACACTTTATGAGAACTTTCATTTTAATTTTCATATATTTTAAGGTGGAATTTCAAACTGTTTAAATGTACATTAAAGGAATTTAACTTCACTTAATTTATTCACCCGAATGTCGTTACAAACCCAAATCGAATGCATCAGTCAGATTCATGAATGAATCAATCTTATTTTGTGAAAAGATTGAACAGATTTATTGAAAAGATCCAACTCAAAATAATTATTTCATCCTTTTTGAAGCTTGAAAGCTTCAGTCCTAATTCACTGTAACTATATGAAACAAAACGCAACCAGCATTTCTCATTTTGTGGTTGACAAGAAAGAAAGTCATACGGGTTTTAAACAACATGAGGGTAAATTATAACATAATTTACATTTTTGGGTGATAATTATTTGACTGAAGGTCTGTTAAGCACTGAATAGTGTACCAATGTTTAATACGGATATTAATGAAAGTTACTTTAAAGTAGGTCATGACTGTGTAGGTCAACAAGTTGTTCTATATATTGTTCATAGTTATTATGCAAACATAGTAACACATTTTTTTTACTGTTTTTGAAAGAAGTTTCTTATGTTCACCAAGGCTGCATTTGTTTGATCACAGAAACAGTAAAAATTGCAATATTGTGAAATATTATTAAAATTGAATAACTGTTTTCTACTTTAATATATAATTTATTCCTGTGATGCCAATGTACATATACATTATCATTCATTTAAATCACTTATACTGACAAGTGTAACGTCATACCTGCTCTTACAAATGTGGCCAGTCAGTATATACTTACTAAGAACTAAGAGCTCAAATGAGACCATGTTTAACGTGTCTGTGAGGGTGAGTAGCGTGGAATGACATTAGACATGAGCGTAAACTGTGAAAGGGTGGCAAATGTGTTCAACAGCATGAACTCTTCTCAGGATAAACAGATGGAGCTCTAAAATACTCTCCCAGATGTGATGAGACATGTTGCATGATTGTGGTTACATATCGTTTACAGTTGGCCTCGCTCTGCCTCGCAATATGTCTTTGTTATTGATGGGATATGGAAAGGGTTTGGAGGAACAGTATGGGTCTCACCGTTGCTGTAGAGAAGCTGTAACCTGTAGTGGATGCCATTGTTGGTCTTCTCACCGTTGTATTCCTAAAAGAACACAAAAGCAAGTAGGACATGTATGAGAATAAAAAACAAAACTAACATACCGTGCATATACATGTGTGTGCTGTGCTTATTGGGGTCATTTATTAAAGCATTCACCATCAAGACAGGTTATCTAAGCACATTGACCTTCAGATCTGAATTGTGAATGTCATACTGCTGGTAATGACTTATAATCACTGTCACTGTGACAACAATAATTAGCAAAAACTACAATTAAATAAGAATACATTCACAACTAGATGTTTGTTTGTGCAGGTTTAGCAATGCATTCTTCTATGTAGTTCCTTATAGTCTTGAATACAGAACCAGTTAACCGTTTGGGGTCAGTAAGATTTTTTTATGTTTTTGTGTCTTTATGCTCACTGAGGCTGCATTTATTTGATCAACAAATAAAGTAAAATGGTAATATTGTGAAATATTATTACAATTTAAAATAACTATTTTCTATTTTTAAACTTATAAAAATGTAATTTATTCCTGTGATGGCAAAGCTGAATTTTCAGCATCATTACTCCAGTCTTCAGTGTCACATGGTCCTTCAGAAATAATTCTAATGTGCTGATTTGATGCTTCTTTGATAAATAGTAAGTCCAACAGAAAAGCATTTCTTTGAAATCGAAATATTTTGTGAAATTATAAATGTCTTTATTGTCAGCCTAAATTAAAGCCTAAACTTTTAAAGTCATTTTTTTTTTTTTTTTTATCTTACTGACTTAATTTGAAGGCTTACTTCAAGTCTTTGGTGAGTCTATCAAAATCATTCACTACGAAATCATTTCGAAATCAGTCCATCCAAACGTGAGCCTAGTTTGATGTCACTTTTTTGGACTAAGCTCGTGTGAGGTTTACATTTAAGCATCACATCCCGGCTTCAGGTGAGTTATTTTCCCCTGATGTAACATCAATCAAATGAGACGCAAGAACACGACACACCCACACATGTCGTCAGTCTCTCTCTATCTCCTCACTGCCAAGTTTAGTGGTAGTGTCTTGGCAGCGACCCAGGGTGGAGTGGAGGAGTGTGTGGAGGGGATGCTGGGCGGGGGTTATGGCGGAGGTGAACGGACAGCGAGGACAGAGCTCTGACTCTGCCAGCTGGACCCCGTCCCGCATGACTGTGGGCGGAGCTGTTCTCTGTAACCTTTTACTGAGAACAACCCCCCGACACACACACCGCGAGGTGAGCAGGACTACCCTCCGACACACACCGCGGGCTAGCAGGTACAAACACACGACTGAGAATCAGACACAGAAGAAGAAAATAATGTGCGCTAAAAATAAGCTAAGCACAGTGTTTTCTTATAAAAGCTGAATATTTTAGAGTTAAATTCAATTAAAAAATAAATAAGTAATGCTTTGAAGTTAATAAGAACATTTTATATAATATTGTTAATGCACTTCTTATGAAAAAAAAAGTGGTCTCATTGCTGCCCCCTAGATGTATAATTTGGTACAGCTACTATTGAGAATGGGTGAAGCCCAGAACCAAGATCTCACTTATACACACTGCAACTATACACAACAAAGAAACAAAAATTTAACAATGTGTGTAAACAGGAAACATTGTTGCAGAGGGTTTGGGAAATGTTGGTGTGGTTTTATAAAATTAGCATTTATATTAATAGCATCTTGGAACAATACGTCCAAAACACAAGATAATAATTTAAAATTATGAATGTGTATGATCAATAAGTATTTATTAACTTTTTACTTTTTTTAACTTACCTTTACATTAAACATTGTAGCAGAGGGTTTGGAAAATGTTTAGGAATTCATGTTGTTTTTTTAATTTTAAAAAATGATGTATTAACACATATATATAATAATTCTTTTTTTTTTCTTTTTTTTCTTTTCTTACTTTTTAACGAACAAACACTACAATCAAATAAACAATAAACAATGGTTTTGACCTATGCAACAAAAAAACAAAAAAACTAACTCAGTGTGAGATGACGTAAAATCTTTGTCTCACATTTGAGGTTTTCAGAGATTTCAGAGATCTATGATAACTTTTCGGCTTTATCAGAATTATTTCAAGGTTTTATTCTAACACAAAAAAATCTTCCTAAATAATTTAGTAAAAAAATGCATCTAAAAACAATTATACCATTCTTAGCATGTTCTCTAAGTTCAATAAGCAGCACCCCAGCATATCGCAAACCCTGTCGCGTTGTGGAACGGCGTCTATTAGTGACAGAGTGCTTACTTTGTCTTTTTCCACAAAGTCCACGTAGGAGGTTCTCTCGATCTCGACGGGCTGTCCCTGCCGGTCATACAGGGCCAGCACAAAGTGGAAGAAGTTTGACTTGCGCAGGTTTGAGGGAGGCTGCTTCTCATAATGGGCTCTTGCCAAACCCACACCACTACAAGAGAGAGAGAGAGAGAGATGGAGAGAAAGAGACAGAGAGATTAATGTACTGTAACCCAAATAATCACTCAAAACATGAGCTTGCAGAAAGATGAAATGGCAGTTTCACATGAACTTTCACAAATAATATCACATTGCATATAAATATATAACGCCGTGTTGTTGAAAAGTCACCGCAACGTCAACATTTTTTAAATCTGCATGTGATTCACAACCCTTTTCTACATGGGAATATGCAGAGTCCCATGTATCTTTATACGCCAATCCCGTAAAATGGCAAAGACTATAGGAAACACAAACAGGAAATTACAGCGGTTACAAAGAGAGATAACAGGACATAACTGAGAGGGGTTAGAAGAGAGATATTTGGCTTGTTTTCTCATGCCCTGTGTGTGCCATGAACTCTATTGTCTGCCCCTCTCTGCTCTGCCACCTCAACAATTGGAATCTGGCGCAGATCGGGGACCCCAGAAGGCACCGTCTGCCTTTGCGGCTGCCAATCGCTACTGGGTACGGCTCGCCTTGGCAACTGCTGCGTTCCTCTTTCCCTGACCTGTCAGTCAAACCTGCTCGGGCCTCCCCAGGGTTCAGCCGATAGGAGACTCCATCCTGACTCGCGCACTTGAGCATCGATTAGAACGCGTGGCAAACTACGGACTGACAGAGACCGAGGATCCTCGGGCAGCCCGAGAGGAGGAGGCCTGCACATCTACGCCAACCCTCCACCTCCACCTATCAATCAAACCGTCAGCCCTGGTCCACTGACGCAAGCACTGATCATCTTTTCATAGCCATACCTGGATCAGTGGACACATGGTCCTCAGAGAGAGATAAAGGCCTGAAGTAAAGGAAGGAAGATTAAAATGCAGGTGATCTGTATTTTTAATAGGGTGGTAATGCATGCATCCCTTCCCTCAAGCAGAAACTGACATCAAGCACTCAAGTCGATCTCTTAACACTTTTCCAACATTACATTTTAACAAAGAAATTTGACATGCATTAAAATATGAATTAATAACAATATATTTGAATTATTATTATTAAATATCTATGTATATATTTATGTATGTAAAGGTGATAATGACTTGTTTCAAACAGGTTTCCCGAACACATCTGCCATTGGTTGCCAAACAGATAGTCCCGCCCCAAACGCACATTACTGATTACCATTTTAATTAAATGCTAAATAAAAATTAAGAAATACTGAAAAACATTATCACATTTTCCACAAAAATATTAAGCAGCGCAGCTGGTTTCAACTATGATAACAATAAGAAATGTTTCTTATGATTTCTGTAGGATCATGTGACACTGAAGACTGGCGTAATGCTGCTGAAAATTCAGCTTTGACATCAGAGGAATAAATTGCACTTTAAAATATATTAAAATAGAAAACAGTTGTTTTAAAATTGTAATAATATTAGTTACTATGTGGTATTATTTAGTATTATGTGGTATTAGTGTATTTTTGATCAAATAAATGCAGCCTTGCATAACACGAGGCATGACTTCTTTCATAAACAATAAAAACGGAGAAAGTATTTTAACATAATTAACAGAAAAAAATGACATCACCTTTAAGTCAAAACAAGCACCCCGTAATATTTACAATTCCCTGAATCATTAAATGAGAAAGTACGTAATGTTCACAGACGTAAATTGCAGCTGTCATTGTTAAGTCAGTTCATTATTTACTCGTTACCCTGATGAGGTGGGCCGAAATGCATTTGAATCTCAAAAATATGCTCATACATAAATATTTGTTCATCTGCTGAGCTCGGGGTGGGGAGCCAGTGTTTTGGAAAGCGGCCTGCTCTCTGTCTCCGCTCGTTGAGATATTCCCCTGATAGGACATTAATAAAGCCTGACCCCTCCCCAGTACTATTACCAGGGCTTAATGCTTCATTTGTATCCGAGCCTGGTGAAATCTCATTCGTGAAGTTGAGGTTACTACACTGAAGGCAAAAAGAGCTTTCACAGAAGAGGCTGTGGGAGGGGGGGATTCTGGGAGGAGCACTTGTAAAGCGGATGACTTCAACGTAAATGGGAAATATGATCTTCTTCATCTGTAGTAATTGATTCGCAGTGAAGATCTTTAGCAGTCTGACTGGTCAGGGCGGTGCTAAGTCTGACAGATGCCCTCTAAATGCAATACGAAAAAGGCATACAAAATAAGAGAGTAAGACGAGGGTTCTTCAAAGATCACAATAACATTATGAAAAGTGTATTATTTAATATACGTCAAAATAATTTCGAAAGAATTGTTAGTGGATATGTATCGTGTCGACTGCCGATTCTAAATAATATTTTTAAATCAAATCATCAAGATAATAGGTTCAAATTTATATGAATGATAATGCATTGTGACATTTTTAAATTAGCCCAATGCATAATAATTATAAAATAATATATATGAGTTTCAGAATAAATATGGCATATATCGCACAACAGGATACATCAACAGTCTGGGCCCAGATCCTGCATCTGCACTGCATGAAATGCACCAGCACATGTAAACACAAATTATCACCTTCACATAGGAAGACAGAACTACTAAATTTACACATTTGTGGGGGAGCATCACACTTAAACACACACACATTGCATCATGAGCTCCTCTCCATTACCCCATCAGCTCGGTTACAAAGCCAGGCGTCATGTTTCTGATGGGGTGAAGGAGAGAGAGACAGCGTTCCCGCACACTCTCGCAATAGCACGGATCTTTACGTGCAGGAAACGATCGACACGGAAAGCTTGTTAGTGTTATTATTTTAATTATGTTGATTGCTGCCATATCCACTCCAGCAGTTCTGAGTCAGAGGAAGGCGCGATTGGTCGGCTCTCGCTCGCTCTGTATTGAAGTAACTGCAATCGAGGTGGCAAACACACACACATAGACAGCAGAGTTGTGTAAATCAGTCGCTAACGGACGGCTACAGCACACGGTCTCACTACGGTCTCCGTTGAACACACTGTTTGACGTCTTCTCGTCACAGAGCAGAGAGAAATAAAAGGAAAAAAAGCATGCAAGCCAGAAACAACCACAGTTCTGACACAATTCTGGACGTAAAAACACCCTCCACTTGAAGCCTTTTATTTGAATCAATAAATACAGTCTCACAGAACCGCTTTAACAATAAACCATTCATAGCAAGAGCTGAAGGGTTTGTAATGATGACATTTCAGAATACAAGAGCGCTGTCTTTCTTTATGCAATGGCAGTCGGTGCAGTCTGCGGCCCTTTGCACACTGCAGGCTTAACACGATACAGCAAAGTCTAATTATGTTAAATGAAAAAAGTAACCCCAGGCTAAGATCCTCACAGCTCAAGGGCCTGAACACTTGAGGGAAATAGATACTAAGCTCACAGAGACTCTCAAACTCTGAAATCATCAGCTAATGAACATGCAGAGGAGAAGAAACTGCCGATACACAGGATTCAGCAGGATCTGCTGAGATTTTGAGGAGTTAGATGACGTGTGTGAGCAAAAAGGAGTGATGCCTTCACATGCACATCTCAATAAAACAATCATCTCACTGCAAAATGATGATAAATCAAACTGTTTAAGCTGTTATGTTTATTTTTAAAAACGTATCTAATAAGTTACTAGATAAGAACGTTTGGGGTGTGAGTGTTTACATTGTAGAACAAAACATCAAAGTATCAAGTTATGTTTAACACAGTCCTTATTTTACTTTACCATTATAAAACCCCATAGGAAAGTCTCGAGGAAACCAGTGGCGAATTAGACTTCCGGGTTTTGACGTCATCCCTGCACCACTCTATTGCAAATATGTAATTTACAACACATTTAACTCCCACAACGTGTCATATTTCAGAGTAAAACAGAATATTTGGTATTCAAATGTAGAGCGTTACTTGATATCAGCTATCAGGATTTGATTTGATTGTTAGGCTACGTTATTGGTTACTATTTTTCCCGCCAATTTGACTTAGATTACGTCAGCAAAAAAGAAAAGATGTTTCAGAGGTCGGTAAAGTTGTTTAACATGCGTACTTAATGTTGAAGTAATGAATTTGATAACATGTCATAATAAAATGTCATAATAAATCATAATAAAATGTCACATTACTTTGATGAGTCACAATGAAATGAATTTTCACATACTTTTTTTAAAAGTTAAAAACGGCAATGGCATGCATTTTGGCCGTTAATTTACACAACAATGGGGCTCAAAGTGAAAGTTTTTGAAAACAGTAGCGTTATTGTCTCCATGTAAACTACAAAAACGCAAATATGTGAAAACGGTGACGTCATGCACATGTGTATTACATGCTCCGTCTATAGGTGCGTAGTGTTTCTTTACAAAGTGACATTGCCAACTATGGGCCTGGCAGCTTTATACAGCGTTTTTAATCGTTTTCGCGGATCCGTCTGAACGGGGATCGCTTTGACAATGTTGTCATCCAAATGCAAAGGAAAAACTTTTCCATTTTTAGTACATCATTGTTGTGTTAACAAACGTAAGTTATCTTTATTGAACACTACACTTCATTTGGGGTCTGTAAAATTTTTAATGTTTTGAAAGAACTATCTTATGCTCACCAAAGCTGCATTTATTTGATCAAAAACAGTGAATTATTATTATAATTTTAAACAACTATTTCTATTTTAATATATTTTGAAATCTAATTCATTCATGTGATTTTCAGCATCATTACTCCAGTCTTTAGTGTCACATGATCCTTCAGAAATCATTCTAATATTGTGATTTGGTGCTGAAGAAACATTTATTATTATCAATGTTGCAAACATTTGTGCTTCTAATTATTTTTGTGGAAACCTTGCTAAATTTTTCCATCAGGATTCTTTGATGAATAGAAAGTTAAAAATAACTACATTTATTTGAAATAGAAACCTTTTGTAACATTACAAACTTCATTTCTGTCACTTTTAAACAATTGAAACAATTGAAAGCATCTTTCAAAAACGGTAGTGCATCAATTTTGTATTGACTGTCAACCAGTATTTTTCCTTTTTTTTTTTTTTCATGAGGTGTCTGTTAAAACGCCTGCAATACAATATATGACACATGTAGTGTGTGAGTGTGAATGTGTGCGTGTGTGTGTGGCATATGGGTGGCATCACGGACTCGGCCCCACATCTTGGTGACATTAATCACGCCTGTGATGGACTGTGACAAAGGGAAGTCTTTAACTACAGCTCGTCTCTCTCTCTCACTATCGAACTAATGAGCCGTACAGCAGCGCTCTGTTTATACAAATGTGACGCGGAAAAATCATCTCTGCCCTGGCTGAGCGCCAACGTGCTGATCCAACAAGTAAATGTAAATCTTGTTCTCTCTCTCTCTCTCTCTCTCTCTTGCGCTCTTCCTTCCTCATTTTCACTTTTTTTTAAAAGAATTTCTTGTTCTGTTTTGTTGCTTCCATCCTTTCAAAAAGGTCTCAGAACCAGTTTCCCTCACAGAAAGGTCTCGTCAAAAAAAAAATCAGCTGAGATTTGGTCGATAAAGCACCTGCCTTCATCAGTGAGAAGGAGATCATTCTCTAAATTAACCAACATAAGGGAATCATATTTAATTTGACCTTTACTCTAATAAATGTCCAAAACAGACCAAATGAGAAAGAAGAAAGCTGAGAACCAGAACATGCTCGCTTTTCTCGTGCTCATCAGGGTCCGTATGGAAGAATTTTGAGGATGGTGGATACTAAGATATGCACATACTCTATGTTTACATGAGGAGTAATTTATGCAGAAACAGACAATTACTGTGGCATACATTTGCTCATGCTTACGAGTGTGTGTGTGTGTGCACTCGTGCGGTGTTGGGGGCGGCAGCGGGCAGTCAGCATGGCAGCGGTATGTTTGGTTAGCGCTTATTAGCTGTGTAATAAGATTTAATGAGTTGAGGACTAAAGCGCTGTAGGAGCACGGGCAGCATATTGGGATTAGTGGAGAGCAGAAACAGAATGAGAATAGGAGAGAGAGAGAGAGAGAGAGAGAGAGAGAGAGAGAGAGAGAGAGAGAGAGAGAGAGAGAGAGAGAGAGAGAATAAGAGGTTGTTTTGAAACCCAAATCCCACTTGTGGTCAAACGGGGCCTTTTTTTTTTTCTTTGGTTCACTTGGCCTGTTGCGATGTCATCTCTGTAGCTCTCGTTCTCTCTCGACTCAAGTGTGTGGTGATTTAATTGTTCAACACAAGCCGTGTGCATTGTAAATTGTCAAAATGAGCAGTTTAGTTCCCCCTAAAGTATAAAAATGTGTATTTTACATGGCAGTTATCTGAGGTGAAAGCGCTGCGCCAGATGTGCTGATTGCATTTATGGATAGGCGGCATCTTTGTTTCTTTATCGCTAATTGGATGTTACGACGTGGAATCATAGGAAAACCTTCCTGGAATGACAGAGTGCAGAGAGTAATAGAGGCATTTGTCACCGCTGCACAGTAACGGGTGGCCGTAAGTCAAAGCAAACGTGTCGGAGAGGATCTTTGCATAAAGAAAGGCCTGTCATTTCTCCATGATTTCTATTGCCACACAAACACAAACGGCCTGTCTGTCACGTCTCCCAGTGATAAGCTGGCACATACATCACCAGCTGCCTGCATCCCTGCCACCGCCTGCTCGCCGTTTTATTCACACACACACACACACAAATACTAACACTTTACTGAAAAGTACACAGTGTCTTTAAATGCCTCTCTGTTCCTGATCGTGTTCCCTTAACCTCTGATGCATGGATTAATAGACAATGCATACAAAAATAGAGAAATGTATTGAAAATGATGTATTTTAAGAGGTATGCAAATCCAATGCAACAGAAGTAAAAACACAATTACATGTGAAGAAGAATTATGGGTAAGGGTCAAAAGTTATCACCTAATGTGGTTTGTATGTAACTTAAAAAATGGCTTTTTTGGGACATCATGCATCACATTGATGTTAAGGTGTTTCTCATTGGATGGTGATAAAAATGTAACACTTTTTTTATTTAATTACTGTATTTGATTGTTATTATATTCATATAGTCAAATTGTTTGAACAATTGGAAATTGGAAGCATTTGGGAAAATATGTAAAAGAAAAAAATTAAAAGCAATACAAACTGCATATGCAATAGCTTAAGATGTACAGATGTTTTCCCCTGTACTTTTTTTGCTTTCTTTTTCTTTCTATATACACCAATATGTTTGGTTATATGTACACTGGTTTATACAATGTGCTTGGTTCTCAATAAAAAATTAAAGCCCAAATATTTACTTTTCAATGTCATTAATCATCCATTCATTTATTTGGATACTTTTTGTTGACTGATGATTTTGAATAATCTCAATCTAAACGGAATCACTAGTGTATGCCAATTAAAAGCACCCGAACATGTTTTAAACAAACGCATTCAACACGATCTGAATTTTCACAAAAAAACCAATGAGCCACTGAAAAAACACACACAAAACACAGCTTTTGCCACCTAAACGTTTAGCTGAACGTCTCTTTTGAGAAGAGGTGCTCTGCTGAATGGGCCGTGGAGTCAGTGGGGTTGATGTGCCATCATTGCTCACTGATTGTAGCTCTCAACACGAGATGATCTGAGTCAATAGACTCGCGGCTCACTCACAGATTAGACATCTAATCAAATTCACCTCCGTTTGTTTATCGCTCGCTAACGTGGGCTATCATGTCAGTGTGGAACGCTCCACAGCTGTGACAAAAACGATGTAGGCTATTATGAACCCAGACTTTTTTTAATGCAAAGTACATGCATGTCATGTGATATGGACCATAAAGGTTTATCATGTTTTCCTGAAAAAAATAATATCATGATCCATATTGCTGATTCAGTTTTAACAGGCACCTCATGCAAGTCTCTATAACTGACTTGGTCTTTTTAGGTTTTGATCAAAAAATAAAAGAGCTTTTAATGTCTTGTATCCAAATAATGGTAATTACTGTCCACACAATGATTGCTAATCGTACTATTAAGCCAGTGTAACTAGCAATAAAGATTAACACACATGCACCAACAAATTCAAAGTGCTGACGGCACTGTCAGACACTGCAACACGTCCGAAACGTAATACTCCTCTTCTTTAATCGTAAAAGCGTATAACCAGCCAGTGCTAAACGCTTCCAGCTCATTTCTAATTTGTTCGTAATTGCACCGAGACAAGTAAACCATTGCACAGTGAGAAGTTATTTCCTGGAGCTGGACGGCTAAATTACAGACAAATGTTTCATGCGATTAGAACACTCTAATTGAACATGTGACAAAGAATAGAGCGGCAGAAGTGTATCAAGTGCATAGGAAATGGGTATTTACATTTGTTACGCCCTAATATTATTGCATTCTTTATGCTTTAATCACATTGAATTCCTTTACCATTATTGTCTCCCTCCAAATTGCCATATATTTGTTTTTCTTTCTATCATGAGAGAGAGTGAAAATTAGCCAGGGCCTCATTGTAACTGATCTGCTATGGACGCCTTGATCAATGCACTGGTCACATGTCTCTCCTCAGCTGGACTGAGAGAGCTCTACATAAGAGCAGTGCAGTGTGTGTGAAGTGCTGCCCCTGCACTGTGGGGTCTGTGTGTGTTTTATTAGTATTGCACTTGTGCGTGTTTGCTGTAGGTTTAGCTCGACTGCACCTGCCAGACCTGCACACACACACTACAAATTATAGCACTCGCTTCTTTCTCTCACTCACACTGTTCTAAAAAAAAACACCTTACAGTCATTTCTAAAATCGTTAGTGGCCTACAGCTGAAATCATTAGCTGGTCACCTGTATGTTTCTAATGGGGTCGTTACAGAGGTGGCCCTGCACCCGGCCTCTAATCGCGAGCATGTTATGGGGCAGCTGTTTCTAAAACACTTGTTTCTCTGTGTTACATTCCGGCATGCAGGCGTCAACTGAGACAGAGCAGAGCGAGACCCTGTAAATCAGGTGTGTTTTGTGATTTGGTGAGTGTTTTAATGTATTTACGAATACGGAAATGTTTTAAACTTGCACGAACAACTTTTTTGGAGCGGCCAAGTGCGATTTCTGTACCGTCCAGTGTCGTTGTTGCATATTTGGACGGATTTGCAACATGTAAAAATAGTATGTATCCCGCCATTGCACTCTCTCTCTCTTTCGGCATGCAAGGGATTTTGGGACGGTGCGGAGAGAAAAATGCTTTTTTACATTTTATTTTATTTTTTTACAAAGCCTGTGGGTCTGGACTTCATTAGTCTGACCCCTCCTTCTCCCCCAAGCGGACAAAACAGAGGCGACATAATTCACTTTGCCAGGTTTTACAGTGTAGGGGTACGGAATCGGTGAAAGGGTCAATCGAAATCTGTTCCCCAGCTGTGCGGCCCTCTCACTCACCCCTGGGCCCAGAGAGAACGAACGAACGAAAGAGAGAGAGAGAGAGAGAGAGAGAGAGAGAGAGAGAGAGAGAGAGAGAGAGAAGAGAGAGAGAAATGCTTGGGGGGAGATGGACCCCACAAACATACCCCCGAGCTGCCTGAGCATCACAAACCTGTTCCGCCAACTCCATCTACATCTATCTAGATAGCGAAGCAATGCAAACAAGTTTACACTGGATGAAAATTTGCACTGAACTGTGATTACAATGTGGGTAATAATAATGGGATCATGCATCAATCCTCATTTTTGCAGTTAAAATTGAATGCAGAATCCCAATGTGTCTGAATAATGACTTTCCTTTTTTTTACTCTGACTAATCCAAAAAAAAGGTTGCACTTTACACCAAGCTCACCCCTTACACCTATCTATCACCTCCACAGCCAACACATGGTAGCCTGTATTTACAGGATCACATTAAGGATTAAAATAAAATTAAGCTCTCACTTTTGCTTCTTTTGTCTAGATTCACTCTCTTTACTGTCTCTTAACAGAACACCCTTTACTGCACCCATAAAACTGATATCCTGCCATCAGTGTATATTTGATATTAAAATGAAGCACTAAATCTATTTTTTTTTTTTTTTTGAAAAATGTGAGAGTGAGAGAGCAAGAAAGAGAGAAAGAGGATAGATTTAAAGTAGAAGCAGAAGAAGAGGTGCATATTTATTTTACCTGAAAGTTAACTAAAGTAGGCTATTCATGGGCTGATACAGAAATGTACAACAAATTAAGGATTATAAACACACTATTTGTTATGCAAAAATTAAGAACTCTTTTTAATCATTTAAGTAGCCTTTTTAAATCTTTTAGTCTTAGTTTAAGATGCTATCGTGACACTTTCGCTATACGTTTGTCAGGAGCTCGAATTTTGTGTTATTGTGTATGAGGCTGATAATTGGCTAGAGCAAATTATTTAGGCTATTATGAGGGAAACGGTTTTGTATTAACATATACAAATGACTTTTCTGCAGCCCTGCTACATGATGAGAAAACGCGGCTCTTTATCACAACTTTAAGCATGAGAAATTACTATAAAACGTGCGATAAATCTGACCGATTTATTTTAAATAATTAAATAAATAAATGCACATAAAACGTGCTTTTTCTTGTCACATTGCAAATTGACTTTTTGTATGCGATATGCATTGGAACTTACATTCAATGCGACTTTTTTTTTCTCCCCAAAATAAATAATTCAAGATGTGAGTTTATCCCATGTAGGGTAATTAGATGCCCAAAGACTCTGCATTTTTGTCTCTAATTAATATCATAGTAAAAACATCAACAGCTTCGCCAGCAAATACTGGTGATCTACAAGGTGTTCGCGACTTTTTTTTTTCATGTTAGCGCATATGAAAGGCAGAGAATGGGCAGGTGATTTCGTCCACTTGTACACGGCAGCTGACCTCGGTGTAAGTTTGAAACATCAACTTTATCCTTCACAATATGCAATATTAATATACCACGGGGATTTATCTCCGAACGTATTCAAGGGAATCGCAAAAACATGTAAACGCAGCATATCTCTCTTGGTAGGCTACATGTTTTAATGAACTGCAATATTATTTGTACATTAAAAAACGCCTGGAAAGCTTATATGTCCTGAAGATGTTTTGATTTCAGGATGCATACTTTTCCACAAACCAGCAGAAAATAACAACCCGTCTAATTAGCCTAACTGCATTTTACTGATCAATTGAGTATAAAAGATCACATAAAATCGTTATTTAGATGTTAATTTATTGTAGCCCGCACGTTTGGCCTTGCTGCAGCCAAATTAAATGTATAGCCTATGATAAATAAATATACAGGCCTACATAAAGTTTTTAATTGAGCTCAAATAGGCTATGCTGCAAAAAAAATAAAAAAATAATCAATGGCAGTAAATTAGCAAATCTCCTTAAGTCCTTGACCGTTTTCTCTGTGCGTTTATGAAGTCAGAAAAAGAAAAGAAATGGAAATTTTGGTCAAAAACACACACGTATATTTTCTAAAAAAGCGTGCCCGTCTTAATATTAGGCTACATACAATACATTTTCAGAATTAGTGTGATGCTCCCTGTTCTTCCCTCTCCTCCTATATATATTTTAAACAGTTTTAACATGATATCACTGGCCATATAATAATCATTTTGAGCCGCTATCAGAGTTTTTATTTTTTTAATGCTCAAACAAATGTTGTCACTCTGCGTGAAATTTCTACAAGACAACTTGAGTGTTACCTTTACACATTTCTCAAAATCCCAGGTCTTTCTTTGAAGGCTGAGACAGAACAGCACACATTTCCTCGGTGTTTCAACATCATTCTAGAACCCATAGGAGAGTAGGCTATGTAAGCGGAGGAACTCGCAGTCCTAAAACTAACTTTGATTCAAGCGCAAATGGTTTGGAAACTGGTTTGGTTTGCATTACACTACTGAAAAACACGCATGGTCGGTTTGACTTTTCTGTTTGTGAAAACAGGCCAAATAGTTTTGTCTACGACAGCGCAATAACCTCACAAACACATTTTCGACACTTTCAGCATTTATCTGTTATATTCTGTAACGTACCACATAAATAAGATTAAGCCTATCAGAATAAATAATTAAAGATCCGTTTTAATCGACTATTTCAAGGGCGCTCAATGTATTGCATATTTTATTTACAAACAAACTATAAACTCATGCTAGTCAGTGATTCTCACTAGAGCTCTCTGTCCCTGCGACGCACGTGAAACATCATTAGATTAGCGCGAAATGTCAACATTTTAACGGTAAATAAGATGGCATGAGCGGGACATTCCTACCCAGGACAACCTGAACGATCTCCAGCTCTCTTTCAGCCACAGAGAAATCAGGTAGAACAATGTTTTCTCATGTGTGACAGGCAGTGTAATCAGAGTCCGCCTTTCTGGAGCGGAGCGAGCAGCTTTTGCTAATGCGCCTAACGATGCGCAATCAGTTTCAACACGTCTACAACTAAATAACAGCCGACAAACCGACTGGGATACTGTGCTATTTGCAACAACCTTGAACGAGCACTTACAGATTCAAAACAACTGATTTCGAAACACTCACAGAACTGTGGCAAAGCGCTTTCTCTAACGCGCTTCAGAAGCTCCGTTTCACGCACCCAACTACTTGGAATATGAACAACTTGGAGCTTGTTGGTGATGTTTACCTTTGCGCAGCTGTGTTGGCATCCAGTATCCCCGCGCTCTGCATCCAAGAGCGCACCGGCGTCATGCCACTCGTAAGGGGCTCTTCTTTCATGGTCAAGGCTCCCCGTGGGAGACCGTCCTGGATGGAGAACATGAAAATAGCCTTCTGGGGATGTCTCTCTACACCAGCTCGAGTGGAATAATCCTCCTGCACCACCTGGATTAGCAAAAACCAACTGAAAGGGAAAAAAATCTTCCCCCAAAGTGCAACAAGGGGAAAGAGGTCCTTATCCAAAGACGCGCTGCCGTATCCCTTTGGGTGTTCCTCTTTCTTTTAGATTCCAAACCCAAGTTCAGTTCACTCAAGATTAACCGGTCTCTAGTTAAAAGAGGGTGGAGAGAAGGCAAGAGCTGTGGAGCATCTCAAAGGAAACGATCAGCCGGGATCAAGCAGACCTTCTCGTCGCGGGGAGAAAGAGGGGAGAACGCGAACTTGCTCTGAAGAAGAAGGCGAACAGACGCGCACGGGATTGTGAAATGAAAAGTGGGATAAAACGGGCGACTGCTTCAAAAAGGAGTAAAATGAAATGATTACCAAACAAGAGGGAGGGATGGACCAGGGAAGGCTTGCTGTCCCTGGGGAAAAGAGGGATTGGGTAGCAAGAAATCTCATTCCCTCCCTCCCCGTCTCTTAATGCCTCCTGTGTCCCAGCGGAGCGCACCTTCTCTCGGGTTCCGCGGCTCCAGAGCTCTCGGGGGGGACAAGCGTGGACTTGACGAGGGCGGAGACTTGTCCTTAAAAGGCAAAGTCATTTACATGTCAATCTCCGTTCTGAGCTCTGATTGGTCACGGTCATCCCTTGCGTCATTTTCAAAATTGGCCGCAAAAACTCAGCTGATGTTAGAGGGACTGAGCGCTCTGCCAGTGGAAGTGGTCTCGTGCTTTCCAGATTTAACATGACACTTCCCTTTAATATCCAGGAACATTCACGATGCATTTCATCTATCATGATTAAAATATAATCGACTTGGATATATAGTTTTCCAGAAGTCAAATTTGTCTAAAAGTGCAGCCGGTATGATCTGATACAAAGTGAGTGAATGAGGAGCATACTGGAAAGGCTACTATAAACTACTATACATTATGTTTCCACAGATGGCAAAGCGCAGTAATATTCTGTCAAATATTATTATTAAACAGTGACTTAATTTTGTAAAACCTTGAGGAATGAAGTTGTCCTCCTGACTAAGGACTATGCTGTCTCCTGCTCGATAAATTAGAAGAAATTTTCAAATTTGAGAAACCAGGGTTATTAGCAGCTGCATGGACTACGATAATAATAGCAATCATCATAATATTATTATTATCAGTCCGCCTGCAATGCAAATATAAAATAAATTAAATAACTTATATTAACAAAAGTTATTATATAATTTGGGTCAAATTAATCCAGTAAATAAGTTAATGTTTTTGCTCATACACATTATTATCCCAAATAAATTTTGAATTGTGCATTGAATTAAGGGTTTTTGGTGTTCTTTGACATTATTTTGAATTCCACCAAATGATGCCTGATTAAATATTTATTACAGATAGCCCTCCAGAGCTCATAGTCAGAAAACGACCCAGTGGGATTTAAGAAAGAAAAAACACAAACAAACTCCATTTCATCTAAACAAATATTATTGACTAAAGCAAAGAGTCCCCGTATAATGCAAAAAAATAAAATAAAAATTCCCTCGGATCCATCATACCTTACACATTATTAGTAGTAGTAGTAGTATTACCTATATATATATATATATATATATATATATATATATATATATATATATCACACTTCTTAATTTAATTATTATTATTATATTTTACAAAAGTATTATCTTGCTTATGTTGTCTGAAAATGTTGCGTCCACGTCTCACTCAAAGACAAAATACTTGAAGCGGCAGAAAAGCAGCCCAGTGTTCATGAAAGTCATCTACAAAACAACACGATCCCTCTCTGCCCTGAACTGGCTCAAACGGAGCGTGACCTCTGACCACTAATAAAACATATTCTATTCTATATTTGAGAGAAGGTTGAAGGTCAACAGTCATCAGAAACTCATGTTGGGTTACATGACGAAACTAAAACATACAAGACGGTCTATTATATTCTTTTCTATTCTATATTTTAGAGGAGGTTGAAGGGTCAATCCTCAAAGCACAGCATCTGTGTCTCGTGCGCTTTTCGCAACTCTCCAGACCCGTGCTAAATATTTCCTGACGTCTGAAAGATGTTTACGGTATAAAATTATTTTCTAATGCTTTATTTCAGCCACTTTCGATTGTTTGGGAGTCTATCAAATGTTCATGTCTTATATATGTTAATTGATGGCAAGAACATGTAGCTAATTTTATTTTACTCTATATTATTCTAATATTACATGTAGCCTATTCCGCGGAATGGACGCTGTCAAATTGTAAAACATCATGTGAGCCGTTTTAACTGCACGGACGGGTTTTTAAAGTTGCTAATGGACTAATAATCCTTGATACAATATAACACATCCGGCTGACATTTTGCTATACGAAAAAACTCTTGAACTTGGGCTATGATTTGCATTTTAGTTTGGAGTGCACAATTTATCAAACTACACTGAACATATTTAGTGAAAAGCGAGATACGTGCAAAGACATTTTTTAATAGTTTTAATGTCTCTTATGAAATTTATCTGAAATATATCTTAAACAAAAATTGAGAAAAAGCACTTAATATGGTATCTTGTCTTTTCGCACACATGTGGCTCAGGTTAATTGAAGTCACTATATCAGTCCGGACATCTTTCTGTCAGATTCAAGCGGTTGTTTCCACCTAGTGGCCGTCAAGTTAAAAAAACAAAAAACAACAAAAAAAACAAGCAATGCTTCAATAATCATGAAATTAGCTCGAGCATCTATAAATTTACTTAATGGTGTTCTTCAAAAAGTCAAGAGAAAATCTGTATTTTTCCTATTAAGCCTACTTATTTTATTTTCTATTACACCTTTCAAAAGATGGTTTCTTGCAATCTTTTGAATCACCTTAAATGTGCAACGACTGATATTAAATTAGGACCTCAAGAGTTTAAATAATTACTGGGGTCTTTTGAGATCAGAGATTTGGCGGCTTGCAACATCATTTTATGGATAATTAATTTTATTGTTTATTTATAAAAGCATGTGAGCTTGTCTGTTATCAGTAACATACAATAAAATTACAGTCAGTTTAGAATCAGACTGAGTGCTAATTGTCACGACCATAATTATCACTATTACTAACTTGCATGCTTGCATATTACTTATGCAAGCATGCAAGTTAGTAATAGTGATAATTATTAAAATTGTAACGTAAATCACAGAAGTCATGACACCTGAGTAGTAAATAAAATAAGCAGGCTACACAACTGAACAGACATTATCAAGGCCATGCTATTATTTTGTTAGTAAGGTAAAGAGCTCCATCTAGTGTTCTAACAATGGCCTTACTAGAAGACCTGAATGCAAGCAAATTAACATCACTGTAAAAAGACATGATATTTGAGGAAGCATTTGGGTTTTCTCAGAATGCCACACTGGCAGGACCCTCCTTTGCACGTCCTTTAAAAAAGGGCAGGAATGTACAAAACAGAATCCAGGAACTACAGAAGATAGTGTCAATAGTTCCTCCATGCAGTAACCCCATTAGAAAGGAAATGTTTTGAGGTCCTTAATAGGATAAGACATTTAACACAAGGGTTTCAAAAGGTTATACAGAGTTTTACCAGTGTGGCAGTCCAAAATATTTACATGTCGTATTATTATACTGTAGTGTCACTGTTCCACTCTATCATCCATCCATTATATTCCTCCAAAATTCTAGTTTTGGTTTAAAATTCTAGGTTTTTTTTGTGTGTGTGTGTGTGCAATATTTAATTACATGCTTGTAAGATCGGAATACCCCCAGATGTTGTAAATAGATGTTTTTTAACATGCTCATTCACTCTTATGGACACTTGTGCACTTGTGTTGATGTTGTTTTTGTTTTTTACAAACCAAATGTAAATTCATGTCCCAGTTACACTTAATGTTGTCACATTTTCCTGGTTAAATATCACTTTTTATTACATTAAAAAAAAATACAAGTTAGTGTTTTTTACATGTATTCCAAAACAATAACTAAAGGCAGCAACAATTTAAACAATATATTTTATTTGTGAACTGATGTTCAGCAGTTCTTTTTAATAGTTAACTTATTTTATGATCATCAGTCATGCTCGGTAAACACTGGTCACAGACACAAAGATGTAGCTTTAATTTCACCAAGCTGATTGCTCACTAAAAACCACCACAGTCATCATGTTTTCGAGCCATTTCAAGTTTGATTTTGACATGACAAAGCAGTGATTTTTAAGTGGCTGAGCTGTTTACTTACTTTTTCCATTAGCCTTCCCATTAACGCTATAATTCTTTTCATTCATATATATATACAGTGAGGAAAATAAGTATTTGAACACCCTGCTATTTTGCAAGTTCTCCCACTTAGAAATCATGGAGGGGTCTGAAATTGTCATCGTAGGTGCATGTCCACTGTGAGAGACATAATCTAAAAAAAAAAATATCCAGAAATCACAATGTATGATTTTTTAACTATTTATTTGTATGATACAGCTGCAAATAAGTATTTGAACACCTGAGAAAATCAATGTTAATATTTGGTACAGTAGCCTTTGTTTGCAATTACAGAGGTCAAACGTTTCCTGTAGTTTTTCACCAGGTTTGCACACACTGCAGGAGGGATTTTGGCCCACTCCTCCACACAGATCTTCTCTAGATCAGTCAGGTTTCTGGGCTGTCGCTGAGAAACACGGAGTTTGAGCTCCCTCCAAAGATTCTCTATTGGGTTTAGGTCTGGAGACTGGCTAGGCCACGCCAGAACCTTGATATGCTTCTTACAGAGCCACTCCTTGGTTATCCTGGCTGTGTGCTTCGGGTCATTGTCATGTTGGAAGACCCAGCCTCGACCCATCTTCAATGCTCTAACTGAGGGAAGGAGGTTGTTCCCCAAAATCTCGCAATACATGGCCCCGGTCATCCTCTCCTTAATACAGTGCAGTCGCCCTGTCCCATGTGCAGAAAAACACCCCCAAAGCATGATGCTACCACCCCCATGCTTCACAGTAGGGATGGTGTTCTTGGGATGGTACTCATCATTCTTCTTCCTCCAAACACGTTTAGTGGAATTATGACCAACAAGTTCTATTTTGGTCTCATCTGACCACATGACTTTCTCCCATGACTGATGGGAGAATGACTGAATGATCCAAATGGTCATTGGCAAACTTAAGACGGGCCTTGACATGTGCTGGTTTAAGCAGGGGAACCTTCCGTGCCATGCATGATTTCAAACCATGACGTCTTAGTGTATTACCAACAGTAACCTTGGAAACGGTGGTCCCAGCTCTTTTCAGGTCATTGACCAGCTCCTCCCGTGTAGTTCTGGGCTGATTTCTCACCTTTCTTAGGATCATTGAGACCCCACGAGGTGAGATCTTGCATGGAGCCCCAGTCCGAGGGAGATTGACAGTCATGTTTAGCTTCTTCCATTTTCTAATGATTGCTCCAACAGTGGACCTTTTTTCACCAAGCTGCTTGGCAATTTCCCCGTAGCCCTTTCCAGCCTTGTGGAGGTGTACAATTTTGTCTCTAGTGTCTTTGGACAGCTCTTTGGTCTTGGCCATGTTAGTAGTTGGATTCTTACTGATTGTATGGGGTGGACAGGTGTCTTTATGCAGCTAACGACCTCAAACAGGTGCATCTAATTTAGGATAATAAATGGAGTGGAGGTGGACATTTTAAAGGCAGACTAACAGGTCTTTGAGGGTCAGAATTCTAGCTGATAGACAGGTGTTCAAATACTTATTTGCAGCTGTATCATACAAATAAATAGTTAAAAAATCATATATTGTGATTTCTGGATTTTTTTTTTTAGATTATGTCTCTCACAGTGGACATGCACCTACGATGACAATTTCAGACCCCTCCATGATTTCCAAGTGGGAGAACTTGCAAAATAGCAGGGTGTTCAAATACTTATTTTCCTCACTGTATATCAGGGATAGGCAACTCCGGTCCTGGAGGGCCACTATCCTGCAGAGTTTAGCTTCAGCCCTCATAAAAACTCACCTGCCTGTATCTATCTAGTAATCCCGAAAACACTGATTGCCTTGTTCAGGTGTGTTTAATTAGGGTTGGAGCTAAACTCTGCAGGACAGTGGCCCTCCAGGACCGGAGTTGCCTATCCCTGCTGTATATACACACATATATTTCTGTGATGGGTAGGTTTAGGGGTTGGGCCATAGAAAATATCATTATCCCGATATAAAATCAATGGTGTGTGTGTGTGTGTGTGTGTGTTTGATGTATGGCACTATAAAGGGGAATAAACAGAAACGTATATCTACCTGTATCCCTTGAAAAGCAAAAGTGGGAAGTAAAAACAAATGTTTTTACAATCAAAGGTCACAAGAGAATCAAAACTAGTTTATCTGGTAAACCCTTTCAAAACATTCAAAGGATTGATTGTACATTCCAGTTTAAACATGAGGGCTGATTTACTGCTGTACATTCCACTGCATAAAACAAACCGCTGCGAGACTTTAACATTTCCTTTAAGATAAAGAGCACCATCTAGTGTTAAAATCATGAAGATCACAAACATAAAATATCGTAGACAAAATATACAAACCTTCCTTCTGTTTCATTGCAAGATACAGGTAAGACTGGTGTCCACTTGCAATTCCTGCAAACAGAACAAACATGCCTGTATGTGCTGTTGTTTATTTTGACCTCTTTTCCTTGATTATAAATAAATGATAAATAAAATTAATAAACCACCTGAATGTTTTAGAAAAGTTTTTATACACTAGGCTATGTAAATATAGGACTGGATATTTCCAATTGTTCGAAACTAAAAATTAAATTGATAACATTAACAATGTACATAAACTGTCTTCTGTTTTCACCTTCATCATAAACTCTTGAGGTCCTAATTTAATATCAATAAATCGTTGCACATTTAAGGTGATCTAAATGATTGCAAGAGACCATCTTTTGAAAGGAATGTGATAGAAAAAGAAATAATGAGAAATGCAGATATTCTCTTGAGCTTTTGTAGAACACGCAAATTGGTCAATAAGATTCATAAAGCCTAACTATAATGGATAATATATTTTACAACTCAACTCTGAACAACTTAAAGGTTAAAATGTACCTTTAAGTTGTTCAGATAAAAGACAATCACACTGTTTTGGAAATAGAATTTTGAAAAGTAAGACACTGTAAATCTCTAGACCAAATAAAATATGTTGCCTGTTTCTGTGGAACAAGTTCTCTTTTAATTGCTTTGAGCAAAGAAACCGATCTAACATGTCAAACTTGAAAAACTAAAAATAACAAAGTGATGTAATGTACTGGGTCCAGGGCTGGACTGGGACAGAAAATCGGCCCTGGCATTTTGGCCCAGACATGGCCCACTACATGATCATAAACACCACCCATCTTTGCATGCCCTTGAATATGTTTTTGTTCAACTCCTATTCATAAAAACCACTAATGCCATGTAATGAGAGTTAACAGATGAAATAAGTACAAAATTGTAATTTATTAATACAATTGAACTATACTCCACAGTGATGCATCCAAAAAACAAGCTATAAGCTGCATTGGCATAGCAATACCAGTGTTTCTCACAGGATTTTTGGTAAAACTGTTGTGTATGGACCTCAGTCTTTCTAGGGGGGTTTGGGGGCATACTCCCCCTAAGAAAATTTTGTGCATTTTAATGTTAAATTCATCAATCTGGTGCAGTTTGAGGGTTCAAAATTAAAAGCTCCAAGTCCAACCCATATTCAGTGTGCAAATATAACAAAGAAAAAATCAAACCGCTTTTAGTAACAGTGTCTGTCTATATTACTACATAATAATAGTTATATAATATTAATCTCATGACAGTAGCCTAATAGCCATATATTGTAAAACAAATGCACTGAAAAATAAAGAAAACTTTCATAGTTAGTTTTGTACTAATTTCTAAACTTGAAAGAGATAAGCACATGATCTTTTATTTTGACGGAAACTGCATCAAGCTTTTATTTTGGCGGAAAACATGGATAAAAACGAGTCTCATTAAACTTCTAGTAAACTTCTGTAATCGTCAACTATGCAGATGTGGAAATAATGCGTAACTGGGTAATGGGTTCCTACCATAGGGTTCCTACACTCATAGCCAAAGTGTTTTGAAAGTAGTTCTGCTTACCGCGCGCGGACTCTACACTTTCTCATCTCTCCCCTGATCCTCCTCACTATCCTCCTCATCAGCCACTGGAGCTGATGAAGGTCCTGCTGCTGCAGAAAACATATATATTTTGACACATTTTACAGCGTCTGCTAATTCTATTACACGCTATTTCTCTGCACATTCCATGCGTTTCTTCTCTATCTCTCAGACTATTTTGACAGATACACACTTGACACTGCACGCTAACTCAAAGCGCAAAGGGGGAGGTTTTTAAAGCTGTGATTGGGCCAGCCCAGTGTCAATCAAGAAAAGAACCAATGGGCCGCTGATCTACGCGTTTCATGGGCCGGTCTGTCAGTGGAAAAAAAACTAACGCTTACTTTTTTTTTTGACCAATGCATTACACCGGCACTAACCCAGCGCCGTCAATTAAAGGTCCCATTCCATGGATTATTTTTATTATTTTATCATGTTTCCAGGGGTGCCCTTATAATGTTAGTATGTTTTTTAGATCAAAAATTGTTATAATTTAGAAATAAAAGGCATATTTCCTAGCCTGATTTCATTCCCTGGTTTGAACACTCTGTTTGAAGGGGCGTGTCTGCTGTGAGACTTCAGTGTAAACTGTAAACATTTCGCCATCAATACGCCTGTGTTCCTGTGGGCGGAGGTTAGTCTAAACACGGCTCTGGTGATGTCACTAATGAAGGAAGTAGAGGGGTGTAGTCCAATCGAGCCGTTTTTTGTAGTCAACTTCTGTTAAATAAAATATCTCGCTTGGCATTGAACTTTGAGCGTTATAATTTTACAGATATTATTTATACTCTAACAACAACATTACACACTAACTAAACTTTGAAACATGGAATCGCATGCAACGGTACCTTTAAACAAAACAAAACGAATGGGCCGCCGATGTACGAGTTTTATGGGCCGTTTAAAAAAAAAAAAAAAAAAAAGTATGAGATGTATCGGCCCAAAAAGCACGTCGGCCCACCGGGCATTTGCCCGGTATGCCAGATTACCAGTCCAGCCCTGACTGGGTCATAAAATAAGCAAGTAATAAAGAGAAAATCCATTTTATGCACAGTCTGTTGTGTGAAGAGTTTATGTACAACATTTGAATAATCATAATCAACTGCTGCCAATAAACACATTCTTATAAAATTGATATTGAAGAACAAGAAATATATATGACCTTGTCACTTAAATATGAAAATTAATAAAATATTTTAACAATGCAGATTTGAGTGAACTGCTAAAAGAATGCCTCCTGTGCTAACTCTTCCTTCAATGGAAGGTTGAAATCTGCTCAAGCCTGTTATGTACAGTAGCATGTTACATATTACATGTTGCATAATTGATGGCACAAGACAGCCTAGCTACTAATTGTCAACAAGCTGACTTTGCCAAATGACGCGCATGGTGTGTCGAACATTCCCTCCCTAGATGTCATCATGTAATGCCCTCTACTTCATCTAATCTATATCATCATTGCCCTGTGTGTCATATAGGCTACATATGGCGTTTTGTGATCGTACAACTGCAAACAGTGAGAAACACAGAAAACTGACTGACTAACCGTTAAAGTTAAGAAGAAACGCTACAGCCTCGTTCCACTCACCCGCGCAACTGACGCTTACGCATGCGCACAGAGGGAAAGAAATAAACAACCTTATATTTAATGCTAAAAACTGTAGAAACAGTAAATAAAGCAGGCAGAAATGCTGCTAGCAAAATCGCCTCCACAAGAAGAAAAAAATAAACACTGTAATTAATTTAGTCTTTAACTAATTGCAGACACCTCAAGAAGGACCATGCACAACTGACAGAATTGTGGGCCAAGTCCATACTAGGAGAGATTTAAAGCAAATTCCTGTATCAAGATATTGAAAGATAGCAACGTATCAAGATAGTATAGCCTACTGTTTTGAAATTGTACAATTTCCACTAATTTAATTAATGTAAAGATCGAAATCATACCACTTTTATATTGGTATTAACCCTTGTGCATCGTTTAAATTTACAACCTTTCGTTATGTTTGTGGCTGAAAACAGCCACTACTTTAAACTGCTGTAAAAATGTATCAGATAAATATTTGTTTCAATTTTTTTTGCATAAATCTATTAATCAGCCTCAGTCCTGCTCAAAAATACTAAATGTTTAAAAAAAAATCAGGATTTTAACTCTTTAATTGCCAAATTCGTAAATGATGTCACTGATTTGGGGGAAAAAAAACACAAAATGACTAATTTTCAATATAAAATGTGATTGTGGACTGGATTTTTTTTTACCTTTTATCACAGTCTTGGACATGTCAAAGATTAGAAACAACATTAGTTTTGATGCATTGTTAGTTTTTGTGCAGCATCAGATTTTAACTTTTTCTCCCTCATTTACTGTTTGTGGCTGTTTTTGCCCCATTGACTTCCATTATAACCACATTTTTTGATTGCAAAGCCATGACACCATATAATCATGCATTTTTGATTGTTGGTGGTTTTCCCTGTTGGGAAGAGGTAAAATTTGTAATTTTTACTGTTGATAACCAGGTGGAACCATTAACCCTTTAGATAGGCCTGTGCAAAAAAAAAGCTTAGTTTCTGGCTTTTACATGGAGTGTATATGGAGTATAATAGCATAATAAAGTGTGTGTGTGTGTGTGTGTGTGTGTGTGTGTGTGTACTCACCTTGATGCGTCTGAGAAAATCAAAATATGCACCTCAGCTCTCAGAACTACATGGAGTAAACAAAAACAAAGTAAGTGTATTTATGCATCTGCTGCCTTTTGATGGTGAGAAATGCAGACTAAACAAATACAAAGCAAGTGGATTTAAACACTTGCATGCAAGCCTGCTGGTCATTTGATGGTGAGAAGAGCAGCAAGCAACATGAGAAAGGGCTTGACTTGTAGTGAAGTTTCAGAGATGATTATGCAGCCTGACCCCTCCAGCGAGCTGCACGATGTATCGTCTTCTCCCTCTGACACCACAGACTCTGGAGAGTCAGATCCTGATTTGGATGTGGCACCCTCATCATCCTCTCTAGCTTCCACTGAAGGCGAGGAGGATTCGGAGGATCCTGGATCTGGGTGGATTGGGAGAAATGGCGAAGTGTGGTTTTCAGTCAACTCCCTTTCTTCAGCCTGTCAGAGGCGTGACTCCAGGGCCGACGCGCTATGCCATCGCAAGGATCTAGAACATGAATTCTGTGTTCAACGGATTCGTTTTTTTACTGAGGAGATGATTGACCTCATTGTCAGCATGACCAACCTCCATGGGCGCCGCACAATGAGAAACGGGGTGGACTCCACAGATCTCCGTGCCTACATGGGGGCTACTGATTTTGGCTGGCGTCTACAGGTCCAGAGGGGAGTCCACACGTTGCCTGTGGGATCATCGCCTTCCCCTCCTATTTTTACTCCGTAAAAGACAGATTGAACACAGAATCCATGTTCTGGACGCTTGCGATGGCATAGCACGTCGGCCCTGGAGTCACGGGAGTTGGCAGGCTGAAGAAAGGGAGTTGTCTCCGCGTTGGTGGAAAACCACACTTCGCCATTTCTCCCAATCCACCCAGATCCAGGATCCTCCGAATCCTCCTCGCCTTCAGTGGAAGCTAGAGAGGATGATGAGGGTGCCACATCCAAATCAGGATCTGACTCTCCTGAGTCTGTGGTGTCAGAGGGAGAAGACGATACATCGTGCAGCTCGCTGGAGGGGTCAGGCTGCATAATCATCTCTGAAACTTCACTACAAGTCAAGCCCTTTCTCATGTTGCTTGCTGCTCTTCTCACCATCAAATGACCAGCAGGCTTGCATGCAAGTGTTTAAATCCACTTGCTTTGTATTTGTTTAGTCTGCATTTCTCACCATCAAAAGGCAGCAGATGCATAAATACACTTACTTTGTTTTTGTTTACTCCATGTAGTTCTGAGAGCTGAGGTGCATATTTTGATTTTCTCAGACGCATCAAGGTGAGTACACACACACACACACACACACACACACACACACACACACACACACACACACACACACACACACTTTATTATGCTATTATACTCCATATACACTTCATATAACTCCATGTAAAAGCCAGAAACTAAGCTTTTTTTTGCACAGGCCTATCTAAAGGGTTAATGGTGCCACCTGGTTATCAACAGTAAAAATTACAAATTGTACCTCTTCCCAACAGGGAAAACCACCAACAATCAAAAATGCATAATTATATGGTGTCATGACTTTGCAATCAAAAAATGTGGTTATAATGGAAGTCAATGGGGCAAAAACAGCCACAAACAGTAAATGAGGGAGAAAAAGTTAAAATCTGATGCTGCACAAAAACTAACAATGCATCAAAACTAATGTTGTTTCTGATCTTTGACATGTCCAAGACTGTGATAAAAGGTTAAAAAAAATCCAGTCCACAATCACATTTTATATTGAAAATTAGTCATTTTGTGTGTGTTTTTTCCCAAATCAGTGACATCATTTACGAATTTGGCAATTAAAGAGTTAAAATCCTGATTTTTTTTTACACATTTAGTATTTTTGAGCAGGACGGAGGTTGATTAATAGATTTATGCAAAAAAATTTGAAAAAAATATTTATCTGATATATTTTTACAGCAGTTTAAAGTAGTGGCTGTTTTCAGCCACAAACATAACGAAAGGGTAGTAAATTTGCCCACAGTGTACTGTTGAGTTTTTGAAAAATTTCAAAGCATTTTCCCAAAATATGTGTCAAAATAAGATTTGTCACCAAAAATCATTCCATTTGCTGAAACACAGAGAAAGTTATGGCCAAATTTAGACTAGAAAATACCCCATAGTGGATGAAAACATCCCCAACAGCACATAAGGGTTAAGAATGTGTAATATTTTTACAGCTCAGAAGGGTTAGAGCACAGTATTTAGGTCAATGTAAATTTAAATTTCCAAGATGAAACTATTCCTGCAGTTCACAAAATGTCTGGCAAGGGTAGGCTATAACAAAATAATTTGAGGTCTTACTGACCAACCAGGGTCCTTCTGCCAGATGATGATTGATAGGCCCTGGAAGTCTGAGGCCTCATGAAACTGGCCCCAATGGCCAAATCTATAGTCCAGCCATGGTTGTCTGTGATTTTTCAGAAGGAAGGAAGGAAGATGCCATCACTGCCCCTTTTTTAGCGGATTTCACAATGAGCTTCTCTGGCTATTGTGTTGTGTGTGTAGGCCTATTTATGTAATTGTGTATTTTTATATTTATAGGTTATAGGTTTATAGGTTTACATATGGAACAATAAATTTGACTTTAAAGTTGGCATGAAACAGAATTTGCGATAGTCTTTTCATGATGTATATCTGAGTGAAAATGCCTCTGATCAAGAAGAAATGTAGGCCGGGACTTGATTTTGTCCATCTGAAATTGATTGGGTCGTTGGATGGTTGTGGTTTGCTAATGCAGTAATGTCATGTGAGTGACAGGTTGATGCAAGATAGTGGTATGCGTCCGAAATCGCATACTCTCTTCAGTAGGTAGCCTATAAGTAGGCCTAATTACTTAACAGCCGCCGCCTAAAAAAGTATGTTATAGGCTAGTAGTATGACTGGACATAGCCTACTTTATCTGCCATGCTGTCATTATCATGTGACCTTCCAGCGTCAGTTGTGTTGCTTTACTGCCATTCATAAATCCTCTCCCGTGTTCCCGTGCAAGTAGCCTTAGTAGGCTAGTAAGTTATCCAGGTACTTTTTGCCTACTCTTTTATTAGTAGCCTACTGTGAATTCGGGCATAGCCTGTAGACTTCTTTGGTCACATACTGTTTTTTGCCTATAGGGAAAAATCCGATTTTGGATGCAGCCGTTGTTGCAAGAGGGGACGTTTTTTTTTACTTAAGATAAAGATAAAAAGATTAAAAAATAATAATGATGAATTAAAAAATAAATAAAAATAATGATGTGCAGAGATAAATCTAATTTATAATAAATACGGCAATGTTCAGAATTTTCAATTTTGATTTCATTCAGACTTTAACTTGCTGTCAGTAGGCACTGGGTTTTAAAACACAACCACTAAAAAGAGAGAAAGAACCCTGACACAAATCCTCATATTTTGTAAGACTGTTTCGTAATGCCCTTTCCTCTCTGTTATTCTCTACTTCCAGCATTTAACACAACATTTCCGCAAACTGATGCTGTGCGTAGACGTCAGGACAGATAGCAGCTAGAGGGAGTGAGAAAGAGGACATTTTGTAAAGAGAGAGAGAGAGAGAGAGAGAGAGAGAGAGAGAGAGAGAGAGAGAGAGAGAGAGAGAGAGAGGAGGTGGAGACACACACACATACCTATACAAGTGTTCAGTATTGAAATACAGGCCTTCCCGGTCATACTCAATATATCTTTCGTTCTCGTCAGGATTATTATCGCTCGAACAGCTGGGATTCCGTGGGTCCATTTTAACGGCTCATTTTGTTCGTTTCCGTTTCGGTCTCTTCGGGTTTCTGTTGGATCTTTAGTGTCTGGCTAGCGAGCACAGCTAACCGCAGCTAGCCGGATAAATCTCCTCTTTCCTCGGCCTCGGGAGCCCAGTACACTCACAGAATGGCATTAAAACGAATTCACAAGGTAAAATATTATATTTTATGTTAATAATTTTAAATTCACTGCCCAAACCCTTTGGTTTTTCGCTGGATATGTTATAGAAATATAGCCTATGTTAACAAATGCTATGAGGATAGCAGGCTTGGCTATGAATGTAGGCTGTTTTTGTTTGAATATGTTTAGTATTATTATTATTATTGTTATTATTATTAATAATAATAATATGTTGTTGTTGTTGTTTATTGTATTATTTTACTTCAAAAAGGAATGCCGACGTTTTTGATCTATCTATCTATCTATCTATCTATCTATCTATCTATCTATCTATCTATCTAATCTGTTAATTAATTCATTACATGTAATACCCGTAAAAACAGGTGCCACATTGTAATAATTAAAGCTAAAATAACTATACGACATTCCTCATATTACTGGTTAAAAACAGAGGAAATACTGGAATCAGATTTTAGAGGGTGGATGAGGGGGATTTTATGTGGATGTGTTTCCTCTGTGAGTCACATCCAGGTAAACACAACCGTATGGGATTTCTCATGTTTGAACTCATGGTGTTGGTTCAGGCGAATAATATTTATGAATCATCTCAGCCACAGAAGTACTGGTTGGGACAGGATATGCATTACTGATTTTGAGTAAATCCTATGGGCATATAATGCTGACTTGTTAGTTCTTTGGGTTGTTCTCATCTCTTTTAATAGTGATGTTCTTTTGTTTTGGTAAACGCAACAAGAACTTTGCGTCATTGCTAGAAGTGCTTCCTGGAAAGCTACTATGAGCACATAATACTCCAATTGGAAATATCCGGCCCATACCAGCATGAAGTAGTTGCACAATAGTTGTTGAACTTGGCGAAAGGATAATTTTCACCTGTTTCGCTGACTTTGAGAGCTTCTATGAATTAGACTGACACAGCAGATTGTTTGCAGGCGGACGGCCAAATACTGAGTTGGTCCCACTTTCTGTGGCTTGTTGTACCCATATCAATCAGTTTTCAGGGCTTTGGGTTGTTTAATAGGGAAATGAAAAGTATGGCAGATATTGAAAGATGAGCTGAGAATTTTGGAACAGCAAATGCCAAGTGGGCACACAGACGACTGGTTGAAAATACCAGCAACGTGTAGACCTATCTCTAGTGGGAGGGCTGGTTTATTCCCCACACCCTCATCTGAAGTATGCAGACGTAAAAATAGCTGCTACTGTTAGTGCTGATGTTCACACTGTCCTATATTGGTTGGCTGAATTGGTGTCGCACATTGACTCTCGTAAACACACTCTTCTTCCACACTTGTCATCCAGGCAGCTTTAAGGATGACAATTTTTGTTGATCTGGCATTAGTCTGTCAATTACAATAAGCTGAAATGTTATTTACACAGATTGGCCATGATTTAACTCTGTCAACTTTGTTTTTCTCGTGTGGCTTGTGACTGACTGTTTAGTTTCTAGTTTAGACTGGTTAAGTTCCTCATTAGTACCTCAGATATGGACCTAAGTGAATCTCAGATCCATGTTTGATTATTTTGCTTCTCGCAGCAAAGACGTTTCAACAAGTTCATACAGCTAAATTATGCCATTTTTGTTATTGAATTCAGAATACATTTTCTAATTATATTCTTATTTTTATAGTATAATTAATAATACGGTGTTTAATGTAGCCTATATGTTGCAGTCTAATGATTCTTTTTTTATTGTCAAAAAGTAGAAATATATTTAGTTCTTCAAATTGGTTGTAGGAGGAACGGTATCATGATACCGGTAAAAAACAAAACAAAAAAACAATATCAGTCTGTGGTTTTAATTTTTTACCCATAATCTTTCAGGTCTGAGCAACTGATGTTCTCATAGGCATTTGTATGTTCGTCAACTGGTTTTGTATTCAGAGATGTGCAACCTGTCAACAGTATTATGAACTAAACCGTGAGTCTACCTGTATTTGTTTTGATGTTTCCATCTCAGACATTCTCATCATCAAAGAAAAGCTATGACCTCTACTTCCTGTATGGTCACATGTTCACACGCACAGGCAAGCGCTGCCAGAGGGTTGCCTGCACTTCGCATACATGAATTCTCAGAAACTTGCTATTTTCTCAGAAGTGGTTTATATAGTCACTGTATTTTCCCATGAAGAGAGACCGAAAGATCTAGAACGGTAGTTATTTCCTTGTTGTCTAAATGCCTAGGTGTGGCCAGAGATCAGAAGACTAGTTTATTATGCCAACATTCTTCATTATTACTTAAACCAGTGCAAGTGTACTACGCCTTATGAGAGGTGTGAATCTTTACTTGCCACAGGATTCAATTCGATTGTAAAACTATTCTCGATCTTTTCCTCCAATTCTTTTATTAATAATTACTGTTAATAATCACAATATTGTTTGTTATTTTATCTTTATTGAAAATGATGCAAATAACACAGAACAAACACAATATAAGAAACAAATTAAATGCTTTGCAGTGCTTTACTTTTTTCATTTTACATCCATTTAAAAGAAGGATTCAGGAAAGACATACTACAGAAATATAATAATCAAATTTAAAAATCACTGCATAGTCTTTAGTCTATTAATTACAAATAAATTGATTATTATTAAAGCTACGAAAGTTATTCAGTCAAGAGCAGTGAGTGATTCCCTCTTTTCTTTTGGTGCTAGCAGGTTTATTTTATTATTAAGACCTAATGCACGGATTTAATATAATGTTACACACCAGACCCCCCCCCCCCCCCCCCAAACTGTTTTGTTTCACTTAAAACATAACCGACAATGCTTCTGTGAGTACTCGACAGATATTTTGAAATAATACTGTATGTATCTGACCATTCTAGCGCAAATATTCCACTAAAGAGAACTGAATTCAGGATCGCATGCTGTCTGAGAAGCGTCCTTTTGAGAGCGCTCTTGTGTAATGCATGGAATTCTTTTTCGTGGCTTATTGCGCTTAATTCTGTTTGACATCAAGCACATCCTGCACTTTATTTTCATATTCATGCATGTTCTTTTCATAAAAACCGAAAGAACATAGGCTAAGCATACACATCTTTTTTATTAACATAATTATTATAGGCCAATCGGTTCTGTTGTTTTTATGCATGGATGCAGAAATGTTCACAGCATCGCGATGCATCATAAAAACTATTCTACTCCACAGCTAGGCCTATACACCTTATTGTGAACACTTTGACCCTATTTCACCTAGAAATCTAGCCAAAGCAGAAACATTGAAATCTGTGCTACCTGAAGATCTTGATCAAGTGCTGATATTGTAGGGAGTTGATTGGTCAATATTGGTTTATTTTGGCCTATGACAATCTTAAAATGATTGTTAAGATTAGGCTATTTTAGTATATTTTTGTTTTTGATGCAATAATAATAAATTATAACTAAAACAATTGTACTACAATAATATAATCTAGTAGGCTACATGATGCCAATATGCATTTATTTTTATCATTATTAAAATAATGCTTATATACTACTAATAATAACATTCAATGTTTGCATCAAAAATACATTTTTGTTTTCTATTTTAATATAATTTAAAATGTCATTTATTCCTGTGATTCTTTGATTAATAACTTCAAAAGAACATTTATTTGAAATATAAATCTTTTAAAATATTCTAAAATGTCTTTATAAGCACATTTCATAAGTCACTTTGTGAATATCTTTTCTGGATAGTAGGCTATTCTTTAAAGCCCCTCTCAAAATAGTACAAGTAAAAGTGTTATTAAAAAAAAAAAAAAAAAAGATGAAGTTTATTGAGAGAGTGTGAACTTGACTTTTGTTTCCCAACATTATAAATCTAAGAACCAACTGCAGAATGTTTGAAATGTTTTTTGGGGCAGCGTGAACTAGCCATTAGACCAGCTCTTACTGTAGAGGCTTCCAAAATCGTGATCAAACACTGTATCATTGATAGAATGTATATTTGGTTGTTGTGTGGCAAAAGAACTTCAATTGGTTTGACTTTATAATAACCCGTAAATAAATGAAAAGGCTGATTTCTTTAATATCGGGTCATAAAGTCTGGTCACCGTGATTTTTGCCAAGTAAGACATGGTCCTGGATCAACATATATTGCTGATCCTGGAGCAACATTCCTGTACAAAAATGTAGTCCTAAGCCTATCCCTACCCCTAAACCTAACCCATTACTTATCCATAAAATCAGAGGGAAATGATAGGAGAATACTGATGTAGAAGCACCTAACCCTGGTTGCAAGCCTAAACTTGACATAAACTGTAAACTTGTCCCTCATATCTGATTGGTTGATTGGAATGTACTTGGTGAAATCACATTTACGCATAAAGTATATTAAGGTATATTAGGTACAAGGGGATACGTCACAACAGAGTTTGAAGTGATCCCTAGATTTTTTTTTATGAATTTGCTGACGTTTGTGGTTTTTAGGTGACTGTGAGGAAACCAAAAGAACATTTTGCTCAATCAACTTCTGATGTTCTTTGTAAGGTTACATTAAGAAGACATCATGACTGTCATTTCCTGCCTGTTTTTTCCAGAGTTGAGAAAGCTGTCAGTATTCACATCAGTAAAGGGTGAGAGCATGTGAAATTAAAGGATAATCTGTCCACTGTTCCTATCTTATCCTGATGACACATGAGTCTCCGCTCTGATTGTTCTCCGGGGGTCAACAGTTTGGACCTCGGGGACAGAAGAGCGCATAGTTGTGACAGTTCATTAATTACGTGTGATCTGTCTGGAAGAGGAATGCATCTGGATTAAAATGAAAGGACTGAAGTCTACAGTTTCCTACAGAGACTTCTTAGATTTCAGCTGTTTAAATGGCTAAATGTGAATTATAATAGAACCAGATAACTGACACAATGACTGATAATGCACTTGGAATCAAAACCCGATTGCTTATCCAGTACATTAAAAGACACGATCAATCAGAGCATGGTACATTATAACTGGTATCATGTCTTACTTGTCCTGATAGTGGCATAAGACTCTTGTTGTAAAAACTAAGTTATTATACAGCTGTGTAACTTCCTTGACTGTGATGACTGAACGTTAGGTTATAGTAGGTTATTGGTTACTCAAGAAGATTTTACATTTTACACACAGCCCTACTGTGTATAAGAGAAAAATTGACATTTTTTGACACGTTCCATGTAGACTCTGAAATAATATGAGGTTTTAAAGCTGCATGTATAAGAATTATGAAAGAATAAGAAAATTGTTCAAATAATTTAAGATTCAGTATACAGTAGGGGACATGTTAGCTTCCAAAAGTCAACTAGCTTTATATAATTCTATCAATAATTTGTATATTTAGGCTATGTAAAATATGAGCATTTTTTTTATCATGAGTGACATGAAACATGGGAGCAATGGAAAAAGTATTTTTCATTTTGCCGTTTTACCTCAGGAATGAAATCTATGGAAACTGTATTGATGGATGAAAGATGACATAGTTGATGGGATACCCAGAATTAGGAAGAAAATAAAAGATCCTGTCCAATACTGATATATCCTCTCTGTCTTTAGGAGCTGACTGATCTGGGCCGGGACCCCCCAGCGCAGTGCTCAGCAGGGCCGGTTGGAGATGACCGTGAGTGATTTCGCTGTTTGTTTTCATTACCTGTATCCGAGCACATCACAGAGCTCACCGTAATGAGACGTTTCTTGCTCTTTATTTGCAGTGTTTCACTGGCAAGCAACAATTATGGGACCTGTAAGTGGATATATGTCCTTATTTGCATGTTAATGATGGAGTGTGGCATTTATTTGCATGCAGTGTCTGTACTGTTATAACACTGAATTCACTTAAGGAGTCATGGAAATCGTGTAACATTGTTCTGTTGTTTTTTCTTTTTCTTTACAGAATGACAGTCCATATCAAGGGGGTGTGTTTTTCTTGACAATTCATTTTCCTACAGACTACCCTTTCAAACCACCTAAGGCAAGAATCAAGTATTTAAACAACCTTCAGGTTTAATCTCTGTAAAGAGTAAATTTGAATAAGATTGTCAAGTTTTTTGTTGTTGTTTTTTTTGGCGCATCTAAAGCCGGGCTCAGACTGCAGGAGTTTCAAGCCGATTTACCCCTCCTGACATTCAGAGAAAAATCGCATTCAGGGCATTAGTCGGTTCCAATGTTCGGCCCCGATTATCTGGTAATGTGAGGCGTTTACAGATCAAATTTTAAACCTCCTGATCTTCCCGTGGACACGTCGGGCCGCCTGACAATATAAAAAATGTTTGATATTTAGGATTTTAAATCGGGATGATTATGTCAGTACTTCCACAATAGCTAATGTGAGACAAGTCCACAAGGAGAGAGAAGCGACAGAACTTTTTAAATGGCGACCGCAAAACAAAAAACAGCTGTGAGGGTTCGGTGGACAATGGAGATGGAGGAACGGCTGGATGAAATATGGCAACAACACGACTGCCTTTATAATGTCTCCTCATATAATGTCTACAGCATGTTGCCGCAACACAGTATCCATTTTGTTTACATCCTCTTCCCCGTGAGATCACGTGAGGTGCTAAAGCTGGCATGATAATCTTAAGAATATCTTGTAGTCTGTGATGCACCGTGATTTTTAAATCTTGTAGTGTGTGCAGGTTTGAGATTTGAAAGAAGAATATCTGCAAAGATACTCCTTTTGTGCGTGATGCAACCAGAATTCACAATCGGTTAAGATTTAAAAACTCCTGCAGTCTGAGTCCGGCTTTAGCAGTATTTTGCACATAGTCAGGTTCCACGAGAGATACCTGCTGCTATTCTAGAGATCTACAGTATAATATCAATTGGTTTGAAATGTATGCGGTCTGACCGTCTGTTTCACCCTCTTATTTGCAGGTTGCTTTCACCACAAGAATTTATCACCCAAATATTAACAGTAATGGCAGCATCTGTTTGGATATTCTAAGGTCACAGTGGTCTCCTGCGTTAACTATCTCTAAAGGTGAGCCAATTAAAATTAACAGAGAACAAAATCACTAACCTTAACATAATAGCTTTTTCTTGAGTCATTTTATTGGATAGCCAATATATGCACATGTGCCAACCTCTCTCTTCTTTCTGTTGCAGTTCTATTGTCCATCTGCTCACTGTTATGTGATCCAAACCCAGATGATCCATTAGTGCCAGAGATAGCACGTATCTATAAAACAGACAATGAAAAGTAAGTGCATTTGTTTGTCTTGAGCCTTATAAATAAATCCAGACAGTTTGTTCTTTAGAGATGAATAGAAAATAGTAGAGATGCCTTTTAGATAGGGGTGTGACAAGATCTTGTACTACAAGGTCTCGCGATATTTCTCGTCGAGGTGAAAAGCTGTCTCACGATATCAGGATGACGGAATTGAGTTTGTGGCAAAACCTTTTACAGTGCTTGCATACAGAGCTGTACCCTCCATTGAGGTCCGGACCTCTTCATTCTTTTGAAGTGTATATAATAAAGGTTGCAAAATAATTGCCTAATATCAACTCTACTTTGGTGCTGCAAAGATATCACACAACACCAAGATAACCAACCTTCTCATCTGAGCTGCCTCAGCGGTCTAACACCACTCGCCTATGTCAAAATGTTTGAGATGACCAATCAAATCAATGTAGGTGGGCTTTATGTTCACAAAAGCGGCTCAGCGCAAATCACTGCTTCAGTCAACGGTCATAGCGAGATAAGATGCAAGTAGCTTAACTGAACATTTCATATTTGACAGCTGTTTTACAATAACTGGTAAAGAACTGACAAGTAATCAAGGATAAAAAATAATAAACTTTTGTCTAATTTTGCTTCTTTAAAAAAAAATATATATATATTTTACATGATTCATGTAATGTAATTCGTAACTTTCGACGAGACAAGAAATATTAACATTAAGTCGTTTTCCCCAACTCAACTATCAAGCTAAAATTTTGGGACCTCTGTATTTACACCACAACCCTCTGGTGTTTATAAAATATGATAATAGTTAAGACATTACAAAATGCAGCTGCATTATTTAGCATTTTGTTACTTTCAGTCGAATAAAAGACTATTTTTCCAGTCTTATATGTCGCCATTTCTTTTAAAAAAAAGTGTTAAAATATTGTCTCGTCTTGTTCTTGTGGAACCAATATCGTGTATCGTCTCGTGAGCTAAGTGTATCATCATTCACAGCCCTACTTTTAGGTAGTGTGAATAGTTTGATGTCTCCTTTCAGGTATAATAAACTAGCCAGGGAATGGACAGAGAAATATGCCATGTTATAGGGGTTAAGGTGAGCAGGGTATGGTGGGAGAGTGTTTTTGTGTGAGCATGAAAAAGGCTTACTAATCTCTGGACATCACCATGTTGCAGAATTGTTGGTCACCACTAGTAGGTGTTCATACTACTGGATGCTCTAATGTTATTTATGGTGTTCATAACTGGATGTAGCTTTTTAAAAGATTGTATTACACGTGAGACATACACTACTGTTTAACATTTTTGGTTCAGTAAGATTTTTTTTAAGAAATTAACTTTTATTCAGCAAGGACGCTCTAAATTGATCAAAAGTGACAGTAAAGACATTTATAATTTATAACCCCTCAATAATTATTATTATTATTTTTAATAAATAATACTCATCAGAGAATGCTGAAAAATGTGCAGCAAATCAACATAGAATGATTTCTGAAGGATCATGTGACACTGAAGACTGAAGGAATGATACTGAAAATTCAGCTTTGATAGCACAGGAATAAATTACATTTTAAAATATATTCAAATAGAAAACAGTTATCTTTAAATTATAGTAATATTTCAAAATATTACAATTACAAGGATTCAGACCCAAAACTTTTGAACGGTAGTATGGCTGGTAAAAATGTATTTTCTGTTTTTGAAAATGAATTTGTTTTCTTGCTACTGAAATTATTAACATTATGCATGGGGTATGTTTGCATATTGATTTGTTATATTATGTTGTGTGTGTGCGTGCGCGCGCACATACATATACAGTATGTGTGTGTGTGTGTGTGTGTGTGTGTGTGTGTGTCTATATATATATATATATATATATATATATATATATATATATATATATATATATATATATATATATATATATATATACATACACATACACATACATATATTCACTTAGAATGTTGATGATTTCTGAAGTGTTTTTACATTTTTTTTATGCATTATTTTTTATGTATTATTTTGATTGATTTAATTTGTTTTCATTACTTATGGAAATAAATTCTAAATTAGTCTATTTATATGACAAATTAAGCAGTTTTCACACAAACCAGCCATTTGTGTACATGTTTTAACTTTCAAAGGCCATGCATACAAAAAATCAGATTTAAATATGTCTGGTTTTATCATAGGTTTGATGACAAAAGGTTTGGTTGACGTAAACCGTTCAGGCTATAACTAGCATCACAGTAAATACTATAAGTAATGTTTAGAGTATAGTGTAAACATGGAGAAGATGCCACTGTGTTTGACCTTGAGCTGTTTCTGCACTCTGTGTGTTTATGTTGGCCAGTGCCGAGTTGGCAGACGGTCTGCTTACCCAGCATGTGTGACAGTGCCTCTGTGCCAATGCCACACTTCATCTCTCTTTCTTTATCTTGCACAGGTACAACAGAATAGCTCGGGAATGGACTCAAAAGTACGCCATGTGATACCTGAGGAACATCAGATCAATCTGCAGTTTAGCTGGAAAAACTTCTTTTTTTTTTTTTCTTCCCCTCAATGAATTGACAGTTTCCCATGTATTCAGACTATATCAGTTCTGCTTGTTTTTTTTTGTTTTGTTTTTTTTTTGTTTTTTTTACCCCTTTCAACCTTCATTCACATGCTGTAAAAAAAAGAGACCACAATATTGCAAAGATCACCAACTTTTATGTTCAGAAAAATGCTCGTGTCAAAGAAGCATGTTTTAACTACGAGCTCAGACCTTTTTTATTGAGATAAGAAAAGAAAAAAACATAACTAAGGTGAAACCATCGAACGCTTCTGACTCACGCCACTGGCTAGAGGTGCTATTTCAGAAAAAGAAACAACGATTCTGCAGGTGCCAGCGTACCTCAAAAAGTCGATCTTTTGCTCGGTTGGCCTTCATGTTTTTATATGCTTTTACAATAGCAATGAGAAGAACTATGGTCTGTGAAATATATTCTTGCTTATATCTGACTGTTTCTTACCAAATCAGTCACGTCATTGTATCAGCAGTTACGGAAAATATATATTTTGCATGTTAATGGAACAGTTAAAGTAATTGGTCTGTGGTCTGCCAAAAATGAATATCTGCAGACGATGTTAAGCAAATACATGTCCACTTTTAGAGTCTGAGAACTTATTTTGTTACTCCTTTTCTCTCCTCTTTTTGATGTTTTTAGAATGGGGAGCTATTAGTTTGTCTATCCTCCTAAACACTGTTCTGTCATTGCACTGAATATGTGATTGGAAGCTCTCAATGGATGCCCGATCAACTAATAGCTCCACTTAGCTGTTCATTTTGTTTGCTCAATAAAGTTGCTAAACTATCATTTTGTGTTTCCTTCTGCGGTATCACTGAGAGAAGTCTTTTTGAGAACCTTGCATATCTTCATAATTGCACTTTATTCATTTCACTGTATTCAAAATCTGGGACAATAATGTTACGTGAATGAATGGAATTTTATACTGTAGTTGTTTGACCATGTTGCTAACATGCTTGACCTATCGTCCAATTGAGATCTCTCAACAACTGCTGGACTATAATTAGTTCTCTGAAGGAGGGACCCCAGTTGTGAGGTAAATAGCAGCTAACCAACACCATTGAATTTGTCATTGATGTATATGTGGACAGATGTAGTGCCCATGTTCAAAAATAACAATTAATTGAGCTTTTTAAGACACTTAAAAAAAAAAAAAAAAAAAAAACCTGCACAGGTCCAAATTATTTATTTTTGCTGAACTTAGATGGTTTAAAAGGCCTCCCTGACGGTATTAAATATGCCCAAACCCTCTTTAAGGAAATGGGACCTGTAAACCATTTTAGACGCTTTGTTTTCATGTTCAAAAACAGTACGTTAAATGAAAACAGGTTCTTCCACAAGTGGGCGCAAGAGGAAGTTTTTTGAAAGCAAGACATGAACATGAGTTACGTCAGGGAATTTCCAGTAAGGAAGTCAAGCCGTCTATTCAAACGTCGCGTTATCTCGACATGATTTACTGTGATCATTCGCGACCGGCGATTAAAATCGATTGATCGATCGATGCGCCTTTTAATCTCAGTGGGACTTCTGCATATCCATGTCTAGCAGACGCAACAATCTTCCTGAATAAGGAGCCTGCCTTGAACTGACTTTCTATGAGCTTACATTAGTTGACTTCAGCGCAACATGGAGAAATAAGTTGTAACGAATAAGAAAACTTGACTCGGAATCCCAGATCCCAGCTGTTTGATGTTGATCCTGAACCTCGAATATCTGTTAGGAAAGGTAAGCACCCTCGTAGATCCAGCCATGCTTGTTGTCTTTGAGTTGCCCATGTTGCCATCTAAAGGTTGTTGTGATACTTGTATCAAGTGCTGCTGAACTTCCTACTTTTGCCTCAGAGGCCAAATGCACATTTCAGCTATCAAGGACTTTTGATAAACTCGTTTGGGTGAGTACGAGCAACTCATGATGCACATTAATAACTTAATGTGTTTTTCATGGACGTTAGTCAGGATCCGGCAGTAGGCTACAAAGTTTGAGATAAGTGACTCTTATGTGTTGTGGTGACCGTGTGTCAAAATCTATCAATAAAGACAGTGGGCATCAAGGCGCATTCAGTCCGAACATCCGGAATTGGTTAGAATATAAGTTTTATTCGAATTTTAAATCTGATGTTCCAAACGCGCGAGATCTCTTTTGTTTTAAATGAGCGGGGATCTATTAGAGTCGACTCTAGTGTCATTCGGTGTTTGAGACGAGTAGTAGTGGTTGGGATTTTGATTCATTCTAAGAACGCTAATAATGTTTTGAAACGCCTCAAATAATTTGTTCACTGATTCGTTCAGTGACCGATTCACAACGCCACTAGTAGGTGGCGACTGCGAGACAATTAGAATTTTCTTTGCTTTGCTGTGAGTGATTCACTTGATATTTCACTCAACCAATTCACTACAAATTAAAACAAAACAGATTACCATTTTCATCCATCGCAACTTTTTTTGTTGTTATAAAAAAAAAGACAGAAAATAATATCTTGCCTGCATCACCTTAAAGGGATAGTTCACCCAAAAAGGACATTCTGTCATTAATTAATTAACGTTACTCGCCCTCATGTCATTCCAAACTCGTAAGACTTTCGTTCATCTTCGAAACACAAATGAAGAACTTTTTAATCAAATCTGAGAGCTTTCTGTCCCTACATGACCGCTACGCAACTGACACTTTGATGCTTCAAAAAGTTCATAAAGAGATCATAAAACTAATCCATATGATTTGAGCAGTTTTGTCCAAATTTTCTGAAGAGAGACTCGGTCGCTTTATAAGATGAACATCGAATTTAGGCTTTTATTCACATATAAACATTGATCAGCGAACATAAACAGAAGCTCAACCGAATGAACCTCATTGGTTCTGGCGCGTCAAGCAAACATACTTGAGCTTCGGTTGATGTTTAGATGTGAATAAAAGCCTAAATTCAATCTGTTGTTTCTCATATAAAGCGATCAAATCTCTCATTGAAAATTTGGACAAAACCACTTAATTCATATGGATTAGTTTTACGATCTCTTTATGAACTTTTTGAAGCGTCAAAGTGTCAGTTGCTTGGACTGTCAATCTCTGTTGCGCACATTCCTTAAAGGAGTAGTTCACTTTAAAATGAAAATTAGCCCATGATTTACTCACCCTCAAGCCATCCTATGTGTATATGACTTTCTTCTTTCAGACGAACACAATCTGAGTTATATTAATAAACACCCTGACGCTTCCAAGCTTTATAATGGCAGTGGATTGCAACCATCAGTTTGAAGCTCAAAAAAGTGCATCCATCCAAAGAACCAAAAGTGCTGCACACGGCTCCAGGGGGGTTAATAAAGGCATGCGAAGTAAAGCGATGAGTTTGTGTAAGAAAAATATTAATATTTAACACGTTACAAAATAAAATTCTAGCTTCCGGCCAAACGGCCATACGCAGTCTACTTGCGTCTAAAACACAACTTAGGACGTCGGAAGTAGCGTAGTGCATCATGGCGTAGCGTAAATATCAGTGCATTACTCGCATAAGTTGCATTTTAGACTTAAGTCGAATCCGTATGTTCGTTTGGCCGGAAGCTAGTTTTTTACTTTGTAACATGTTAGATATGAATACTTTTCTTACACAAACTCATCGCTTTGCTTCGCATGCCTTTATTAACCCCCCTGGAGCCGTGTGCAGCACTTTTGGTTCTTTGGATGGATGCACTTTTTTGAGCTTCAAACTGATGGTTGCAATCCACTGCCATTATAAAGCTTGGAAGCGTCAGGGTGTTTATTAATATAACTCAGAATGTATTCGTCTGAAAGAAGAAAGTCATATACACAGAGGATGGCTTGAGGGTGAGTTAAATCATGGGCTAATTTTCATTTTAAAGGGAACTACTCCTTTAAGGGAGCATAGGGTCTGTCAAAGGAGGGACAGAAATCTGAAGTGTTCTGAAGATGAACTAAAGTCTAACGTGTTTGGAACGACATGAGGGTGAGTAATTAATGAAAGAATTGTAGGTGAACTAACCCTTTAATTGTATATGGTTGGCCATCAGTCATTTAACACGTTTAAAAATGTCCATGAAACAGAAGTTGTGGTAGTCTTTTCTTCTCTATTGTGACATATCCAAGTGAAACGACTTCTGGAGCATGAAAAAAATGTAGTAGGTCGGGACTTGATTTTGTCCATCGTGAATTAATGTGCACGGATTATTTCATAAAAACTAAGAATTGTCCATTTTGATTTCATGGTGACTTTAATGCATTTGCTGCCTTCTTTCCTTGCAAAGGACATTGACTGAACAAAATGCAGAATTAGCGTTTCACACCCTCCTCATATTTTCTATATTACTACTTTTGGACATGTCTATTTTCTAAAAATGAATCACAAATTAATTTGTTTTACTTTTCTTCTTAGGAATCATGGCTGGAGAGGACCCATACCATCAAGGGGTGAGGAAATGTTTTATACAACGTTTGGAGTCACAATTGCCATTCGAAACTTATTTTACTTCGGGAATCTGACATTTTTCTGAATATTTTGACTTTGGTGTCCATTGTAAGACCAGGGAGTAAATAGGCTCTGTTTTAATTTCATGTTGACTTTAAGCTTCTGTTGCTACATACTGATTTATTTATGAAAATGTTTATTGTCATGAAGACCACATAGATAGCAGACAGATAGCATGAACTCATGCCTTACAATTATCTTCACAAGATAAACATAGACCACAGAGTTATTTTTGTGTTGTTTGTAACATATGTATGCCTTTGAAGGCATATAAGCTTGATAGTAAATGATTAAACTTGAAACAGGACATATTAATTTCTGCAAATACCACAGCATCACACAGGAAGTGTCTCTTAGAAAGCTGAAGAGGTTTTCATTTTTCCTGCCTGCTGTGGTTGATATTTCAAACCTAACACAGCAGCAAATTAAGATTGAGACTAGAGTTTGTTCAGTTTTGTATCCACAAATGTCTGTCTTTCTGTCTACACTCACTTCATGCATCTTACACCTGTGCTAATAATCTGACTCCTAAATTTAAACTCTCTCCTTATGCAACACTAAAAAATCTCTCTTTGTTTATGGCACAAAGTCATGAAGCTCTTTCTAAAGTACGTTGTAGCTTAAATTAAATTCTAAACGTTTACAAAGGTCATAATTTCATGCATATGATGTCTTTATTCTGAATGAGCCTTTATTAAAAATCATTCTCTACAGTATATATATATATGGAAACCAGCATATGTGATTTATTATGTTGTGTATTTTTAGTCATTCAAAAATTATGCCTTTTAATGTGATTAATATGTTTACATGACATGCATAATCTGGATATGACCAAATTCTAAATATACAGCATGTATAATAATAGGAATATTATTGTGCATATGAACTCAGTCAGTGTGTCTCATTGTTTTTTCTTTTTATACTCTGAAGTTCATGGAACCAATTGAGTTCAGTAACGACACAATATGGATGACCATGGACTCGACACCATTTCCAGGCATTCACAGCAATAATGTTATGAGGACAGGTAAGAGTTTCCTTCCAGTTCGAGTTTCATTAAACTTGTCGTTCAATCAAGGTCTTAAATTCACCATGAAACAGAATATGTGATAAACTTTTTGTTCCCTATTGTGATGTGTATCTGAGTGAAACGGCTTCTTGAACAAGAAAAATTGTAGGGAGGGACTTGATCTTGCGGGAATTGATTGGATGGTTGTGGTTGGCTATTGCTGTGATGTCTTGAGTGTGACAGGTTGTCCCGCCCTCATGCCAATAAACACATCATCAGAGAAGAGAAGAGATGTTGCTGCAAGTGGGAGGGAAAGTTATTTTGAATAAAGATTAAGAGACCACATGAACAAAAGTGATGTGTTATATATGTATAATAAATACGGTAATATTCCGTATTTGTTCAATTTGTCAGAATTGTTCAATTTGATTTCATGGTGACTTTAATAATAAGATAATTTGCTGAACTTTGCAGAATTGATGCAGTAACACTAGCCTGAATTTCCCTTTTTTTTTTTTTCTTGCTCTATTCCTTCCTCAAGAAAACAGTAACGCTGCACCCTAAGATTTAGTCAGAGGTCTAAATCCAATAAACCGCCCAGTGTAGCGATGTGATGTTTTAGAGAAGTACAGACACTTTAAAAATCCCAGGAACATCTCACTCAGTGATGTCACACGCAGTCATTTGTGTATTATTTGGGTTGACGCTACAGGACTTCCTTATTGGATTGCTACTGAGCCCGGGAAGTCACCTGTGGGGAAAAAAACAATCCGTGGCAACGGTTTTGCAGTCCGTCCCCTCAGTTTATAAACCGTACTCATATTTAGAAGACGCTTTTATCCAAACCGACTTACAAAAAAGGAACAAAGCAATTCGTCAAATGTCAGTCATAATACAGGTCAGACAATACTAATAAAGGGCTAAGATTATCACAAAGAAACACAAGATGTAGATATGTTTGCAGCCGACACTGATTTTAAAAACAGTAGTTTATTAATAAACAATTAAAATGCCTCGTTATTTTTTCAGATTTTTTCACATTTATTATCATTAGCCTGCTTTTGCGGACAGATTTATGTAAGCGCTTGAGCGCGGGATAGGCTATATTCCTCCATGCACCCAGTATTTAAGCAGAAATTAACATAAATGTGTGATTAGTCGACTAATTGCTTAAATGAATGACTACTAGACTAGAAAAATCTTTAGTCTATGGCAACTCTAATCAATACATTTAGTTGACATTATTTTTTCTTAGTAATTAGTATCCAGCTCTTTACATTAAATTAGTTGACTGTTTTTAAGGTGACAATCCTTTATACATGTGAAGATTGTACTGTATCTTGAAGATTGTTGTATTGTATCTGGGTCATTCTATGGAAATGTAAATTTTTCTGTCCCTAGCCTTTACAGAAATATTACACTTGAAAAAACTTTAGGGTTACAGTTTCTTTATATTTTAAAATAAAACAATGTTATTTGAACAATTACACCTTCATGAGCCATCAATGTGGCAATATTTGTTTTTAATTAATTATATAGAATTCCAAGCACCACAGTCATGTACAGAGGGAAAATGCTTTATTTTGAGGTCAATAACAGGTTTTTCTACCATTTAAAATACAACAATGTATACATAACTATCAAATATATTATGTAACTGACATTAAAAAAAAACAAAATGCTGAATAAATATTATAAAATGTATAATGAAAGTAGTGGTCCCCTGGAGTTGTCACTGGTGTTAGTTAAACAGAAATCTCTTATTTTGAAATAAAAATCGCACTGATGACATCACTTGACTTCCTCCTTCTAGTTTCCTGAATATCTATGAAGAAAGACCAATAGTAAATCCACTGTCTCTTTTCAGTTATCAGAAATGTTCTCATTTATCTCATGATTTCATATGAAGCTTTTAGTTGAACTTACTGGTATATGACCTTCTTTATTGTTAGGGAATTGTAAAAAACTAGAATACAAATGGATTAAACTACTTAATTTAGTTAGTATACCATGATTGACAACATGTGGTTTGATACCTTGCAGCAGCCATTTTGTAAAATGAATTTTTCATGAAAATTGTCACTGGTGTCACTTTTCTTATGGGTAACACCTGTTATATGACTCCCATTTATAGATAAACTTTATTCAAAGCTATTCATTTAAGAGTAATGATCAGTTGAAGAGTAATGATCTTTGGTCTTATGTGTGTCATTGGTGATTCATTGTGTCACTGGTGTTACTGTCTTTTTTTCTGTCACATTAAATAAAATGTCACATGTGGCATGATAATAATTTTACATCTATTTAATTCTGCTACACTCAAAAGTTAAGATTTAAAGGATTGCATCATTACTTGATTTTAACTGTTTTTCAAATAGTTTCATTGTTATAGCTAACAAATGATTGCGCAATTGAACTAACATCATTCAAGCACACTTATAATAAACCTGATTAAAATAAATAAAACAATCTCCTTTCCATTTGTTACATTATTATTATTTTTCTGTAACTCTGACTACATGTGCTGAAAATAAGAGAAATAATATTTCATAAAAACCTTTAATATTGCCAAAGTAAGGTAACACCAGTGACAAAAAAAATGACATGCAGTCTTTAAAGGGGTGGTATAATGCCCTTTTCACAAGATGTAAAATAAGTCTTTGATGTCCCCAGAGTATGTATGTGAAGTTTTAGCTCAAAATACCCCACAGATATTTTTATATAGAATGTTAAAATTGTTACTTTTTGAGGGTGAGCAAAAACGCACCGTTTTGTGTCTGTTCCTTTAAATGCAAATGAGCTGCTGCTCCCTGCACAGAAGGTGGAGCTTCAAGAGCTCATGTCCTTTTACCTGGTCCTTGATGAATTTCTGTAGCTTATGTGTAGTTATCTTCTAGTCATTGATTAGCATATTCTGTCTTGATAATCTATAAATCGTGTTCCGGGGGCGGGGTTTATGTAAATTATAGGGTTGGTGATGTCACTAACCCGGGAGGAATGTCGTGTAGTCCCTACCAGCCATTTGTTGTAGTCCTTAAAAAGGAATTTCTTTAAAAGAAATATCTCCCTTTGCTTTGAACTTTGAGCATTGTAACTTTGCAGATGTGGTTTATGCTCAAACAGCAACATTACACACTAACTAAAGTTAGAAAAGTGAAATCATAATCAACCACCACTTTAAATACATGCACAAAAATATAAAAAATCATTAAGCTGTCATAAAGTCAAAGGGTAATCTAATAATGTGGTCTAAGTTTAAATGTTAGAAAAAGTTTTAAGACATCTTGCCATACCAAAAGTGGACGTTTCTGTAGAATGACCCATCATCTTATATAAAGATGAAGATTGACATTATTAATTAAAAATAAATAAGCACATAATGTTGTAAAAAATAAACAACTTATGTTCTGTTAGATGTGTTTTGACTGCTTTTTGTATTTTGTATAATTATATCTCTAGGTAAGATATATTAACAAAAAAATCTTATATATGAATATACTATAAAACTTATATATAACATATATATTTTTAAAAAGGACCACATTGATTAATTTTGCCACTCACCTCACCCCATACCCGCAACAATTGAGAATCTCTTTAAGCATGCAGACGCAGTTAAAACATTATGATGTATTCCACTTAATACACAATAAAACAATATACAATAAGATTTGTTAACAACGTACCGCTTGGTGTTCTTCTAAAATGAGGGCGGGGCCACAAATCCGTGAGTACAGTTTACAAACCCGTGGGAACGGATTGCGAAAGCGTGGGCACGGTTTATGAATTTGTGGGTACAGATTGCAAAAACTGAAGGCACGGTTTACAAAATCTGAGAGCGCGGATTAGGAACTCGTGGGTACGGTTTATTAATCCGTGGGCACGATTTGTTAAACCGAGGGAACAGTTTAAGAATTCGTGAGTACGGTTTCTAAACTGAGGGGACGGATTGCAAAACCGGCGCCACGGCCACGGATTGTTTTTTTCCCACAGGTGACTTCCCGGGCTCCATAGATTGCAGAGACAGGGCTGAAAAAACTATGAACAGCCCTTCACCGCCATGTGGTTACATGAGAAACCCGCTTTGAGATAAGTGCAGTTTTGGGGCTGCCACCTTTCGACATGCTCTCTTGATCTACCTGAGCATGCTTGTACAGCTCAGAAGAAATCTGTACAGTTTTGGTTAAAAATGTTCTTTCAATTTTGAATGAAAGATTATCAAAAAGGCACACTTAAAGGAATAGTTCACCAAAAAAAAAAAAAAAATTCCAAACCTGTGTGATATTCTTTCTCTGTGGAACACACACAAAAAAACTGTGACAGTTTTGCTATGTCCCCGAGTATCTATCTCTTCAATTGTAAAGCTGAATTACACCTCAACCATGATCTAGAATGTGTTTTACATCTTTGTACCTACTTATGTATTCTTCTGTTCGAGAAAATGTATACCTCGGTTGTGGTCCACTCCTCATGTCCCACATATCATGTCCTGTTAATATGTGGATGAATCAAATTGCTAGTTTTCTTCCTTTAGAAAAACTAACTTGTGACTTACCCCGGAGGTCTAATGATTCCTGGCGTATTTGGTCCCCTGTTTGGGAATTTTTTGCTATTACCCTTCACTCGATCCTTGAACTACCAGTTGATGGATGATTGTATATGCCCCCATAAGACACCTGTACCACGGTTTTGATATTGTAAAACTATAAAAACAATTCTTTAATTATATTTAAAAAAAATTGATTTTGAAAAAATAAAAAATGCTTCTATTAACAAAAACACAAAAAATAAACACAATGAAAGTCTATTGTTTTGGAACCCATTTATTTACATTGTATGGGCAAAAAAACAACAACATTTAATACATTCTTCAAAATATCTCCTTTTGAGTTTCACAGAAGAAGGAAAGTCTTCAGTTTTGGAACCACATGAGAATTTTCATTTTTGGATGACCTATCCCTTAAAGATGAGTTAAGTCTTGTCCATTACAAGAATGGAGAATTCTTGTTTTGTTTTATGGAATATTGCAGTATTTATTATACATGATTTAACCATGCACATAATTATTTTTATTTTATTCATGTGGCCTCTTAATATTTAATCAAAGTAACTTCCCCAACATCTCTTCTCTGATGACGTGTTTACTGGCATGAGGGCGGGACAACCTGTGACTCACATGACATCACAGCAATAACAAACCACAACCATCCAATCAATTCCCAATGGACTAAATCAAGTCCCGCCCTACATTTTTTCTTCTTCGACTAGCTGTTTCACTCAGATACATGTCACAATAGGGAAGAAAAGACTATCTCAACTTCTGTTTCTTGCTGACTTCAGGTTTCAACTGGTGGGGTTATTAAGGAAGGGCATCGCATTAACTGCGAGAAACCGACCAGCATCATTTATTTTCAATGAGAGTTGGTAATTAGAGGCGACATGAGCAACAGAGAGTCAAGCCAGTTAGACAAAGTTTGAGAGCAGAGTGAACTTTTCTCAAGCATGCAGTGGCACGATGTGGCAAATACCAGATAGTGGCAGATGCAGATAGTGATTCAGTTGGCTGGCGGTCAAGTAGGAACACAGAGTAGTAGTTGCTTCAAGCTTACTCTGTTTTGAGATGGTGTGTTCACTGTTCAGTGTAACAATTGAATGTATTTCTATTTCTATTTAGAGTTCAGTGCACCTGTGGTTTTGACATCTGCTTTAGACTTGATGGGTAATGTTGGAAATATGATAATGATATACACTATGTCATATCTAACCAAATAAATTACCTGGCTGTCCCTGTTATGTCAACATTTATTTTATAGATCCGTTCCATAATGTCAGTGCGTTGGCAGAGGTGTACACATTAAAGTTGGGCTCTAACAGGTTACATTCTGCAAATTTGGCAGCAGATTGATTTAGCTGCGCTTCACCAAGGATGTGGTCTTAGTCCTTGTAGTGCACAGGAAGAGGAAGAGGCTTGCACTTCAGTGGAAACACGTGGTACGGCGAGAGCTCTGGCCTTGAAATATCTGCAGAACACCAGCCTCTCAGCGAATGTTTTGAAATGCATGATGGTTAGAAAGTCTGCATGATAAGATTGCATTGTAATCCTTCTGATTTTCCCACACCTGGTTGAACCTTTCAGCTAGTCATGTTTGCTTTTATTGCCGTTTGCATTGTTGTGTGACATGGACACTATAAGCCGAATTACTGGAGAAAAACCACAAACAGTTCTCAGATGAACAGCTCTCAGTCAAACTACAAACATTTCTTATTATTATCAATATTGAAAACATTTTTGATGATTACTATTTTTGTGGAAACCGCGACGTATCGTTTTCAGGGTTCTGTAATGAATAGAAAGTTCGCAAGAACTTTTTGTAGCATTTGTTACTGTCACTTTTAATCAATTTAATGCGCCCTTGCTGGAAAAAAGTCTTAATTTCTTTCAAAAACTATTTTACTGACCTCAAACTTTTGAATGGTAGTTTATGCAACTGTCTAAATTAAATCACAGAATCTGCAATAACCAAGCAAACATGACAACTTAGTTCATGCTTAAAGAGATAGTTCGCCCAAAAATTTAAATTCTTTCATGATTTACTCGCTCTCAAGTTGTTCCAAACCTTTATGAACACAAAAGAAGATATTTTGAAGAATGTCATTCCTTTCTGCCATGAAACGCAAAAAGAGATATTTGACACAATGTTCACGCCCCCCTTTTGCCATGTGATTGCTTTGTGCGAGGAGCAGACTGATGTTTAAGATGTTACAGCTTACAAGTTTTAAATTATGACGCATTCAGATCTAGGGGTATGACGGTTAGTATATAACCGTGAGACCGACGGTTATAGTTGAACACCGTCATTACAACTCTATAACCGCCAAAACCGTGTTATTAAAATATTTTTTACAAACATTTTTTATCATAGAGAATGTTTAAATACTAATTAAAAACAATTGTTAACAGTCTGTGTTATTAATGGTCTATGTCGTTTCCAACTGTATTTGATTCTTTGCCAAGTACCCCCTGACCGACCGCCAATCGTTTGAGATAGAAATAAAAGCTATGATATAGTGATGTGCCATCATTATGAGATTTATTAAACAAATGAAAAACATTTGCAATAATAAACATTAGCAATGAACATTTGCAATCGGGAGACATGGTTTTTACCACTTAATGAAGTTTTGTTTTGTAAATCGTCAGACATGATTTTTACCACTTCATTAAGTTTTGCTTTGTAGAAAGCCTTTCTTTAAAGTGAATTTCGTTTTGTACAAATTGTATCTTAATTTTAATAAATGTTTCATCAACCAATTGCATGTATTTAATAAATAAAAAGCATATATAGGAGACAATATAATAACCGTGACATGAAGGCTCCGATGTGCCGCGTTCACTTGCATTGCATTGTGAAGTTGAACTAGAGCGCATCGTAAATGAATGAAACTCAGCGTAGGCCTATGCCTCATACATTAGCATTAAATATCTTTGCTGCTGCATCCTTTCTAGAACAGACAAGGGCTTTCTTGCGGCTCGCATCAGCAGAGCATTGCATCGTCCATAGGCCGCAAAACAATCAGCGGGTGCAGCTTTGAAATCTGGTCAAAAAACTTTGGTGCGGATGATGAGTTTTGTGATGCGGTTGCGGATGAACTAATACCCCATCCGCGTATCTCTATTGATAACAACATTGAACACTACACAAATATAAATTTTATTCAAACTAAGTTGTCCTATAACAGACGAACGTCGCAACCCTCCCCCCCTCTCTCCCGACGGTTATGTTACGAACCGTCACATTTGACTCACGTCATAACCGTCATCACCAATTCTGAAACCGGCACACCCCTATTCAGATCTGCCAAATCATTTTTGGCATCAATGATGCTTAACGGAATTGGTTGTCTGTTTCAAAACCAATTATGATCCAGCATGTATAAAGATATTTAAGAAGGACTGCAGAGTGGAAGATAAAGAGAACAAAACGGGGGAATTTTCATTTTACAGTTCATTAAAGTTTTTTGCATCTCTCCTTTTGCAGTCGACGGACCTTGTCTGCGAATCATCGAACAACCAAAACAGGTAATGCACATAATATTTTGGCAAATGCTCTTGTTAAATGATTTGAACTAGTCAAAAAACGTCACCACTGAAATGTTTTCTTGCTTCTTCAAGTTAAATACTGTGTAATGGCACAAAGGTTCAGAAGAGACTGGTAACTCTGGCAACAGGCAGTGGCAATAACAAACTCAGTATAGCACAACATTAATTCTGACATTGTCATCTCCAGAGGGGCTTCAGGTTCCGCTATGGGTGTGAAGGCCCCTCCCATGGAGGACTCCCAGGGGCCTCCAGCGAGAAGAACAGGAAGTCTTACCCACAAGTGAAGGTATGGTTCAACCAGTTAGAGCTCTGCTGATGCTTTGCGAGAAACAAACCATTCTCTTACAGTTCACTTCTGGTTGGGCAATATGGTTTTGATTGACAGGATAAACCCATGATCTGCTATTTTATTTCTCCACTGCTAATCAAGCTGAGAGGTTTTTTTTTTTGTGGTCTTGGTAGACTTCATCATCTCGAATAAATTTAAAAAATAAAGGTTGAAAATCTCCCTTTGACTTGCACTACGGTTCAATAGTTTTGGGTCAGTAAGATTAATTTTTTTTAAGACATTTATAGTTTTACAAAAGATTTCTGTTTCAAATAAATACTGTTCTTTTCTGTTCATCAAAGAATCCTGTAAAAATATATATCAAAGTTTCCAGTAAAATATTAAGCAGCTGTAGCACAACTGTTTTCAATAATAATAATAATAAGAAATTATTCTTTTCCACCAAATCAGCATATTAGAATGATTTCTGAAGGATCATGTGACGGATAGAGTAATGATGCTGAAAAATCAGCTTTGCCATCACAGGAATAAATTAAATTTGATCTTACCGACCCCAAATTTCTGAACAACAGTGTACATTGTGTAATTGGCAGCAATAATGTCATTGGTGACATTTGCATCCTGAATTCTGAGTTCTTCCTTTTATTAATATGCATATAATTGTGATTGGTCTTTTTGCTTAGGTATGGATCATCATATTCTTACCTAAAACTTTAAAGGAATAATTCACCTAAAATAAAAGTCTTCATTTGCTCATCTTTGATGTTTCTCATGTTAAACACTAAAGATGTCTTACAGGATGTTCATGCTCTACTTTTTGTACAATGAATTTCAACCAGAGGCTGTTAAGCTCCAAAATCACTTATATTTTGGCCTGTTTCTCACATAAAGCTTGTATGGCTTCAGAAAATTAAGTTTTTGAGGTTGACACTGACAACCAATTACGTTCATTGTATGAAAGAGCAGCATGAACATCCTACCTAATATCTTTTTGTGGTCTACAGAAGAAAGTTCACGTCATGTAAATAATGCCATTTTTGTCGAAATATTTTTTTGCAAGCTTGTAAGTGCTGGTATTTCCTTCAGGAAATGCATATCTGATTTGCATAGTTTTGAGATCTAGAGAGAGAGAGAGCGCTGTCTGACATGGCGGCTCTTTCATCAAGTGATAAATCCAAATGATGCAATATTTGCTGGAGCACTCGGCTAAAAATAGTAGCTGCTTTCTCTAACAACCGCCTGTCTGTGCCAGGACAGTTATTTTGAGGTCAAGGTTTCGAAAGTGAGCGAAACAAAACAAGGAAAGAGGGGAGAGAAATGAAAGAAGGACTTTGTTCTGTGATCATGTTCTCCTTCATGACGGCAGTCTGTTTGGGAATTTCCTCAGTGTGTCACTGGGGTAATTAGTGGGAAGAATCGTTCTCTGTAATGTGGCGTCAGAGATGGGAAATCTCGCCCCCTCTCGCCCTGACACACTCTGACATGCAACACATACAAGCACATATTAAAGAGGTGTGTGTGTGTGTGTACTTGTACAACTATCTATGTGAGGACCAGTTTGAGTTTTAGACCATTGGAGTGAGGACAAAGAGAGTAAAGTGAGGACATTTGGGCTGGTCCTCACTTTCTGAGACCCCTTTAAAGGCCTGTTTGAGGGTCAAGACTTGGTTTTAGGGATAAGGTTATAATTAGGTTAAGGGTAAGGGTTCGGGTTAGGCACTTAGTTGTGATGGGTTAGGTTAGGGTAAGCGGCTAGAGATTGCATTGTGTCAATGAATGTCATAAAGATAGATGTACAAAAATGTGTGTGTGTGTACTTTGCACATACACCTCCGAGTAAGTGTGGGCTTTACTGGGACTCCAAATTCTTGATCAGATTAATTTTATTTGGTATGCATTGATGTTGTATAAATGTTTTATTTTTAGAAGTGTCTGGTTGTCAAAAACCATTAAATTACAGACCCCAAATTTGGTAGAATTGTCCCAGATCTCACCTGCTACTCAGATGTACACGCACACATATATCCGACTATAGGTGGCACTATAATAGGCTTATTACACTAATAGGCTTATTTTTCACTAATAGCTCTAGAACCACATAAGTGAATGTACTTTATTGCTATGGAGCCACATAGACTATAAACAGAATTTTTATTTCCCCTTTAATCCACACAATATTGATGACTTCTGAAAAAGAGGAAACCTAAAAAAATCTGATTTTATTCCTGAAAAGAAAAAGTTATTAACGAGGACCCATCATGCTTTTTTACTTTGTCAACATTCTTTAGTTTAGTGTTTAATGTTGCTGTTTGAGCATGAAAAAGGTCTTGTGAAGTTACAAAGCACAAAGTTCACTCCAAAGCAAGTTATTCTCTATATCAGTGCGCAGTGTTTCTGAACTCCCTGAAACGCCTCGATTGTAGTCTTGAGTTTTGTGTTCTGGGAACTTACACGTTACAATATTCAATAATTCCCGCCCCAAAAGGCCTGGTTGAGTTGCGTTAGTAGTGTGTTGAAACTCGTGGTTATGGTAAAGGGGCCAAAACATGACCAATCACAACACACTGGTCCAACCGACCAATCAAAGCACAGAAGGAGGGGCTTCATAACCGGAACTAAATGGAGTGTTACTGACAGATTGGGAAGAGAGGTGCTGCAACAATGACAAATGCGTGAAAAATAATGTTTTTTGAACATTCAAGCATGAAAACCTTTTCTATTAGACCCCAAAACAAAATCAAGAATTTGTAAAAGCGCATAATATAGCCTCTTTAAAACTTCAATTTTTAATCTTAACACATGCGCTGGAATCCCCTATGTTTATAATGTTGTTTTCATTTGCGGTCTACTATTAATTTTCTCGCTCTACTATGGACATCATACAGGTTTATTGTAGAGATTTCCGTGTTGATGAATTTTATATCATTACTCACAGCAAGAGGAAATTAGCTCAGCTGTTGGCCATATTGCACATCAACTGTTCAGCTCAGCTGTCTTCAGTTTTGTTTGACTCTCAGCCGGATCTGAGAGGGCGAAATGGAGGATAATTATTTACGTAATCGCACACATGTATGTTTTCATGTGTGGCATCAGTGCTTTGATGATATCATCAAACGATCTTTCTAGAGGGGCATGCGTTTATGTTCTTTAATATTCTCTGGGTATTTTTTTTCTGGGGGTTGATATTTCTAAGTGCATGAGTCATTTCTTCCCAGAGAAAGTGTCTTATAAGCCACATTTGAACTCGGCCTTTGAGCAGTCAAACCACACACACCAGCATATGAGTCAAGAGGAGATGATTTTAAAGTCTTTTCTTATTAATATTTGGGATTTACTTGTTATTCAAGCCACCGGGGCAATCTTTTGTTTTCATTTTAACTCTTCTGTGTGTTTATTAAGGATGGTGTTGTTGATAAGAATGGCCAAATTATTTTGTGGAAAAGTCCACAAATGGTCCGCCCACTTTCCCCAAATGCAGGGGTTTCCCCCACCGAAATGAGATTAACATACCTGTGACATTCCTTTGCCATTAATATCTTCTGGTTTGCCTTTCTGAACAGTATTTTTTGTCAAACTGCTACACAAAGACTGCTATCAAATTGTACATACCTATGTATGAATAGTAATTTTAGTATATAATATAGTACTATGTGTTTGTTTAATAATAAGAATAATAAAGACAAAAATGTCACTAAAAAAACTATAGTTATATTATTTCACAATAAATTATTATTGTAAAATAATGTTAATTCAGCTTTTATTGATTAGATGGTGATAGTATTATTTAACATTAAATTATATCAATTATTATATTTATCATAAGATAATAATGATCAGTGATTATTATTTTACAATATATGATATAAATGATTATATTATTTATTCTGAAATAAGGACAACAATCTATTGATGATAATAGTTTTAATTATACATGAATTATTATTATTATTTCACAATAAATGAATGTTATTGTAAAATAATAATATTTATGATATTTGTTTAATTGTTTGATTCGATTATTGTTATATCTACGGTAAATGATAAATTATTTTATTTATTAAAAGATAATAATGATAATTGTCAATGGATCAGTTATTAATCAATCAATAATAATTGTTTTATAAATAGATAATGAGGATGCTTATTATTTCACAACAAATTATATACATTATTATATTATTTATTGTGAATTAATTATCACAATAATCTATCAATACTACTAATAATAATAGTTTTATTTATACGTGATTATTATTGTTATTTCACAATCATTTTTTTAATTTTTTTTATTTATATAAATAATGATAATGATCAGTAATTATTTTTATTGATAAATGATGATGCTGACGATTATGGCAAAGTGGCAAATGTTTTGCAGATTTTGTCTTTTTTTAAAAACTGTATTGTGTCATTTCTTTTCTGTTTGTTTGTGGGACAACAGATCTGTAACTACCAGGGAGCAGCACGAGTGGTTGTTCAGCTGGTGACCAACTCCCCGGAGCCCCATCTCCATGCTCACAGTCTGGTGGGCAAGCAGTGCGATAAAGGAATCTGCATTGCCGATTTGCAGCCCAAAGACTCAAGTATCAGGTCTGAATTTATCCCTCAACATCCAGCGATTCAAAATACCTCTTTCTGAGCTAACAACACTTTTGGTACATGCAATGATAATGGTCATAATTAATATCCAATTGCACTTGTTTCACAGTTTTCCTAACTTGGGCATTTTGCACGTGACAAAGAAGAACGTGAGTAAAGTTTTGGAGGAGAGGATGATTGAGGCCTACAGGATGGGATATAACTACGGCATATTCATCAATCCTGACATAGATGTCCTACAAGGAGAAGTTCGCATACCCAGAGAACTCACAGGTGTGTGTGTGTGTGTGTGTGTCTGTCTGTCTGTCTGTCTGTGTGTGTTGTATTTTTAGTATTTAGATGTGTTTTTACATCCACATGGGGCAGTTAAAATAAACAACATTGTTGTTAATAATTTATTCAGCAAAGATGCATTCAATTGGTTAAAGTGTCAGTAAATATATTTGTGTTACAAATGATTTCTATTTCAGATAAATGTTGTTGTAATATTTATCAAAGAAAAAAATGCATCACGGTTTCCACAAAAATATTAAGCAGCACATCTGTTTTCAGAATGTTTCTTGAGCACCAAGTCTAGGGTTGGGTACCGAAACTGGGCACCGGTATGGAACCGGACCGAATAAAAACGCAGATTTCGGTGCCACTTTAATGCCTCAGCTGTCTGTTGAAATATCTGCCCTCTGGTTCTCCGAAACGGACGTTAGAAGCATCATCAGCGCATGTGATCGCTAGTTAACCCTTTGACGCGTACGATTGTTCACACTGGTGTGCTTAATGTTCAGATCACGTGATCATCAGATGCTAAATTCAAATTTGCGTTCGCGCGTTGGCTGGCGCTGAGCCAGAGACAGACGCTCTCAACGCTGTGTCATCACAACTATTCAGTGTTTTCAACCACACAAGCTTTATTTTAGGTTTCAGACATTTAAATATGAAACACATTCACATACATGTATTTAAGAATAAATATATCAGCCAAGGACTGACTGACATAACGCAACCAATCACAGTTCGTTATTTGTTCCGTGTCATGTTTAGTGTGAAAATGTAAAGTCGATGTCCATACAATAACAGACTGGCATACATCTAATAAATTATTCATTCATGAATGTTGTGCTAGTTTACTTCAACAATAGAGCCACGAACCTCACGTACTTTTGAAAATCCAGCATTCTGTTGATCCTGATGAACGCTCATTTTCACAGTTGTAAACATGACAGCGTTCTTCTTCCTCGAGGGGTTTCGCCTCACGGCATTTAAGGCATTTAAGGTTCTAAAATAACGCTCAACTTGTGCAGGACATGCAATAAGTCAGGAGAGGTGTCGTATTTGGCCAGAGAAGGCAAAAAATGTGAAAAGAATTGCTGAAATTTAAAGCTGGTTTGTAGCATACCAAGAATACAGACTACTTAACTTGTGTTATTTAGTGTTAAATTATTGTATTTGGGTTAGGTGGCTTAGGTTTTATTGTGAATTTGTTGTGTTTTGTATTTAGACTACTTATATTTATATATTTACTCTAAAATTTTAATATATTCAATTTTAAGAATTCTTTTATTTTATTTTTTTTTTCAATAAAAAACATTCTTTAATGTCATTCACCATCGTTTTGAGGCTCTCTTTTTTTTAAAGTATCGGTTCAGGCACCGGTACCGTTTTAAAAGTATCGATTTGGCACCGGGATTGAAAAAAAAAGAAAAAAGACGATACCCAATCCTAATCAAGTCATCATATTAGAATCATTTCTGAAGGATCATGTGACACTGAAGACTGGAGTAATGATGCTGAAAATTCAGCTTTGACATCACAAAAATTTAAGTTTAAATATATTAAAATAGAAAACAGCTATTTTAATTTGTAATAATATCTCACAATATTACTTTTTTTTTCCTTCCTTTTTTTTTTTTTTTTTTTACAGTACTTTTGATCAAATAAATGCAGCCTTGGTGAGCATAAAAGACTTTTGTTCAAAAACATTAATATTACCAACCCCAAATTTTTAAACTGTAGTGTACATTCATAAATACATTTTTGCAGGAAGTTGATGGCATACAGTGTGACCAATGTTACTCACTGGTTTGTACTTTTCAACCCAAAAATACAAGTGACTAAACTTATTATACTGCTTATGGTTGTTCTAGCTTAACGGTTGAAGATCTGGAATAGTATCCGAAAGGTTGTAGGTTTAAACTCCACAAGAAGCGAACACTTGTCACTTTGTACAAAGAAAATGAACCCCAGTTTGATCCGAAGGCAGTGGTCCTATGGATTTAAATAGGAATTAATGATTCTTTTTAAGAATGCTTGAAGTGTTCAGCACATTGTGACTGTGTGTACGTGTATTTCAGAACATGAGAAGAACCAGATTAGCACTGCAGCCAATAATCAGTCGAAGGAGATGGACCTGAGTGTGGTCCGGCTCATGTTCACAGCCTTCCTGCCCGACAGTGATGGAGGCTTCACCCGCAGACTGGATCCGGTCATTTCTGACCCCATCTTCGACAGCAGTGAGTATCATCCTCCTTGATGCTGACCGTGTCAATCAGAAGCATTCATAGCAGTGCTATTTTAGTATCATTGAGATATAATTGTAGTCTTTATGTCAACAATTTACAATAAGGTCTCATTTGTTAAAAAGAGTAAATGCATTAGCTAACATGAACTAACATGGAGCAATGTGGGTTTTTTTTGTACAGAATTTATTCATTTGTTAATGTTTGTTAATAAAAGCACAATTGCTCATTGTTTGTTCATGTTAATTCACAGTGCATTAATGTTTACAGATACAACTTTTGATTTTAAAAATGTATTAGTAAATGTTGAAAGTAACGTTAAGATTGATAAATACTAAGTATTGCTAATTGTTCGTGTTAACTAAAGTTAACAAATAAAACCTTATTGTACACGGTTATAGACTTTATTAACATTCTTAATTAGTTTTTATTTTATTTTTTGTTGTTGTGTGTTTGTCATTTTTATCCATTTTTGTTTTTTATACTGTTAATTTTTTGTTTTAGCAAATCTAGTAATCGAAAATGAGAAATGTTACCTTGGAAACTAGCTGAAATAATATAAACTTACTTTATTACATTTTATTTTATTTCAGTGAACGTTTATTTTATTTCAAGTAACAAAATAGTTTTATTTAACGGTTTTAGTATTAGTTTTAGTTTACTATAATAACCCTAATTCATAGTCATTATAAATTTAGCAACAAACACTTTTCTTTCACTTCTTTGTCCCAGTAGTTTCTGTTAACGGGGTGGTCACATGATTTTGAGTTTGGGGCTAATGATTGTTATTAGGTCTCACTTTCAGTCTCTTTCTCGTTTTCTTATTCTGTCTCTCTAACTCTCTGGCAGAGAACTGTTGGGTATTGCTTCCTCCCTGAAACTAAGCCTACACTTTCATTTTCCCCTCCCTTTTCTGATAATCTCTGACTCCATTTCTGCCTCTCTCCTCAGTGCTGTCGGAGTAAAAAATTAAATAAAAAGGAAAAATGTGACCCTGGATCACAAAACCAGTCATAAGTTATTTGTGGCAATAGCCAACAATACATTGTATGGGTCAAAATTATCGATTTTTTTTTTTTTTTTTATGCCAAAAATCTAGGATATTAAGTAAGGATCATGTTCCATCAAGATATTTTGTAAATTTGCTATATAAAACATTTATTTTTGTGAGTGAATGCAGCACAATCGCGAACATAAATGGACAAATTTAAAAGCGATTTTCTCAATGTTTCGATTTTTTTGCACCCTCAGATTTCAGATATTCAAATAATTGTATCTCGACCAAATATTGTCCTATCCTAACAAACCATACATCCATGGAAAGCTTATTTATTCAGCTTTCAGATGATGTGTAAATCTCAATTTCAAAAAATTGACCCATGTGACTGGTTTTGTGGTCCAGGGTCACAAATAAGGAAACTCCACAAAAAACAACTTTTTAATTTCAAACAACCCTGTCTCTCTTGTTGCTTTTTAGAAGCCCCAAATGCCTCCAATCTGAAGATAGTGCGGATGGATCGGACTGCCGGCTGTGTGACAGGAGGAGAGGAGGTCTATCTGCTATGTGACAAAGTCCAGAAAGGTCAGAAAGCAATATCACAACGGTCATGGCATGCTCTGCCTGTCTGTTATTGCTGAACAGAATTAAGGACATGTAATGAAAAACAGGATTTTTTCCATTTTTGCCACTTTCAAACTGTAACATTTACAATGGACATCTTAAAGAGTTATTCAGCAATTACTGCGGTTGTGTCATCACAACCATGATCAAATTAACATAGACAATTGCATTAGCAATTCCTGTACAGCAACTCAGCCATTCTTTTTATTTCTCTTGCAGAGTTTAGCCAGTCATAAAGATAATTTACATATACACTACTGTTCGAAGGTTTGGGGTTAGTAAGGTCTTTTAAAAAAAAAGAAATTAATCAAAAAGCACTGAAAAATGTTAAGCAGCACAACTGTTCAAATCAGCATATTAGAATGATTTCTGAAGGATCATGTGACACTGAAGACTGGAGCCTTGGTGAGAGATTTAGAGATTTATTTCAAAAACATTACAAAATCTTACTATCCCTAAACTTTTGAACAGTAGTATATCTTAAAGTAAAGTAGCAAAAACAGAGCAGAGTAGGAGATGCATAAATGTGAATGGGAGAAATCGTAAAGCTCAGTTTTGCAGAGCAAATCAGCTTTTTAATATAGGACTGGAAGTCCCACCTTATGGTTTAAAGAGCCAATCGCCTTTTTGATAGAGCCATGAAATGTTTGTTTTACTCTTGAACTTGAATTAGCTAGACCAGCTTGAATAATACAAACAATTTGCATGATTTCAACCAAAAAAGCGTAGATTATTAGCCTATTGTCGTCTGATTTGATTCCTCATTTGAAATGTCATTTAAACGTAATATTGACAGGCAATTTCGGTGATTTCCGTCTTTTGCCATTAAAGTAGACAGGAGCTATACTTGCATTATTGGTAATAGTTGCCCGGGGCATTACCAAGATGGCCGCCGAGGGAACTGACTTGTTTTAAAAGGGACTTTGCTAAGGGTCAGAACGAGAGTGTAAAGAAAAGTTCTTATGAAACTAAGCAGTGACTGTTTTTGGTGCAAGAATTCTTGACTTCAGGAGATAGGGATGTAAAGGTGTAAGTGTGGATGCTTTAAGGATCGGGAACGTTTGAAAAAGCCATTTTGTAAAGTTTTCTGAATGAAACAGTTTTAGCTTTTAACCTACAGGTGATCCGGCTCCTTGTTATCTTGTCGTAGATTTTGGATGCCCTGCACTCTTAAAGGAAGTTTTCACTGCAGATTTCCAGCTGTAGGGAATTCCCCATTTCATATGCAAATTCGGGGGTAGGAGACGTCAGTTTTTCAACGACCTACTCGCCATTTCCCTTCTCTCATCTTATCCTAACCTTGCTCACAAAGAAGACGTCACTTCATGGACAAGTCATAGTATGATAAATAGATGATCAGTCTGTTTCTAATTCTGGTTGAACCTGAAATACAAAGTATTCACCATTACTACCCACTAAATCCTCTGAAATATTGACAACAAGCTCTGGAGTGTTTTAAAATGAGGAATAAGATTCATACCACAGTTTCAGTCATGATCTGTTTATGGTATTGTGATGCATTGAATGACAAGTTTTGCTGCGTAAATCATATTGCGGTGGCATCGGCGATCCCCAGCCCTAATAATATGAAAAGACAGTCTTACATGAGTATTTTATTGTTTGGTATCATGGTATATCTCTCAGTACCATGGTATTTCCAATTGATACCTAGAACATCTGATATATTTCTGGATCATGTGTCTGTATTGTGCTTATCTATTGAATGAAGTTTGTATTATATTAGATCATGGCTTTTGAGGAAGTACGAGCGTTCTGCATTGTGATGACGGAGATTCAAATTTTACTGTGTCTGTCGACAGTTGTTTCCTCTTTCTTTCCCTGTTGGTTCACAGTAATTTCATTATCTTATTTTCCTCTTATGTGATGTCATTGTTTGTTTTTGTTGTTGTGACAGATGACATCCAGGTGCGGTTTTACGAAGATGATGATTCAGGACTAACCTGGGAGGCCTACGGGGATTTCTCCCCGACTGACGTCCACAGACAGGTCAGCACAGGAACTGGTCCCTGCTGGTCCAAACCTGATTCTTTATGTTTAGTGACTTGCTTTGTGGTTTGATGATGCCTTCAGTCTGTTTCGTATAGACAAATCCTAACTTCTCTGGAATAAATAATTGGAGAAGAAGCACAGCTATTGAGGATTTATTAAGGCAGCATTGACTCAAAACGGATCTTTCCCTACATTCTTTATACACTATTGTTTGAAAGTTTTGGATTTTTAAAATGTTTTTGAAATAAGTATTTTATGCTCACCAAGGCTGCGCTTATTTGATACAGTAAAAGCAGTAATACTGTGAAATATTATTACAATTTAAAATGATTTATTTCTGTTTTAATATATTTTAGAATGTAATTTATTCCAGTGATGGCAAAGCTGAATGATCCGCATCATTACTCCAGTCTTCAGTCACATGATCCATCAGAAATCATTATTATCAGTGTTGGAAACAGTTAATATTTTAGTGTAAACCTTGATACATCTTTTTATGGATTCTTTAATAAATAGAAAGTTCAAAAGAACAGTGTTTATTTGAAATTGAAATCTTTTGTAACATTATAAATGTCTTTACTGATGCATTGAATGCATCCTTGCTGAAAAAAGTTTTAATTATTCATCAAGTCACTGTTTCATACTGACTTTAAATGACTGTAATTATATAGTAATATTATTATTATTATTATTAATAATAAAATAAATATTCTGGCGGAATGAATAATCCACCTTTCATTTCCATCCCTTAGTTTGCCATCGTCTTCAAGACGCCTAAATATCGAGACCAGAACCTCCAGAAGCCAATCTCTGTGTTTGTGCAGCTCAAGAGGAAGTCAGACAATGAAACAAGCGAACCCAAGCCATTCACTTACCATCCACAGATTATAGGTACAGTCTTTACCCATCTCCCAAAAGTTTTGATTGTAACCACAACTCTCTTTTTTTTAGGATTTTTGCCACAATTTTTATGTCTGCAAAAAAAAAATTGCAGACAGAAAAAAATGTCTATTGTCAAAAGACAAAATCAAAAAAATACTTAGAGTGGGGTCCAAAAGTGCCAATAATTCTATTTTGTATGTTTGAAATTTAAGATTTTTTTTTTTACTGCATAGCAATTAAGTAAAAAGTCCAGTGTCTGCCCATACACTGGTTTAATTTTCCACTGAATTTCTCTTTTAAACTGTTTTTAGACAAAGAAGAGGTCCAGAGAAAGAGACAGAAAACCCTGCCAAACTTCCAAGACTACAGCGGAGCAGGAGGCGGAGCAGGAGGCATGTTTAGAGGAGGAGGGGGTGGGTCTACAGCAGGGGGCGGTCCCAGTGGAGGAGGAGGAGGTACTTCAATATTACATTGGACTTTTTAAATAAACGTTTCAATATCCCACCGTGCACTGCTTTGATGCATTGATGTTGGCCAAATCTTTTAGATCAAAATATTTCATGTTTTTGTCTTCTAGCGCATTTTTACCAGGGATATCAAAATTATAATTATGGGTCTGGATACAACTTCTCCTCAGGCATGGGAGGAGGCGGGACAAGCATCAAGCATAGTGAGTGTCCAAGCTGTCAATCAAGCTGCCATCATCACAGCATATTCAGTGTCACATGATCCTTCAGAAATCGTTCTAATATGCTGATTTAATGCTCAGGAAACATTTCTTATTGATGGTGAAAACAGTTATTTAACTTTAAAAAAAAACATGATGTATTTCCTATCACTTTTGATCAATGTAATATGTCCTTGCATATAAATTAAGTATAAATCTCTTTAAAAAAAAATCTTACTGGCCCCTAAGAATGGGAGTGTACAAATGTTATAAGAAAATATATATATTTTGGGAAAAAACTTGCAGCAAAGTCCGTTTCTCAGTTTTCCTTCCTCTTTTAGCGTATCAAGACCCAGTAGAAGACAGTGAAGAGGATAGCGACAGTGATACAGATGATGATCCTGCTTCAGGTGGAGGAGTGCGAATCTGTGCCAAACCTGAACCTGTTCCCCTGAATCAGGGTGTGGCTAGTGATGACGCACAGCCTACAGAAGATCTCGAGTTAGACGCCACAGGTTAGACTGAGTTTGACTTCCCGGTATAGTCAATGCAGCTAAATCTTTAAACTTGTCTCTGGATAAATTTGTGCATTTCTCTTTTCAGACTGTGTGTTAGAGCCACATTTGGCTGAGCTAGCTGGAAGACATGCTCAAGCTCTCTTTCATTACGCATTAAGCGGTGATGCCAGAATGCTTCTGGCTCCACAGCGCCCCCTCATGACCACTCAAGACGAGAACGGAGACACGTAAGTCAGACAAGCCAACCTCATGTTTTTGTAGAAGCTCTATTCACATAAACTATCCACTTCTCACCAAAAACACGTCAAATGGGAATAAATGATTTCAGATGTTGTTTTGTCTTTTTTTTCACCCAAAGATTGAAGGTTTAATACTGAAATGTTGGGTTTGGTTTTTAGGGGTTTACATCTGGGAGTGATCCACAGTCAGACAGATGCCGTGCGAAATCTAGCACAAGTCATCTCTGATCTCCCTGGAGAGGATGTACTTAACATGAGGAATGATCTCTACCAGGTAGGGCTGCTCGATTATGGCAGAAATCATAATCATTATTATTTTGGTCAATATTGAAATCACGATTATTGGTGGGTGATATGATCAAAATCTTATGTCATGATAAGAGTAATTTTATTAGGGATGCACTGAAATTTCGGCCGCTGAAAATGCCATTTTCAGTTTTTGGCTGAAAGAGAAAAAAGGCAGAAAATATATGCCGCCCTGCCCTGCCCTGCCCCGCCCCTCCCCGCCCCTCAGCGTTCAGTTTTCACTCTTGCATTGTTTGTAACTTTGAGCGCAACCGCTTCTGAAGCGACTCTGGCTGAGCAGGTAAGTCTGTACCGGCACCCAGTTTACTCTGCTCATGTACCGCTCGCGCTCACCGGAAAAGCAAAGTCTGCTCAAATAATGTGCCGACATGAAATTTCTCTGAAGTAGACTTGTTTCTGTTTGCAATAGCCTTACTTTACTGTAACATGGTGTGGAATAGCTGTGCTGGGCAACGCTGGTAAAATGACGCTACCCTCTCGTTCACAGATCAGTTCCCCTCTACGCTCTGCTCGCATGCTCTGATAATAATAGCTAACTATACTTTATTTTGATAATTGGTCAAAAAATAAACAGAGGTCGACCAATTGATCGGTTTTGCCAATTAATCGGCACCAATAACAGATTACTTTTATTAACTAAGGTTAATAAAAGTATTGTTCATTTGTTAATTTCAACATTTATTAATACATTTTTACATTTTAAAGTTGTTTCTCTTAATGTACTATGAACCAACATGAATGATCAAGCTATAATTAATATATTAATATATTTATGTTTAAAAAGTACAGTACATTTTCATGGTTCAGTACTGTTTTTAATTTTTTTTTATATTTTATATGTTATGTCTGTTTTTATTCAAAATCACTTTTTTAAAACTATCGGTTGATTAATCGGTTATCGGCCAGCGTAGGAGAACCTGGTTATCGTTATCGCTAAAATCCACTATTGGTCGACCTCTAAAAATAATGTATCTAAAATAATAAATCTGAATCTTTTGCATGAATCTGAATGAAGAATAATATATTGATTAATATATAATATATTTAATATTATTTTAATGTTTTATGTCCAATTTTGGTGCGTTACTTTAAATAGAAGTTTAAAAGTAAAATTTTATTTTTTGGCTTGTGTTTTTTAAATTCAGATTCAATCAAATTATAAAAAGTCTAATATTATTACAATTATACAAAAAAAAAAAAATCTGGTTTCAGCCCAGAATTTTCATTTCGGTGCATCCCTAAACTTAGATATCAGTAAAATTTCACAATTATCGATACTTCAGCAAAACCAATATTAAGTTAACTAATGTAGCTAAGTAAAAGGTCCTCAAAACAGTTACAGAAGACAAGTAAACAGTCAGCAATGCAATAAGAACAAAAAAAAAAAAACTAATTACAAACAAAACTGACAAATAAATATAGCAGAACAAAAATATAAATTAAATAAACAGTGCTTTAGGATTTATAAGAAAATGTACTAACAGTGGTATTGAGATAAAGTAAAATAACTGCATATAGACTTCACTGTATACCTTAAAGGAATAGTTCTCCCAAAAATAAAAATTCTGTCATTTACTCACCCTCAAGTTGTTCCAAACCTGTGTGAATTTCTGTATGAATATGAATTAAGTTTGGCTTAGGGAGGAACGAAAGTGCACCGCAGTGAAGGAAAGGATGGTGCGCTGGGCGGCAGCGGCACAATAATCGTTTTTCCAACATTTTCATAATGTTGGAAGCCAAAATCAAAATCGAAAATCAATTTCGATTAATCGCACAGCCCTACTACCAGGTATACTAAAAACTCACATAACTCTTTAAAAACAGGTTTTGTTTCTCACTGCAGCTGAGGCCTGTGAAATTTCCCAAAACTCGGTAGCCAATAAAATCCTCTGATACTTCTGTCCCAGACTCCTTTGCACCTCGCAGTGTTGACGCAGCAGAAAGAGGTAGTCGAGGCCTTATTGGAAGCCAAGGTGGACGTCACGCTGACAGATCGCCACGGAAACACGGCGCTTCACCTGGCGGCTCGACAGAAAGAGGAAAGCATGCTGCGATTATTGCTAAAGCACAAGTCAGTGGCGCAGTTAACTAGCATCCCCAACACAGCAGGTACGCTGGACTAACTATCTGAGAATCATTCATTCGTTCACATTTTTTGGGCTCTGATGTGTTTATGTGTGTGTGTTCAGGTCTCTGCGCGCTTCACCTGGCTGTACAGGCGAACAGTCTGAGTTGTGTGCGGGCCCTGCTGGATGGCGGGGCAGACGTGGAGGTTCAGGAGCTTACGTGTGGCCGCACAGCACTTCATCTGGCAACAGAGCTGGGAAACCTTTCCCTCGCCGGCTGCCTCCTGCTGGAGGTACTACTTACACCTCCTTACATGATCAATGAATCAGTGAAGGATGCTACTTTAGTGAATACTGCACATTTCTACTATTTTAAAGTTACTCTACTGTTTTATTGTTTTTTCAACTGAAGCCCACATGTTAATTAGTGTATATTTTAGTCTGTCATGACCTCACTAACTGTTAGAAGTTGATTCTACTTTCTCTTTAAGACTTTTATTGCTAAATGACCTATGTTATGATTGGCTAAACTCGTTTCATGTGAAATGAGTAACAATAACCCTTTCAAATTAATAAATACTTAATTTTTACACTGCCGTTGGGGTCGGTACCAGGGTTTCCGCGGGGCATTAAAAAGCATTAAAAGTCATTAAATGGATTTTGCGATAATTAAGGCCTTAAATGGCATTAAAAATTGTAATCTACAGGCATTAAAATCATTTTGAAGAAAATTTTATATTAGCAATTTATTTGAATATAGCCTTCACAATTAATCATTTTTATTTGCTGTCGCAAAATATGTATGTTAGTGTGATTAAAAACACGCGGAACCAGTTTGGTGATTGCCTCCGGCCGGAGCAAAATTGCCGTGATGCGGAGATGACGCGGGCATTTTGAACAGCAGGAACAACAGGAATAAAACTATACCAGAAAAATGGGAAAGTTCAAGGAAGACAAAACAGTTTAGGACATGGTTGCAGCCCGTTGGTGGTCAAAATAAAGAAGGATTTTGCAGTGTTTGTAAAAAGGTATTTAAGTTGGGTAGCAACAATGGGAATCAACGCCGTAAAATCTCATATGCAGTCTGACAGCCACAAATCGACGGAAAAAGGATATATAAAATATCCGTGGTTAGTCATGGGTCGTGTATGGCATTAAAAATGAAAAAAAAATGACATTAAAAAGCATTAAATTTAAATTGAAGATACCTGCAGAAACCCTGGGTACATGTTATTTAGTTTTTTTGTTTTAGTCTCTTATCCTCACCAAGACTGTAATAAAAAATAATATATGTTTTATTATTATTATTATTATTGTGTAATATTTAAAATAACCTTTTTCTATTTTATTTATTTAGTAAAGATTAATATTCAGTGGCAGTCACATGATCCTTCAGAAATCATTCTAATATGCTGCTCAAGAAATATTTCTTGTTATTATCGATGTTAAAAACAGTTGTGTTGCTTAATATTTTTGTGGAAACCTTGATATTTTGTTTTCAGAATTTTTTGATGAATAGAAAGTTTATTTGAAATTATTTGTAACATTTTAAATGTCTTTACTTTTCTCTTTCGATCCATTAATGCGTCCTTGCGGAGTAATTTATTTGAAAATAATTATAAAATCTTACTGACCCTAAACTTTTGAATGGAGGTGCATATAATAACAAAGATGGTCACATGATATATCACAGTATACACTGACAAGTCTGACATCATAGCTGTAGCGGTTTCTGAAGGACCAACAGTCAAACTGGACAGTGGAAAGAACTTTGAATATGTCTAAATAGTATATCAAATCTTATATTTTAAAATATGAAGGACTATCTTGTTTTCCATAAATCCCATTGAAAGTGAGGAGACGAATGCAAACGTGAATGCAGAAATAACGTGCTCATAAAGTTATCTCTTGATGAATAACACTGCACGTGTAACGTTTTGTCTACGCAGGGTAACGCATATGTAGACAGCGTCACCTATAACGGCTCCACTCCTCTGCACATTGCTGCAGGACGGGACTCAACCAAGCTGAGCGCACTTCTAATGGCTGCAGGTGAGGAATTATGTGTGTTCATTTATAACTAACATGACAGGTCAACAATAACTGTCTCCGCCTGCTGTCATTAATGATTTATATATAGATCTGGTAGAATCATTCTAAAGCAAATTCATTATCATTTATTAAAGTTGTTTCATGACTCATCCCAAGTCGTAAATGTTATAATTGTGTCCGTCCATAGTCAGTAGATTAATTTACCTTTACATGGTGTAACCAACTAGTGTTGTGTGCTTTGCTTTTAGGAGCAGATCCTCATAAGGAGAACTTTGAACCGCTGTTCTTTAAAGATGATGAGCTGTGTGGCACATGCGAGGACGAGGAGGAGGATGAAGGCTATATTCCCGGGACGACCCCTCTGAACATGGCAACTTCCCCAGAGGTGGGTTTCCCAAATGTAGGATGTAATGTAATTGTACTGCAAATGTGGTTGTGAAAATAATGTGTGGTCTGTTCTGTGCTGACAGGTGTATGATATTCTTAATGGAGAAGAGTATCAGCCCAACACTATCGTCGTTCCACCGCAAGGTATGAGTTCCAGTCTTTGTATTCTTGTCATGTTTATTTTTTATTTATTTTTTTCAGGACTTTTTAGGTTCAAAAAGTTATGTAAATCAATAAAATCTTGGCATGGAAGTAACATTTATTGTGGAAATATTATAATATAATTATGCTCAGCTCTAAATATTTAATAAACTATTTAATTACTCTTCATAAACAAATTTTAAAAACCCTTATCCAGTTATCATGAAGTCAGTGGACTGGAAAAGTCATGGAAATGAATTTAAAGGTGTGGGAACCCTGATTGTTTATTTTGAACAAATATACTCGCTGCTGAAAATTGTAATACTTTTAGCAAAAAAGAAAAAAGGGAAAACTATTTTACTACTATGTACACTTCCATTCAAATGTTTGGGGTTCGTATGAATATTTTTATATTTTTGAGTCTCTTACGCTCATCAAGGCTGCATTTATGTAATCAAAAATATTGCAATGTTGTTAAATATTAATACAATTTAAATACGTGTTTTCTTTTTAAATATATTTTAAAATGTAATTTATCCCTGTGATGGTGATGGTGCTCACTGACCCCAAACATTGGAAAAATAGTGTATGTTGAGTGCACGTAGCAGTTTTTAAATCCGTGTTGGCAGGTGACATGAAGAGCTTGAGCTCAGACACGAAGCAGGAGCTGTGCCAGGCACTGGAGGGGCAGACGGGAGGCTGGGAGAGTCTGGCTCATGCTCTGGGGCTTGGGATCCTGACCAGCGCCTTCAGGCTTAGCTCCTGCCCTGCTGGAAAGCTGCTGGACAGCTACGAGGTAAACAGATTCACTTCCTTTTTCAGTCTTGCATAAACCCTGGACAGTAGTAAGAAAAAGTAGTTGTCTTTTAATCTGATCTTAAAGGGATATTTTCCGCTGGAAAGATGAATGTGTATTTAAATTGGGTCATTTATGTAGTAGAAATGTGAAATTATTTTAGAAGTTGGTGCCTTCTAGACTGAGAAAAGCCAGAAAATGTATTTCTGGCTCATGTGGATGAAAGACAACAACTCCCAGAATGCTCTTGCTTCGCTGCCCTACGAGGCCACTCCCAAGCCACGCCTACCGGTTACAGAGGGCAGTATCGGAAGAAATGATACAACTAGGCTACTAGTTGACTCGAAACTGAAAAGACGCCGTTTTATCGTGAGATCCCCCTATGGGCGGGTTGAAAACATGCGGAACTAGCTCCTCCTACTGGCTGGAGTCTCTCGCCTCTGCCCAAAAAAGCCTCCGATGACGCAAAATGACGATTTTTGCGCCATCTGAGTTTTTTTTCCAGACATACAATACAAAAATCTCTCGTCTCAGGGGGACATGAGGGAGGGAAACGGTCATTTGGAAATACTACCGGGTTTCTACTGATACAAAGCTTAATGCTAATCGGTGAAGTATCCCTTTAACTGACCTAACCTTTAACTTTAAGCTGTTATGAACGAATTTGCATTGTTTTTAAAGTGGGGCAGTAAATGGATTTGAGTGTCTAAGAGAACTGATTTTCCCAAACAGATTAGATATAAGTGTATTCAATACTTTGTAGCACTTTAGGAAATTCCTTTGTATTTTAAATGTATTTCATCTCAAAACTTCAAATGTTTAGAACTGAAAAAGTTCTGTATTATTTATGCTTAGGACTAAACCTGTCGACCCATTTATTACATTACATTACATTACATTACATTACATTACATTATATTATATTTAGGCCTATCACAATTATTAATTTTATAATCATGGTTATTCTATAAAAGCAAGGGAATCATAATCTGCCAGGGAGTCAAGAATAAAGAATATAAAAGAACACAAATATAGTCAAAGGTCTTCCTTCATACAAAATGAAGGCTTGTGTGTTTATATTATATAATAAATTACATTACATTACATTATATTGTTATATTATATTAATAATACGTAAAAAAAACAAAAAAAAAAACATAGTAGGCTTACATTGTAAGTTACATGAACCAAACAGAATTAAATTGTTAATTGTGATTATTTGTATGACAATTCATTGTCAGCACATCGTCATGATTGTGACAGGCCATATCATATATCATATCTATATAATCAATCACAAGATGCAACAAAACTGAGTGAAATACTGGATTGAAATATGCAATTTTATGCTTAAAGCTAAACCTATTGATCCATATTTCTCAGAACGACATTAAAGATATTAATTCCTCTAACACTAACTATATCCGTTAGCTGAACTGTTATTTTTGTGCTTCCTGTAGTTGCTCTGGTTTCAGCTGCTAATCATCTGTCTCCTTCAGGTGTCTGGAGGAACGGTGCGTGAGCTGCTGGAGGGACTGAAGCATGTTGGGAACAGCAGTGCTGTCAGTTTACTCCAGGCTGTATGTAAGGAGCCTGAAGCTGTCCACACCACACCTCAGCTCACAGGTAATGTTGTTAGATATGTGCATTTCTGAGTGATGTGGCCTAAGTAGTTGAACATTAGGGCTGGGAAGCCAAAAGTTGGTTCTAGACCACAAGGGGTGATCCATGAACCGTTACCATTGTGTCCTTCAGTATGCATAACCACGGGTTGGTCGCAGCAACTTCTCCACTGTAAGTCCCTTTGGATATGTTAGTAAATGAGTAATTCGTCAAATAATATAAAAACAAAATCTGATCAGATATGCTTCGTTTAAAGCCGTTTGTAACATTTAAAAAAAAAAAAACTGTGACAACACACTGACATTCAAATGTTTGGGGTCTAAAAAAATTTTTGGAAGACATATTTTATGCTCACCAAGGCTGAATTTATTTATTTAAACAAATCAGTAAAAACAGTAATATTGTGAAATAGTATTACTATTTAAGATGTTTTCTTTTTTAATGCATTTTAAAATGTAATTTATTCCTGTGATGGTAAAGCTACATTTTCAGCATTATTATTTCGGCGTCAAATGTTCCTTCAGAAATCACTCTAATATGCTGATTTGAAGAAACATTTCTTATTATTATCAATGTTGAAAACAATTGTGCTGCTTAATATTTTAGTGGAAACTGCTACGTTTTTTCAGGATTCTTTGATGAATAGAAATTTCAAAAGAACAGCATTTATTTGACACAGAAATCTTATCCAACATTACATAAATGTCACTTTTGATCAATGTATTGCATCCTTGTGTTGTGAACTTAGAATCGAAAGACCAGGGGCCTCATGTATAAAACTTTGCGTAGATTTCATCCTTAAAGTGTGCGTACGCACATAAGGTAGAATTTGCGTACGCACAAAAGTTTTCAGATTTATAAAACCATCCGTACGCCAGAACCTGCGCAGAATTCACTTTATAAATCCCAGTCAGCGGAAGATTGTGCGCACATGCGTCTCCACCCTGAAATAACCATATATGGAGCTTACAACGCCTAGTTTTACTATGCATATCCTCATCTGCATATCATTTGCATATGATTATTCATCCACGTGATAACGTTTAACGGTACAAGACACATTACATTAATAAAAGTCATGTATTTGCCTATCCTTGTCTTGTTTTTGAATACATAAATCAAATAGTGTAAAATACATTTAATCTTTTCCACTGGCCGAATAGTATTTTTAATTGATTTATATTTTTAATGGAAACAGATAGGCCTTGGGCATTATTTGCACGAAACTATTTTCTCAGACAATCTGGTATTATCATGATAAGCAATTATCTCTGTGGTTAAAACATTTAAACACAGCACGCTACAGGAAACGTGTTCAAAAACATCGCATCCACAACAAATATTTCTATTGATTGAATTTGAATATAAAAAATGTTGTAACTTCTCAGTAATGATTTCATGTTTAAGTGTTCTCTATTAATTTGAATGGCATATTTAATCTAAATGTTTATATCATAAGTAAAACATAGTTTATATCAGAAGTATTTTATTTATTTAAACTGTTATTTGCATCAGTTTCACTAAACGGCCCAACGCGCTCGCTGGCGCGGACATTTAAGAAGGGATGGATATTTGCTTCAAGTGACAGGTTGGTGAGCGAAATTATATTTGTATTATCTTGTATTTCTTTAGATTTTCTGTCTAAAAGTGATATTCTGCAAGACACCAGTGCAGAGCTATAATGAAATAGAGTCCAAATTTTATTAAAATCAATGAATCCATCAAACTCCATCATAATCATATCATAATGATAATTCGGGTTGATGCAATTTGATTTATTGGGTGATGTAATAGGATAATTTAGAAGTTTTTCATTTTAAATAGTTATTGCTATTTGGGCCAGTTGGTGTCGCCAAAACACATACTCTTCTAAAAGAGTGCGTACGCACGGTCAAGAGCATCCTTACGGTGCGCACTTATCTACGCCTAGTTTATTTTTTATAAATCCCGATATGTGCGTGGAAAAATGCGTACGCATATTTCTATGCCCATTTTGTGCGTACGCAACGTTTAAACATCAGGCCCCAGGAGACTTGATTGTTTCTTCAGCAGGATTCTTTATTGAGAACACAAGCTGTCGGTAGCTGCAGTCACCAAGTCTGACGTGAATGTTCGCTTACAGTTTATATACATTTAGGGGCAGGAACCGAAAAAGACAGGTTTAGGAACTGGTTTTAGACTGAGAGCATTGCCCACCCTAATCCACTCAGCATATCTATTCAAACACTGAGACCCGAGTACAGGACTGACTGGACTTTCTTGCTAAAACACAAACTCCAAGAGTTTCAGTAAAACAGGACTGACCAGAGTCGTTTGCTAGAAAACTCTGATAATCATAATTTATACCTAACCTTAACATGCTAAATTCAATGTAAACCTAAATGAAACATTTTAATACATTTGCATTCCCACACTTGCTAAATAGAAGTATTAATGCCTTTCCTGAAACAAAACAAAAAAACATATAGACTACAAACTTTTGAAAGGTAGTGGAATGCAAATTGCTAAATTGCGTAAACAGCGTACAGTTAGGCTAATAAATTATCTGGCAGAAGAATGGTTTATTATGATTTGATTATTAACACATTGACTACATTTAATTTTGATAATATTTGAATCACATTTCTGTTGTAATCATTTTACAAAACCAGTAAGCCACTCAAGGCCACTGTTGCCAAAGATTCAACTATGGTAAAATCATAGTAACACAAGGCCTTGACTGCTTTATTTATTGCTTTAATTTACATGTTGAAGGTACAAATACTACAATGCCAGATAACATTTGAACCATTGTCTAATAGTGAAATAATATTTATTTTGTTTTGTGTACCAGAACATAAACCTCAAACATTCATGTTCTCGAAAGGTATTGTTTGCTCATTGGTGAGGCATTTTGGATCTTTTCCCAAGAGCATGTCGTCATTGTGAAATTTTGTAGTATGTGTGTATTTTGTATTACACACCCCTGTTGTGGAGTTTTTTTTTAGCCCACAATATGGTTTGTAAAACCCCCAGACTAAATCACTGTCAGTCTCGGGTCCCTCTCTCCGTAACAATAATATCACGTTGTGGTCCTGACATTACCTCGTGTGCGCTCGAGCATGATGTCAACAAAACAGCACAGCCACTGCATTCTAAGGGAGTTCCCCTCCGTCTCGGGGTGACCCGTGTTCACATATAGTTTCTGCAGTGATGCCAATGTTTCAGGGGGAAGTGGACACTTGAGAGGGGGATTCCCAGGAACAGAAGTGAAAGCCAGATATGGCACTTCTGGTTTTTGTCTCTGGCGCAGTTTCTTTGAAACAAGTCTTTCCACCTTGCTGTCTGATACGAAGGGTTCATCGTCAGGGTTCACTGAGTACGTGTAAACCAGCAGGGGAATTTTTTTTATTTAATTTGTCTCGGTTTCCTTCTCGTGGTTGTCCATGTTGTCTTGCCACGTTGTTTGTTAAAAAAAAAAAACCCACCAATGTTCAATAAATATTGTGGGGTTCAAAAGAGGCCACGTGAAATTTGGGATTCTAAATCTGGAAACAAAGGTTTTAGGAAACATTATGATGTAAAGTGATGTGTAATATTTCATATTCTGAGTATTGTTGTTGTTAATGCAAAATAGGGACAAACCCAATATTCTGACTATTATTTTATTTTTAGATTATTCTTTTATTTTTATTCAACTTGTCACTCAAGTGGTTAACCTGGTGATATTAGTTTTTGTTTAATGTATTTAATGTTTAATGTATATTAGTTTAATATATTTATTTTGCAAACTTTTAGACCCATCTGTAATAAAATTTTATAATAATCAAATAAAACTATATTACGATTGCTTGTGATTCTGTGGTTTACGATTGCCAAGCAAACACAATGATCAAAAAGAGATAATTTGGGCGCAGTATTATAGAATTCATTTTATAAGTGTCATAGCTTGAGTATATGTGCAATTTAATTTTAACATGTTCCATTTTCCTTTTATAAAGCAATTTTTATGATATTTTTACTCTATATAAAAGTATTTTATTCTATATAAATAAAACGTGTTTATATATATATATTTAGGTAAAAGATTTGAAATGCTTCTATGGTCATATTAATCTTTTTTTTCTTTTTCTCAGGTCCAGGGCTCTGTAAGTCCATTCAGGGTTTGAGACTGGGCCCCCATCAGGAGGACAGTGGGATATGTGACAGCGGGGTGGAGACCTCTTTCTAGAGCCCCAGCTTTGGTCTCGCCGACTCCAAACACAATCGCACAAACTGAGGCCTGACCCTAAAGACCAGCTTCTCCCTCCTCACTACAGCAGCAGTGCCACTCAACCTCAGGACACGCCTACAAAACCTTTGATTGGCCAGCGCCCTCTGTGGATGCTGCTCGGCCACGCCCAAAATGCAAATGAGCTCTGAACTCTGAGGAGTCTTTAAGCTGGGGAGTCCTCTGGCCATGGGGATTTTATTCTCTTTTTTTTAGCTTTTAATATGAATAATACCAAACAGCACTTATTTGAAAGTTTTATTTTTTCCTTTTATAAGAGCTATATTATCTATAAATAGCTATAATATAGCTTTAAAAAGGTATGTTAAAGTGTCTGTTTTCATTTGTGCTTAAGCTGAACAATGACGTCCAGAGCCCAGATGTTACATAAAGAAACTAAATGTTTAGTTGGTTTATGATGTCTTGGACATTATTAGATTCTCAGGCCTGATTTGCAAAAAAAACATTTCTTGCTTCAATTGTTTATAAATAAAAATTAACGTCTGGTTTGATAAGTCTGCCCTCAACTATTTCCTTTGTTAATATATTTTAACAAACAATCCGATTTAAGAACAGCACCTTCAGTTTAGATAACCTATTACGCAGACTTCCTCATAGTCATTTGCTTGCAAAGAGTTTTCTTTTGGAACTGCAATGCAATGACATACAGGAAGAGGAAGAGAGGAAAAGGAGGTCTACTGGATTATTATGACCCTCTGGACCAATCGAATCTGTTGGATGATGGAAAAAGTTCTTCCCTTCATACTCACCCTTTCAGCTGTTATTTGGGGTGGCGATGGAATTTGTTTTGCTTTTAGTGGTGCTACCTGTAATTCCTAATGTTTGCTCACTGGTTCTGATAAAAAAAATAAAAAAAATCATAAGCTTTTGAGAGATTATTCTCTCTTCCACTTGTTTGATTGATTAAAAAACAGGAGGGTCAGTCCTGAGTAGTGATTGGAGTGTGTTTGACTAGATTTTGATGGTGTGTGTGTGCGTGTGTGTGTGGATTGCTTCAACCAGATGCCTCAAGTGCTTTTTAAGAAATATTTTTGTAGTTACATTTTTATCATTGTTAAAAAAAATGTGATATCTCATTCCCTTCTGTTGTGTGTGAACTGTAGAAGACAAAACATCACTCCAATAATATGCTGATGTAGAATCCGTTCTATTCATGCATCGCAGAATATTTAGAACTGATCCCAGATCAGTTGTCTTTCTTTTTGCTTTATGAAATGTTCTAAACATGGCGTCTGACCTTTTAACTGACTCGGGGACTCACATGTCACCAATATGCTTTTAGCCGTCGTAATAATTTTCATACTATAGTAAATAATGTTAAAAAGAGCAACAAAACCATCCAATACCCCAGACTAAAGGTTTGACAGGCACTGTAATGTATTTTTGGCTGTAAATTGGTATTTATGTCTGTACCCTGTGAAGCAGTGTTGTACAGAGGGAAAATTGTGTGTGCTTTGTAACTGGTTTCATTGTAATACTTTTATAATAAAATGATTCATTGTGTACTAATGTTTTGAACTTTTATTTTACATCTCCTGTACTTATTGACTATCCATATTGCACACAAATTTGTGTCTGCTCCATAATTGATACAGCAATTTTCATTTTGCCGGTTGTTACCAGCAGATGGAGTCCTATCTTACTTTTTGAATTCTCATATACCTCATATCTTTTCACTTGTATATAATAGTCTTTAGCTAATCTATAATAATAATAGTTTTTAGCTAACTTTTTGAATTCTCATATACCTCATATCTTTTCACTTTAGCTAGCTCTTTTCTAGTCTTTAGCTAATCAAAATTGCAATAAGCTAACTGTAAGCCTAACAATAAAGTGTAACTTTTATCATTTATATAATTTAATAGACATTATTTTTCATTAACTATTATTTTTCAACCAAGTAATCCTTTTTCTTTTAGCAATTTATTGCCATAAGTATAGCTACACAATGTTAAATGTGTATGCAGTTTGTTTTTGTCCTAATGTGTTAGCATACTGAGTGAAAAACGACTCTGAGAGCGACTTCGGCTACCATCCACATACATTTATAAAACATGCTCATTTTAAACATTAGTTTATTTTCTTTCTTTAAAAAGTAACTGAAGAAAAATCTCAGGATCATTCAATGTCATTTTAAACTTTTATTGTTTGTTTCACAGTTTACAAAGCCACACCTTTATCCTTGGTTGACAAATGACAATCACTGGACTAGCATTGCTTCCTCGTTGTACCTATGACGAGTGGATAGTGCCACGGATAACATACCGAAGTCGACAGTCGTGTACTTTTACGTGACAGAAGGGGTACGCCCAGTGGTGGAATGTAACGAAGTAAAAATACTTTGTTACTTTACTTAAGTACATTTTCCACGTATCTGTACTTTACTTAAGTAGAATCAATAGTGCATATTTTTGACTTTTACTTCATTACTTTTTGCAGCAATTATTATACTTTCTACTCCACTACATTTCTACAACGTTTCGTTACATTTTCTGATCAGTTTTCCCCCTTGCCAAAACAGGGATTGAAAAAAATCTCCATGTTTTCGGTGCTGACGCGTTCATGTAACATGTAACTGTGGCGCTGCCAATAAAGCACCTAAAAGCTGTCACAAAGAACCAGCAAAAGTAATGATTATGAATATGTAAAGTATAACAAGGAGACATTTTAATTGATGCTGACGCGCGATCTTTGCAGTGAACGCGCCAGAGAGAAATGCACATTTCATACGGATTACATGCAGAGAACAGTCTGTTTGCTTTCGTTTTGAATTGTTCTGTTTAAAAGTACACAATTCAAGCTTTCTATATATATATATATATATCTATCTATCTATCTATCTCAGGTCTGTGAGGCAAGTACAGACCTGAGTTTCGGTTCATGAGTTTCACCAGTTCACACGCCCGCGCCTCCGTGTCCTTATCTATTTTCTGCTATATTTACTTATTTATTAAATACAGGCAATTGGTTGATGAAACATTGATTAAAATTAAGATACAATTAATACGAAACGAAATTCACTTTAAAGAAGGGCTTTTGAGGTCTCTGTGAACGTTTTAAAGCAGTATTTTAGTGCCGCTTTCAGAGCGCTCACGTGCGTAATGGAGAACTGACACGTCCGTAACATTGTTTTTTCCTCATAAATGTGAACACAAAAAATAAAATGAATATTTTATGTTCTGTGGAGAGCCAACTCTTCTTCATCCGGTGGGTATATTACTTTTGGTTTGCGCAGTGAAATTCACAGAATTACTAAAAAATATTTTGCCACCTAAAAGTTAAAGACTTTTTGTGTGTCATGTCCGTTACGTATTTATATTTCCCTCATATTAAATATAAAACGCATGTGTCTGTAGACTAGTATTTTTCTAATGTCTGGACTTCTTTATTAAGGGAGTATGGGGAGTATGGATATATAAACAGTTTCAATTGGTATTTGAGAATTTACATTTCAAGTTTTACATTTCAAGTTTTTACTGCAATTGTCACGTCCATAACGCTGGGACTGCCCAATTTTAAAGAAGTTATCCAGGTTTACGTATTGTATAATGTTAACTTCAAATAAGGGGTGTGTCGCGATTCTGCCTTCTCATACTCACACCGCGACACAGGTTCGTGGATCCGAGTGTCGCGATTTCGGTTTCATATTGCATATTGTTACAGCACTAATTATTAGAATATAGACATTAAGAGAATAAATTGTTATGAAAGTACTTTTACTTTTAATACTTAAAGTAAATTTAAAATCAGGTACTTTTTACTTTTTACTTAAGTAAGGTTTGCATTGTGGTACTTTTACTTTTACTAAAGTAAATATGTCTCTGGTTATTTGTACTTTTACTTAAGTACTGAGATTCAGTACTTCCTCCACCACTGGGTACGCCGCACCACAGACGCGTGACACCAACGTGTGACTCCAACGTCGCCCCACAGCACGCCGCACCATAGACGCGTGACGCCGTTTGAGAGGCGGCGCGGCAGCGCGTAGCAGGAGCAGAGCAGGAGCAGCAGTGCCGCGATCGTTTCGGCGCCGAGTCTATTTTTGCTGCGCCGCTTACGCTGAATTAAAGTGACAATGCATTGATCATGGCCAAAATACACCGCAGTTTTACCCAAAAAGCGCATTGATATCTATTGTGTTTTAAACAGTCACTCAAATGACCAACAGCAATTTAAAAAGAAAACAAATGTCCAAAAACAAACTTGTTGCCCGAACAATAAAAACAAAGACGAACCAAAAGTTATATAAATGAAATGATTAATAAAATAAGCTTCTTGACAAGTCTTTTCTCTTAAATGTATTTGAAAACGAAATAAAGCAATGCCAACTTACCCTGATTATAGAGTACTCTGTCTATACACACGCTGCGGTTCAGCCACGCGTGACAAACGCTGTGTGAAAGCAAAACGCTCGTGTCCTGCTCCCGCTCACCATATGCACTGCTCCTGCGCTGCTTACGCTCTGCTAATGCGTGCAGTGTGAAACCGACTCCATCGTCGCACCACAGACGCGTGACACCAACGTGTGACTCCAACGTCGCACCACAATAAATTAATATCTATTTTTCGCCCTAGCTTTTCTTATCTTTCCTTTGTTGTCTTTCTGAGTGGTTCCCAAACCTGTCCTGCCGGCACCCCAACACTGCACGTTTTCTTTGTCTCCCAAATCAAACACACCTGATTCAACTCATCAGCTCATTATCACATGGGTTAATGAGCTGATGAGTTGAATCAGGTGTGTTTGATTAGGGAGACAAAGAAAATGTGCATTGTTGGGGTGCCGGCAGGACAGGTTTGGGAACCAATCATTCTTTTCTTGTGTTCTGCTGACATTGAAAATATAATTGATACAAATTTTATATTGTATACAAAGTTGTGTATGTCATTAATGTCATCTCTGAATGGTTTACGAACAGATTTTTTAAAAATAATTCACTCACTTTCTACTGGATATGAGGACTATGCAAATTATACATAACTTTAAAGTTGAACAGATAAATTAATTAATTGTAATCTATAAACATAATATTCTGGAATGTGTCATTCTGAGTTTTTACTTTTGAAGGTGGTAATAATTTTAATTAACACAGTTGACCATAATGGGCGAATACACAATATGAAACTATTCACAATATTGTTTATAGGAAACACTTTATTTTGTTGTTGGCATATATGTGCAGTTAAGTTAAAAAATCTGCTGTTTTCATTGTTTTGAGATGATGATGTTAAATTATTTTAATTAAAAAGTTAATATATATTGTTTTTTTTAAATCTGTCATTCATTTTACAATAAAAATACATTGAGAATGTGTAAATGATTGCCCCTGAGCCTATTGCAAATCCAATCTTACTCATGCTATTCACTTTTTATAATCAACATGGGAAAAATAACATTATAATATTGGGACGACGTGTGTATCAGGCGTCTTATTAGGCGACGTACTGAGGGACGAAGGACTGCTCCTTCGCCTTCTTCAGTGTAGTCTTAGAAAAGTCACTATCCACTCGTCATAGTAGCTACCAACCATTGAAATTTAGTCCCGGGCACTGTGAATTTTAGCAACAATGGGCCATTACACTATTGCAACTGTATTATTCCAGGTATGTTAAAGGAGTGTCATCAATGTGTTTAGCAATCTGAGAGACGCGTAAAAGAAATTTGTATGATAACAGGAAGCATACAAAGAGCAGTGACCTCCCAATCTTTAGTTGATTGTATCTGTCTGAAGGTGTGTTTAGCTACAATTCGGGGATCAAATTGCCTACAGAAGTTAGCTAAATCTGACAAAGCCTCCTTTTGGGGATGTCCTCACACAAGTAGTAATTTTTTTTTTTTTTTTTTTTTTACTATACTACTCTATGACATAAAACACTTATTATGAGTGTAAGTAAGCAGCCAGGAGGGCGTAGAACTCACGCATCTGCAGAACATCATAATGTGCTGCGAGCGCCGACGTCACAACGGAATTCCGCATTCTAAAAACAGCCTGTGGATCCTGCTTGGAGCGTGTGTGTGTGTGTGTGGCAAGCTGTTAGAACATTTCGCCTGATAACTTGCCAGCATATTATTATATACTTCGTCTTGTTTTTGTTTTGTTTCTTATTACTAATAAGTAATCTATGGAAGCTTGTTTTCGCCAATGAATCAACATTTTTAAAAAGTAAATGCAACTTTTTTCTCAAAATTCTGACTTTTTTCTTAGAATTGAGTGATATGAACTATCAATTGCGAGTTATAAAGTCAGAATTGTGTGATTTAAACTTGCAACTGTGAATTTTAAAGTCAGAATTGCGTGATATAAACTTGCATTTGCGAATTATAAAGTCAGAATTGTAAGAAAATGTCAAGTTGTGAACTGAATTTTCCTCAAAATTAGACTTTATAACTTGTAATTGTGAGTTTATATCTGAGTAAGAAGGCAATTGCGGGATATAAACTCATAATTGCGAGAAAAAAGTCAGAATTGCAAGATGTAAAACTCACAATTAAGTTTATATGTCACAATTCTGACTTTTGTAATTCTCGTAATTGCGAGTTTATACCGCAATTCTGACATTGTAAACTACGGAGCCCCTAAAGGGACATGGTGAAGGAAAAAAAATATGATGTGGAGGAAAAAATATTTGTCAGTGTTTTGCGTTCCCCCAATAAACTTTTTGTTCTCTCGCAAAAAACTTTTGCGATAAGCTGAGAAAAGCTCAAAAGGATTTGCAAGCAAACTCAAAGTTTCTCTGGGGAACACAAAACATTTGCGAGAGAGCGCAAAAGCATTGAATTATTATTTTTTTCCACCACCATGTCCCTTTAGTGGCTCCGTAGTACACTCACAATTGTGAGAAAAAAGTCAGAATTGTGAGATAAAAAGTCACGATTATCTTAATTTAAATTTTATAGTAATCCAATAGTGACTAGAATCTAGTAATTTTTAATACTTTTTTTTATACTAGCACGTATTCCTTTGCTTATACCTTTGCTATTAGTTTCTATCCCAATAGTTTTCACTGAAACAAATTGCGATAGTTTCTATTGAATTCTATAGAGATTTCCAGTGCAGATATTAGATAAGGTACTATATGTATTCCAAAAAGACCAGAATACATACTAGGATGAAGTGAATCGCTGATAATATTATATATAGATATATTATATTGGAATTCAATGGCAACCATTTGTGATTTTGTTACCAATAAGAATAGAATTATCCAACCAGATCTCATGAGAAAACATAAGTATTTTAGTAGGTGGTGATTCATATGATGTAATTCATCTGGAAATGTGATTTTTAGAAGAAAAAAAAAGTGCTTGAAGGTCAATCTCTAAATCTTTATCTTTATCTTTGGAGCTAAAATGTCTCCTTGTTATTTTTCTGACACATTTATTATCATTATGCTGGTGCTTAGCGGCAAGCTTTCTGCATCTTAATTGCATGATTTATAAACACCCATCAGTTAAAAAACCCCCCCACAAATTTAGAAACGCCCACTTTTGTTCTGCAGAGACCCTATACCAGAGAATGTCTAATAAGGGGAGAACTTCCACTCTCAGTAAACTTCCGGCTTCTGAACTGGTTGCAGTTCCACTCTGGTTCCATACGAGGGTGCTCACAGGACGAGTGCAGAATGAATGGAGGTCTATGGAGCTATACCCCTCAAAATCCACTTTTCTCAGGATATAATTTTGTGTCTAGTAATTTGAATGTTGTATTCGAAAGGAGATGCAAAGAAATTACACATTGCTGGGTGTTAGATTTTTTAGAGTCACTTATTTGCTTTAAAAAGTCTTTTAAAATGTCAGTGACGTCATACACATCGTACGACCAGAAATACTGCTTTACGGCAATCCTTCAGTCACCTTAGTGCTTTCGCGCTCTGCACTTTCTTTTCTCTCGAGGCAGATAAAAGTGCCAGCAACCAAAAAAAAAAAGTTGCTGCGTTAAAAAAAAAAAAACTTGGGCGAAAAAGTCCGCCTTAACATTCTGGTCCCGCTTCGGATGCCACGATGCCATCAAGCGGTATCTCTGGTCGTAATCAGTCCTTCACTGACCAATCAGCATTCATTAGCAGAATGCTAGCGTGTTATGGGCAACAACAACTCAACCTGTAAGAAATTGGAAGGACACAAGTACTCGTTCATTCAACTTTCGACCTATAACCCATGTTGAACTTGCAAAACCTACAATCAAATCTGAGATTTCTCAACAGCAATCGGGTGAAAAGAGACAAATTTAGCTGTCTAGCTCTATAGACTCCCATTCATTTTGCACTCATGGGCGATCGCCTCCAGTGGAACTCTGGTGGAACTACAACCAAACTACAACTAAAATTCGGTACAATAGGACTTAATAGGGAGTGGCCAGGCTCTCAGCTCTGCCTATACTCTCCAAAGCCACGCCTCCTCCAAAACACATGAAAGCACACAGACCAGAAGCAAGATGACCACAGACAATGTTATTGGATTACATCATGTGTCATTCACTGGTGTGAAAACTTTACAGAATACAGTGAGTAACAACAGCAACGTAATAACAAACGTAAACAACTGTTTGCCTGCCATTCTTGCTCTGTCTGCACAGCGTAGGTGAATGCCCTGATGATGTAAGGTGTCTGTGTGAACAGGCTGCGCAGTGATTTAATTTAATTCGGACCATATGCAATGATTGGACGAACAATATGGTCCTAAGCCTTCCACAGACTATTTATATTTATAAAAAATACATTTAAACCGCTTAACATAGTGATTGCTATCAGGATATGAGGAGACTTTCAACCAGCATAACAAAAAAAAAAATCACCTATTGCACCTTTAATGTAGGTTCACCTCAGGATACTAGTAATTTCAAAGGAATACATATTAAGACGGCTTGCCATAGCTGAGGCTGCTGGTGTGAAGCTCGTGTGAATGTGTGTTTCTCTCTCTCTGGCCGGAGCTCTACTACAGGCGGAAGTTACAGGCGCTTGTGTTGGTGAAAATCTCCTCTGCTGAGAAAGTGAAAATCATCGTAAATAAGCAGCAGGCGTTTTATGACGATTAATACCTCAGCGCATCATATGTGGACGCGGTGGCTTTATTTTCCCTCATGCATTTGCATACTGCTGGTTGTCGTCGGTAAAAGCAGACTGGCATATTTATTGAGTTTGATGTCTGGTTAGATGGTCAGATAGTGAAGCTCTCACAGTAACTAACTCGCGCTTTGATTGGAACGTTTAAACATTCTGTTACATTGATTCATTGTCGCGCGTTTCCGACTCTGATACACTGTAGCGGGAGAGAAGAAACATTCACTTTATTCAGTGATGACTCGGTTGGGTTTAACATAACTGCCAAATCACATATGTGACTTTCACAACAACCAATCTCGTGGAGCATTTTCTCTTGGCGTTTTGCGCTGGATTTTCCATTGGAACCGACAGAGATGGCAGACAGCGGTCGGGTGAAGATCGACAGCCCGAGCTCGAGCCCCGGACCCGGGAGGAAAAAGGCGCAGCAGTCGCCCGGTTCAAAGGCGCGGTACTCTGTCAACGCTCCCGGACACTGCTTTCGGAAAGTGACCCTGACCAAACCGACCTTCTGCCATCACTGCAGCGACTTCATATGGGGGATTGTTGGGTTTGTTTGTGAAGGTAAGATGCTTTATGGATTCACTTGGTCGGCATGTTTCATTCAGCAAAGCAATGTCAACAAAGTGTCTCTTACTAAAAACAAAAAAACTGCTGTGGTAGTATTATGGCGCAGTGATGGTATTAGACGACAATACTATGGTAATTTGTTATATACCATAGTTTTGGACGAATACTCACATAAACATCCTAAACACAATATTTTTGAGTTGGTCTTTTGAATGTAATTTGGGTCATTTAACTATTTCATTGAAAGTGCAAGTGATTTTGTTCCAAGTTGCATTTCCCCATACCACTTTGATTGACAATTTTGATTGGCAGATTATTATCTGCGCACGTGCCATCCTGGAAAGGGAAGGGATGAAGAAAATATGTTAGAAAATAGATGGAGGATGTCAAGCAAATCAGTCTCTCCCCTCTACACCTCCCTCGACAGAATCGAATCGCTTGTCTACTAACATGGGGAAGACAGATTGATGCAGATCGATCCAGCACACTCCTCCTGTTGGACAGGAATCTGTGCAGGACGACACTTTGATGAGATCCATCTAATTGATGGAGGCTGGTGAGAGAGAGAGAGAGAGAAGATCTGTACCATTCTCACTTTTGTTAGTTAGATGTTAAGCGTCAGTTTTTTTTCTTTACAGAACTGCTCAGTTGGGTAAACAATAAGCAAGTTGCTCTTGGGCATTTTAGATTAGGCTTTAATTCAAAGCAACCTATGGACAATCCGTCTAAAAAAAATCTCTAATGGCTCATTGATCACCTTTTGCAGGATCCAAACCTACAATAGCCCATTTTACAATGAGTTATGACGACAACAAAAAAAAAAGATGCAAAAGGGGTCCATACAACAGTATATTCCAAGTTTTCTGAAGTCAAGAGCAGTCAACATGTAATCCCTTATTCACTGATAAACTTCCCATCCAGTCAGTTGTCAAAGACGGCAAACAAATAATTGAACAAATGAGAAAACTTGATCAGGTCAGTTAGCAAATGAATCATTTGCGTCTTCTCTCATAAGCTCTAATGAATGATCGCTATATATTTTCAATTAATAGCGATTCAATCAATTTAAATTTACAAGCACAAAGCAAGATTTGGAATATAGTGCCATATATAGTCACATGGACCACTTTTATGATGCTTAGTTTTGGGTTCTTTATGAAGCTTGACAGTTTTTATTGTAATCAAAGAAAAAAGCAACTGTTTTTTTCCCCTTTTGTATTCAGTCCTGGTGTAGTCACCCTTGGCCTTGCTGAATCTGTGATAGAATATCTTCTCTAAAGACCAGCCAGAGTGTAATCTACGCCTGAGCTTATTTCTTTTGACTCTTTATGAGGAGTCATCACAAAGCTGCTGATCTGTAGGTTTTAAACTTTTATGGTCTGCAAATGACTTCAAAATGAATCATTGATGGGGCCAAATCCCCTTCCATCTGATTTCTATACGGATAAAAAAAAAAACCAAACAATTCTCATACACATAGAGTGAATGTAAACTAGATCAGCCGGTTTTGTCCCTTTATAGCCTGTTGCTGTTTCCTAGGGAGAGATTAATCCACAATGCTATGCTATTCATCAAGGTTTCACCATAATTCCTCTATGAATGATTATGTCAACAAGCAGCATTACTTTAGAGACAAGTGGACTGGATTTATGCCGCCACATGAGATTGGCATGGCACGAAAGCAGATGTTGATTGACAATGTGGATGTTACCAGGCAGAGTTAGGCAGAAATGAGATGTTTCTGTTACGTAATGTGCTGCAGTGAAGTCGTGATTGACTCTTCCAGGTTGGCATGGCAACACATAGTCCAATGGAGCAAAGCGGCAGACTGGATGCTGTAGCTAGACAGACCGAGAGCAGAACATAAACACAAATGCATGCTCTATGTACTAGTACTCATTGTGTGTTGATTGCACTGGTGAAGAGACTAGGAACGTGCCAGGCTCAGACTAATGAATTCATGTCATTATATATTAATTACTGTTGCTATTAATGCAAGACATGACTAGTAGGGGTCGAATTATATAATGCTGATGTACTTAAAACTTCTCGTTATACTGGTTGAAACTCTCTTCACATCCTGATAGCAATCAATAATAGAAGTATGGTTTAAATGTATATTTTTTTTTACATAAACTCCCGGGTAAAAAAAAAAAAGGGCAAACCTCAAAATAGCAAAAATTTTAGTGGTTTTAATCACAAATCACTGGTCAGGAATTTACTCTGTAGATAAAGTGAAACATTAGCCTGATGGACTTGTTCTCAAGACACCTCTTGGTTGACTTTGCAGTTTGAGCAGGAGCATTGTCTTGTTGAAAAATAACATCTGATCATTCCTCTTTAGATATCAACTTTTCATCTGTGAGAAGCAAGCTATTCTGCAATATTCTCCTGTACACCAAAGCATTAAATGACTTTTCACAGTGAAGTAGCTCACAACCAGCAGCTAAAAGCCTCGCCACACAATGACACACTTCCTCCATGCTTCTGTGTGGTAGAAATGCTTTTACTATCATATTTCTCACCAGATGTTTGAAGACCCCACTCTGGAGCATCACCATGCAACTTGTGTTTCATTGTGATTCATCACTTCACACACAACTTCACATTTCCTTCCAAAAACTTAATTATGTCTTTGTTTTTCTAAGACAGCAATGGCTTTTTAAGTAGTGCATTTACTTAAATTCTGCTAATTTCCTGACCAATCATTTGTGGTTAAGACAATTAAAAGCTTAGTGGTTAGCCATTTTGGGCTTGGCCCATTCTTTTTTCCCCAGCAGTGTATATCATCTGTGGAAGTCTCAGGACCAAAAAAACTTTCGTCCAATCATTGCATTCGTTCTGATGCGATGTCCTGTCAACCTGTATTCCCATACCTCCATGCACCTGCTCCCGCAGACATCACAAGTCATCAGCACGTTTCGTAAGGCTATGCGGAGTTGTAGACACAGTCGCAGAGCGCCACAAATGAACAGCAGCCACCTTTTACATTTCCTTCTGTGTTCACGCCATGTCATAACCGTGATTACAAGAGAGCAACTCGTGACATTGTACTCGGAGCTGTTCGCGTTCTCGGACTCGGATATATGCGTTTCTATGCAACACTATCAACACCAAAATAAATCTGCAGCAGTCAGGTGGTACAAGTCAGAGATCAAAGTTTGTATATATGTAATGTTATGTGCTTTGAGACATGTTGTGATTTAACGTCGTCTCTCGTGATGCTTTGCAGACTCTCTGGCCGTGAGTGTTCATGTGTTTTGAAGGAGGCGTGGCTTTGTAGAAGCTCTGAAGGGAGGGTGGGATCTTATGCTTTCAAAACTAGCTTGCTTCAGTAGCTTTTTTCAATTGGTGTGGATGTTCATTAGGCTCTATCAATTTTTAAAATATTGTTTGAATTAACAAATGTAAAGAAAAACTTTTAAATTTTTACTTATTAAAATAATAAGTATTTCTATTGTGCATACGTAACTATTACCTTATTCACAGCAGCACCATCTTTGATTTTTAATGGGAAAGAATGCGAGGCTGTGAGGGATAGACACATCTCTTCAGTGGGTTTTACTGTTATTTAATGTGTTTTTTGATAGTTCTGCTGACGGAACACTGCAAAAATATCTTTCCAAGAAATATCAGTGAACAAAAACCCCCAAACAATATGAGCTGTGGAAAATTATTAGTGATCTAGAAGCTTTAAACAGCTTTTTACAGCGGATGCCATTGAAAACACGGTAAGTCTATCCTCACAGCCTCACTTTCATACCAGACAAAGCGCAGCTCTGAATAAGGTCTTTATTACAATACTATTTAAATATGATTAGAACTGAATAATTTCATGGCCAAAATTCTTTGTTTATGTCAAAGTATCTTTTATCTCTGTTTCAGCCAAGATATTTGGTCTACCGTAAAAAAAAATGGTTTCATTTAAGTCAAAAAGTATTTTTAACCTAAATATATTAATTTAAACCAACTAAACTCATTTTTATGGGTTAAATCGGGCACGGATAGCTCTTTAATGCAACAGATGCAGAATTGACATTGACATTTTAGTCACTGCAAATTAAATGGAGAAAATGTTAAAGAAAAAGTATAATTTTTTTTTTTTTTTTTTGAATTAACATTGGAAACAAGGAAACTTTAGAAGGCTGAAAAAATGCAGCCTTCTAAAACAGTTGCATGTGCTCATATGACAGATGTTTGTGTTGATTAAGAATGTGTAAACAGAACAGTCTTTGTTCTGTCCTTAGCTGTGGTACATTAAACTTTAGAATGTTTTCCTTGCTCTTGTGGTTGTGATAGTGAGAGGAGCTCAGCCTAGCCAGCGAGATCACTTCCTGTCTCTGGTAAGCGTGAAAACCAACAAATGCATAAGTGAGGTTCAGTCTGTACTGAGGGCCAAAGTGGGCTCTGACAGCAGCATAAATTGGGCACACAGCGATCCTGCAGTCACCGACCATAGAGACAGCCAATCGGTGCTGTTGTCTTTGGTGCAAATTGTTCTCTTGAGCGGTAAATGCTGCTGCTTGATGATTGGAAATGTTCATGAAATTTTGTCCAGTCATAGATTGACCTTCTCTTAGAGTATAAGCATTACTTTGTTTTTGTGAGCAGTCCAACAAGTCGATTTCTCACTCAACAAATGAAATGAGTTTGGGGCAGAACTTCTTGTTTTTGTTCCCCTCAAGAGTGGCACATGACTGTGGGAAACCGGTTTACAAATGCTATTTTGGAAATTCTCTTGATGCTATAAAGGATTTGTTTGTTTACAAAATACAAAGTGACATTGGCTCTAAATTGTGAAAATTATGATGACATGGCTGTGAATTCACTGCTGAAAAAGAATGGCAAGTTTTCTTTTTGCTAAAGCTGCTGTACCTGCACATCTTGGCACCATAATTCTGTGGCACGCACTAAATCTCTCTCTCTTTCTCTTTCTCTGCAGTGTGTAACTTCATGTCACATGAGAAGTGTTTGAAGCACGTCAGGACCGTGTGTTCCTGTATGGCTCCCACACAAGTTCGGGTGAGTGACACGTGCCACACATAACATCTGACAGAACAGACAAACATCAGTAACTATGTGAGGAAATCTCAAGAAATCTCTAAGAAACAGCCCCCAAGTGAATAAAAACAAGATTATATTCAGTTTAATTTTCTTTGCATTGTGACATTTTATTGTTTTTTACAATTAAACACATTTTCTCCCACAATTCTTGTTACTGTATCTAAAAATCATTACTGTAATGCAAACATATATATTATGTTACGTATTTTTTCATAACTAAAATCTAATAAGAATCTCTTCTTAAAATTAATTATTCCTATAAAAGTCAATCATATGGATGCAAAAAGTATTACTTTTTAGGCTTTGTTTTCTTTGTAAAATATATGTTACTTGGACATGTCTTGACATCCATCCATCCATCCATCCATCCATCCATCCATCCATCCATCCATCCATCCATCCATCCATCCATCCATCCATCCATCCATCCATCCATCCATCCATCCATCCATCCATCCATCCATCCATCCATCCATCCATCCATCCATCCATCCATCCATCCATCCATCCAAGACACTGTGAATATTACACTTACACACATAAGGCAATGTTTATTTACTCGGACATCCCACTAACAACATTATTGAGGGATCACAATGCTGGATGGATGCTCTGATAATACAGGACATGAAGTCTCGGACAATTATGCTGTTAATGAAGAATGATCAAACTGTTTCATAGGGTATGATCATGCAAGAAAGATCATCATTTGCAGTTGATGCTTACCTGTCGTCTTCGTGGCTTTGCATTACAAACAGGAAGTGGATTATGTCCTGAATCCACATTAAATAATTTAGTCCTCATACACTGACTGGAGCTGTTTTGCTCAGTGACACAGCAGTCAGTGTAACCCTTTGTCCAGCCTTCATAATGAATTACTGATGACTTCCTGTCGCGTTGTGGTCTTTCATGAAGGCCAACTGTCAGCCAGCCTTTGTGCCTTTGAAAGCAGCTCATCTAGCAATGTAGATGAGGTGCTATCAGCCTAGACCGGAAGTTTTTTTGGTCCACTGTACTCACTACTGATTATAAACACAATCTAGAGTTGATAAACTCATTGTACTGATTTGATGCAGGTCCCGATCCCTGTAAATTTTAGAAGTGGCCTTGCTGATATGAACATATTGTGTTGGCAATTTGGTTTATTATACTTTGCTCTGGAATACTTGATTCTGATTGGTTAGTCACAAATGAGAATTTAAAATTAATTTGACTTTTTTTTTTTTTTTAAATAGACTGCAGCAATGAACATTTTGTCAGAACCTCTAGAAAATGTTTTTTTTTTAGTTGTCTGTTCTTTATCCTTGGAGAATCGTAATCTCAGTTTGAAACAAATATCGTGATTCTCAGTTTATCCAGAATCGTTCAGCTCTAGTGCTACTTTATTGCATTTTGTATCATTCCACAGTCCACAGTCTTCATATACAGATAATCTTGCAGTAGCTAACTAGTCCATAGAAAAAAAATATTCAAAATTAATAATTGCATATATTATAATAATGTAATATTGTTTCGGTGTTTGTCCATTGTCATTTTAGTTTATTTTAAGTAAGCTTTTATTAAATTTATTATTATATTTAATTTTAGGTTTAGTAGTTTTGTTAAGTGCTTTTGTCATTGTATTAGTTTTTTCTATTTGTATATAGCTTTAATAAGTTTAAGTTTTAGTCATTTTAGTACTTTAAACTTATTTATTTCAGTTAGTTGCCTAGGCAACATTTAAAAAAAATACATTTTATATCTAATTTTTTATATATATATATATATATATATATATATATATATATATATATATATATATATATATATATATATATATATATACACATATATATATATATATATATATATATATACACATATATATATATATATATATATATACACATATATATATATATATATATATATATATATATATATATATATATATATATATATATATATATATACATGCATACATACATACATACATGCATGCATGCATGCATACATACATACACAAACTAAAACTATTAAAAATTGTTTTTCAATTGTTTTGTTTGTTAATACTTTAATCCCATGTCAGCTACCATGGCTATATTCATGGCGAGTAAAAAAGTGAAAGACATAAAAAGTTAATAAATATACCAAAATGTAAAAATTTTCAGGGATTGAAATAACACTGAAATAAAATAAAATATAAATATTAAATTAAATGCAATACGTCTTGAAAAAAATGCTCATTGCTAGATGAGCTGCTGTCAAAGGCACAAAGGCTGGCTGACAGTTGGCCTTCATGAAAGACCACAACGTGACAGGAAGTCATGACAAATAAATAAATAATTAAATGCATGGACACAAAATATTGATTTGAAATATTGAACTTGTAAAAACATTGTAAAATCAATATTTTGTGTCCATGCATTTAATTTTTTTATTTGTCATTTAAATAACAATTAATTAAGTGGAATTGGAATGTAATAATTGGGATTTATCTGGCTCTTTTTTTTATAATAATGTCTAAACACTCTCCCTTGAACAGTTGCTGTGACTTGAAGAAAAACTGCTATTTTTTATATTTTTTTTAAACAGGATGTACATTTAGCATGTAAAAAAAAACAGCACATCTTGCTGGTTACCAGCTAGCAAAAAAGTAACCACATGAGATGCTCGCTGCTTAGAAACTGCATCCTTTCAATGTGCTGATGCCACATCAGGGCTGAGTTCCCACCCAGCAAAACCCACCTTGCTTTAGCCAAACGGCAAAGGGGTAACACTGACCGGCCAATCGCATCAGAGCAGCCTCAGGGCATGACAGGAGGCCAAGCCAAGCACCATGCCACAGCAAAACTTAATTTAGACCAAAAGATAATGAGGTGGAACAGAAACCACTGGTCTGAATCAAAGACGGGCCCTCAGAGAACCTACTGGAAGTTTGCCTTCATGCATAATGAATGAAGAGACAAAACAAGAAAATAAATGCAGTGTTTTAATTGTCTTTTTCTAGTTTATCAGGCTTTAAGAGTGATGCATTCAGTTTGAAAAGGAAGTGGCTATGACTTTTTCTGTACTGGCTGAAGACTTTTTTTCTTAGCTGTGTGTGTGTGTGTGTGTGTGTGTAGGTGGGTGGTGTAGGAGTGAGTCAGTCTTTGAGCCAACTGCTCCATTAACCTTTACTCAACAACCTCTCTGAACCGCATCTGAGGAAATACGAACACAACGGTCGCAGCCATTCGACACTGTTATTACTGAAAGTCGAGAATATGTCCTTTAAGACTTGAGAAAGTTGTCTTTCTACTGTAGTTTCTACTTTCTAAAAATGTAGTTAAAATAAACAAATAATTGAAGACTTCATGTGCACAGAACACATTTAACTTCTGGAATGGTACGTATTTCCACGTGAAACAGAATATTTGGCATAGTGGAAGTGGACATAATTTTGGTTGGAACTTAAGTGTTTTGATTGAGGATTGTCATTGTTAGGCTCTTATAATATTGGTTAATATTATGTTTCCCTGTTTGGACAGCTTTGATTAATGTTAGTGGAATTAATAGGTCATTTAAGGTGTGGACTAGAGAAAGTAAATTTAATGAAATTATTTAAAAATATATATTTTAGAATACACTTGATGAATTATAAACAGTGATACCAGTGTTTTTTTAGTATTATTTATATGCTAGTGTTTCATACTAAGAAGTATATTTTATTTTATTTTATTTCAGTGTTATTTCAATCCCTGAAAAGTTTTATATTTTTATATATTTAGTAACTTTGTGTGTCTTTCACTTTTTTTACTCGCCATGAATATAGCCATGGTAGCTGACATGGCATTAAAGTATTAACAAACAAAACAATTCCTGAAAACAATTTTTAATAGTTTTAGTTTTAGTTACCAATAACAGCACTGCAAGGACATTTATTAAGGAAGTAAATAGTGTCATTTTTTTTTATTTAATTTAGTCTTTAAAGTGATTACTCACAATTTCAGTTTGATGAATTATGAATCTTAATCTATAATATGAATATTACTCTTGAAAACCGTCCAAAACAACAGCAAAAAAGAGTGAATAGTATTAAATATCTCTCATCCAGAACTCAAGAACAAACAGTTTGCTTTTTAGCAATAATGAGCATAATTTATTTTCATCCATTCGTTCCGAAAGAACTCTGAGCCGAGTAGGCCACCTCAGCAGTAGCCATTTACAGGAGCCAATCACCTTTAGGATCAGAGAGATGGCGGTTAATAACAGGAAACGAGGTCATGTCCGGTAGGATGCTCTGCAGTCTGCTGTAGCAACTCCCTAGGGAGGGCAAGAGCCAGTGAGGATGTGTCCACTGCAGGACGGAGAGATGGGCCGCAGCTCAAGGACACATGCAAAGTATGTGTGTGTATGTGTGTGCGCACGCGCACGCGTGTTCTGGCCTCATCCTCTGTATTATGTGGAATTATATATTTTTTTGTCCCTAGAGTTTACGTATTTTCTGTGCAGTGGTCATATTTTGGTTCTTGACATTTCACAGCATTATGAAAATGTAAGGCAGTCCAGACTTTTAAACAGCTGCTCCTTGTCTGTGAGCTCACAGACATCAGCGAGTTCGATTTCTGGCACCCTGACAAGCATCTAAATATCCTGATTTGCTTGAGCAAAGGTCAAGCTATTTTTCGTTGTATTTCCGAGCCATAAATTCAAATCTTGAGTAAAACACCTAATCTATCCCGTCGTTCACTGAGCTGTGTGCTGTCGTGAGAATGTCTGCCCTTAAATGTCACTTTAATTTTTCACTGAAGCTGACAGGTATGCCTAGCAGCACAGAAATGGAGTTAATGTCCCCTGCCTTTTTGCAGTGCTTGTATGTTCACAAATTGTCACTGGACACCTTTGTAGCTATATATCTACCCCTAAAGAATACAAATTAGTATGTTAAGGGTACATACAGCATTAATGCTAATATGGACCATTTAGGGCTAGATCAGGTCAAAAGTTTGGAGTCTTAATACATTTTACTAATAATTAATACTTTAATTCATCAAAGATGCATTAAATTGATCAAAAGTGACAGTAAAAACATGTATAATGTTACTAAAGATTTCAAATAAATGCTGTTCTTTCTATTTGTCAAAGAATCCTGAAAAAAATGCATCATGATTTCCACAAAAATTTTAAGCAACACTTTTTTTAAACATTTCAACATACTATTTTAAATTTCGATAATATTACTGTATTTTTGATCAAATTAATGCAGGCATGGTGAGCAGAAGAAACTGTCAAAAACATGCTCGAACAAATTTAGCAGTTGTGCCAAAGTGTTTTTCCTTTAATAGTTTCTCTGCATTTTAAACTGGGGCAGGAGAAACTGAGATGTGGAAAAATGACACACTTCACTTTTAAGAATGCTTTATGGAAATGTTCAGCAGCATAGACATCCTAAAGGGAGTTTTCCGTCAATTAAAGGGAGTTTTTCCTGTGTGTGGGGAATTAAAAGAATGTTTGTTTGTTTTTTTGCAGCATGACTTTCAGTATGCGAATGGAGACCATCAGCTCAAGAGCTTGATGGAGGCAGTGCAAGATATGGCTCTCCAGATGTTGCTCACTCTCACTACTTAAAATGCCTTAGATGTTTGGTTTGGTAACATAAAACTTCTAACCACTAATTCACCACCCCACCAAAATATTTGTAGAATTTTTTTACAAACCTGCACATCAATCCAAACCAAACTAAAGACCTGGAGATATGTATCCAGAGTCACAGTGCCGCCCATCACGAGTGAGAGAATGGGAAGGAGATGGCAGTTGGCTGACTTCTCCTCCCTCGTTTCTGTCACAATCTTCTGTGTAATTCACAATGTGTTCCCGTGAAATCAGTCGTTACAGATGGGCTGGGACTTGTCACCACATCTCTTCACTATATCAGAACATCTTGCTATGGGTCTTTGATAGTTCCAGACAGGCTCACATTTGAGTCATATTCCAGATAACTGGATGTCATTTAGCTGGAATCCATTTCAGTGGTAATCTTTACATTCATGATTCGGTTTGATTCATTTTTTATTTGCATATTACATATTCTTTGTTGTATGCAATAATGATTCAAATGCAGTTCAATTGATCCGTGATTAATTTAAACTTAGACGAAGTGGTCATTGTGATTCAATAAATGCAATTGCATATTAGATGTAAAGAGGGCCTCTGTTGGAAGGAAAAGGAGAACTGCTCAGGCCATTCCCCTTTTCTTTGAGTGCATTTAATTGTATATGTTTGGTTAAACAGGTTAAACACTTTTAAATATAAAGCTTGAATGCACTCTAACGCTTTCAGAGGAAGGATTAGGTTTCAGTGTTGTATTATGTTCACTTTTATCATAATGTGCTTTACTGTACACTGAAACAAAAAAATCTAAATATGGGCCATGCTTAGTAGTGGTGTACTGTACTTCCCATTCCTTAATTTATCATTAAGATATATACTGTACATTGAAACCTTCCTCTGTTATATTTATAAATCTGTCTATTTGTGGCTTACAATGGTGGTACATGAGGTCAAAGGGAAAAGAAATCAGCTATTTAAATCCTAAAATTCTCTACATCCCTCCCCCAGACGGGAAGGAAGTGCGGGCATCTGCGCACTTTCCCACCATTCACACCACTCAGACAGGAAGTGATGTCACATGGAAGCACAGATCTGCCGGTTTGCTCCCTAATACATGACTAGCCCATTAGTGATGTCTGATTTGTGGCTAATAGTATGATTTGGCAAGTTATTTGAATGACTTATTTAAATGAAGAATGACAAACTTTCCATTCTGAGTAGGGTGTAGATTTCTTGTGGACCTGACCTTCAGTGAAACATACTGATATGCTAAAGTGAATGAAATGTGAATAAAATTTATGTAAGTTAGTTTCAGTGTGGATCAGGGCAGTGTGCCCTTCAAGTGGTGTCGGAAATATCGTAATTACCAATTGTAAGCACATGAATGACCAAGCGAAACTGGGAAACTTTTTAGATAATACAAGTTAGAAGGGGTATGTCTATTTGAAACATGGTGGAAACCGGAAACACTGATATATAATAGAAGATACATCCATAATCTGTATAGAGATCAGTTAGTGGAAAGGAAATTTGTCACGAATGGTGTTAATCTCTCAACTTTCACAGTTTGCTTCACGTATAAATGGGAAACCACGTATACATAGTAATAGAAATGATATTTTGAATTCAGATGTAGCTGTAACTTTGTTAAGGCTACTTTCCGACTTGAATAGGTGACATGTTGTAATAACGAACACCGACAACATGTTTCCTAGGTGCATTTGAAGATTTGATATTATTATCATGCTTCTCCTTGTTTGTGCTCCAGGTTCCTGTAGCACATTGCTTCGGTCCTGCTGGTCAGAAGAAGAGGTTCTGCTGTGTTTGCCGGAAGCATCTGGAAGGCAGTTCGGCTCTGCGCTGTGAAGGTGTGTGAGTGTGTGTGAAGGAGGATGTTGTGAATTCAGAATAAACAAAGTGTTGATAATAACCTAAACTAATTTGGTCTCATATGACAATTTTTTGTTTTCACCGGCAGAATTGATGCATTTGATGCAAATTAGTCATTTAGTTCAAATAGGTCATTTAAGAATAGTTCACCCAAAAATGAACATTTTGTCATCACCCTCATGTCGTCCGAATCTGTATCTTTTTTTCTGTAGGACTTAGAACACATTTTGAGAAATGTCTGTTTTTTTTTGTTTTTTTTGGTCCATACAATGGAAGTCAATGGGCACCAAAACGGTTTGATTACCAGCATTCTTCAGAATATCTTTGTGTTCCGTTGAATAAGTTTGGAACAACATGAGGACAGAAATTTTATTTTTGGGTGATCTCTTTTTGTGTGTAGTACCAAAAACAGCCTGTTTAATTCTAAAGGTCAGAGAGGGGGTGGAAAATGTTCACGTTAAATTAAATTATAGTCTTGACTTAGAAGTGATCTTCTGGGAAAATAACCAAAATTACTAGAAGGCTGTATGATATGGCCTATTTGAAGCCTATCAGCTGCTTTTGGTTAGATATTTCCATTGCCAATGCACGTTAATATGATTTGCTGATCAGGCTGATTTGTTTTGCTAGTTTTAGAGAGGTTTTGGGTGCTGTATGGCTGACCAACTAAACCAGCTCCACACCAGCTCGGCCAGGCCGGCAAACCAGCTAGAACAAGCTTAAAGGGGCTATATGTAAGAATTTTCATGTATTAATCGCTTTTTTATTGCCAACACCTTTTTAAAAAAAAAAAAAAAGTAAAAAATTGGAATATGAAAGGCTGATTTTTATGTGAAGGACTCGGGACGTTTTTGCTGGGAAAATTAAAAGGATGTGACATTTACATGTGCTCCCGAGAGAATGCGACACGACTGCTTATGCGAATGCTTATGTTAAGGATAATGCCTTAAGAGCCATTTTGGACTGTAATGCCAATAAGTCATTCAAAGAAATGGGATTCATTCAAACTCTAGTCTCACATAGTCTGATCTATATAGTCTATATTCTCAAACATACTTCATAATCAAACTATCATAACAGTGTAATTTCCATTACCTCATCTGCCGGCATGATGCCAGTGAATTGCAGAGCTGGTGCAAACATACCCTACGATCAGATGCTTTTATCTGCTGTTTTCTTACCGTTGTTATTTTTGTTGTATCTTTATTTTGTTATTGAGAGGAAAGCGTGCAGCACATATTTACATATTCATCTAAACGGCGCTCTCGGCAGCGTGGACGGCGTCTAGATGTTCGTTAACAGTATATCACTGCAAAGGTATTTCCAACTTTTTACTTTTAAGCGAAGAACAAAAAAGGATTTCGCTGTGATTATACCGGGACCTTGAATCATGTTCAGTCTCTTGTATGTTACGTGTGCACGAGTGCGAGCGCAATTATTAAGTTGCTGGCTGCAGTTCAATTAACAGCCACTGGTGTTGCTAATAACATGGGTTTCTGAATTCTACATATAGCCCCTTTAAAGGACGAAAGTAGGTACAGATCGATTTTATTCTGCAGGGTTGCAGATATCTTAAAGACCCCTGTAGTCAATAATTTGATCCCTTAAAACTCATCTTTGATCACCAAAACGACATATTTAAAAGTTTTTTTTCCTTGGAAAAAAAGTTCTTCATGCCTTAAATCTATACCCTTGCTTCATTTAGTATATGTGGTTATATGAATATGCAAATTAGCCCCGCCTCCACTCACTCGCACCAGCTCATAGATCCACTCGTTGACGATCACACGTTGACGTGATTGGTTACAAGGTAGTTTGTGATCACCAGCAATTTCAAACCACGTTTTTGATACTGTCTTTGGTTCACTGCAGTTTTAAGGAGAAAACACTCAGCAATGGTGTTGACTTATGAATTTGCTCATGGTTTGTCTTAAAGCATATCAAAACACCACACAGACATCTAAAAAAACATTAAAAGCTTGATTTTCACCACAGTGGGACTTTAAGCACTCAAAATATATTTTCCCTTATTTTAATAATCAGGCTCTCTCAATGTTTCTTCTAAAACCTTTTCTGTTTCCCCAAACCCTTGGTCTTGGTCTTTTTTTTTTCTTTCTTTTTTTTTCTGTCATTGCTCACTTGTCTGTGCTGGCTGTTCCTGTTTGGAAAGCTGCTGTTTCCATGGAAATATCAGAATGGCCTTTTGCAGTGGGCTGAATTCTAAGAACTGGGCTGAAAAGAAAAACATCACACTCCAAATCTCTCTTTCTATTTCTCTTCCTCTCTCGCATACAAAAGGCACAAATGAAGCTCACAAGGAAAGTCGATCTTTAATTCCCACACACACTTAAACAGTTGCTACAATATTATGAATTAAGTGGCTTTTCCCTCTATTAGGCCTGTAACACCTCACAGGCAGTACTAATAGTGCTAATAAAATGAAAATACCAACTGTTTCACCTCAGATGATGCTTGCTTAGTGGATAAACCACATAAAGACACTCCCTATTCTTTCAATAACCTTACCTCACATGTCTTTCAGTGTGTGAGCTACACGTCCACAGCGACTGTGCCCCGTTCAGTGTTAGCGATTGTCGTTTCTCTCATCAAGATGGAGGGCAAGACATTGTGAGTATGAGAACCAGGACTGCACTATATCCTTCTGTTTCTACTGATATATTAACCTGACATTTAAAGCCAGCATGGCTGACCTCAATTTGAAAAGTAATTGAATTTTTCATAGCTTGTCAAGCTTTTCTTCACACTTGAAATTATGTTGTTTGGTAGATTTTAATTACATCAGTACTGATTAACACTACATGTTGCCTACTTATTGTTATTTGTGATTGCACAACGCTATTGTTGTCCATGCATTTGGGAGTTTCACTTGAGGGCTTAAAAAAAATGCCTTCAATTTTTGAAAGCAACATAGATGTATCCGTCGCTGCCTTTGATATCCCACAATCCTGTGCGTTCCATTCTGTGACATTTGAGCTATATATCAGAAAGACTGTATCTGAAAGTTGTATTTGGTGGTCAGTTTGTGTGTAAATGTACTTTATTGGCCAACATTTCCACTTTTGATGTAATTTCTTGTGAGAAATTACTATTGTAGTAATTAAATATTTGCTTATTAGCCTACCAATGATTTGTTGTAGATCATGAATCCATTATGCTATCTCACGAGGTACCTTCGTGCGCAAACGCTGCCTGTAAAGTCATTATTTATAGGGCAGCAAGGCAACAAGTCAGCTGCCTTTCTACTTAGAATTATATAATTAGATCATTTCTAATTATAGATCAAACTCTAAATTAAGAGGGAAATGATTGGTTGATAAGAATGTTGTTCAACCCCAGCAAAAAGTGTAACTAGGATGTTGATCCAGGAGCATGTCCTGGGTAAATCACATCTCTATTATTGCTCTAGATTGTGTTATTGGCCACATGGCTTTTCCTAACCCATCATCTCCTCCTGCTCTGATAGGACACGTACCAGCATCACTGGCGGGAGGGCAACATGTCCTCAGGTGCCCGTTGTGAGTTATGCCGTCGCACCTGCAGCTCCTCGGACGTCCTGGCTGGCATGAGATGTGAGTGGTGTGGCGTTACGGTAAGTGTTTATTTCTCGTTTTTACAGTGCACCCAAACTTTACTTGTCTTAGCATCCAGCGCTTTCAGTTTGCCTGTTGTCGACTGTATTCATCACACAAACAGCTTCATTATTTAGTCATAAGAATGAAGGTGAGTGGGCTCTTAGGCTGTCGTGTCTCAAAGAATCGATCAATTATTTAACTGGTACAATGTGGGATGCAGCTCCTGTCAGCACTCACAAAATTGTACTCAGTCAAAGTTGAATGCAGGAAAAAAGTTTTTATTCCTCTTTCATCTCGGCAGTGGCTATTTTTTCTGTTGCCTGGCCTGGTTTCTTAATTTTGATTGTTGCCAGATTGCCTTTTGTTTCAAAACCAATCATGCTTCCTTTATAGATACCATTTTAAGGCATCAAAAGGTAGGCAACATAATTATGCTGCCTCTTATGATATTTCTTTTTCCAGATCCTAAGACAGCATCTCTTATATTTTTCACAGAGAAGGCAATCCCAGAATGCATTACTCTGGCCTGAAATAAAAAAATGATTCCAAGATGACTGATGAATGATGCAAGAGAAATGTACTTGTTATGCATTAAACACTGAAAAGTAGTTTTAAATGTTTTAAATAATTAGTTTATAAATAGTTAAATGACTGTTTTCTACTTTAATAGATTATAAAATGTAATTTATTCCTGTGATGCAAAGCTGAATTTTCAGCATCATTACTTCAGTCTTCAGTGTCACATGATCCTTCAGAAAGCATTATAATATGCTGATTTGCTGCTTAAGAAACATTTCTAATTATTATCACTGTTGAAAACAGTTGTGCTGCTTAATATTTTTCTGGAAACTGTGATACATTTTCATTAGGATTCTTTGATGAATAGAAATAGCATTTATTTGGAATGGAAATATTTTCTAACATTGCAAATGTCTACTACCACATTTATCAATTTAATGCTGAAGAAAAGCATTCATTTCTTTCAAAGAGAAAAAAAATCTTACTGACCCTTACTGGTTTATAAGATATGCTTGTTAAGTTATGCCTATTGTTAGACCTTTCGTGATACCTGTATTTAAATCAGTTGTTGAGTCAGCCACTTTGCACTTAATTGTATGGCCATGTTCCAAATCACTCACTTATGAGTTTCCATTTCAGTTATGATGCTGACTTAGAAGTCACCTGCCTACATCGAAGATGCAATTTTTGCAAGAGAGCCACTGTGTCAATAGAGCTACATACTGTACCAATGGCTCACTCTCCACTTTTTTCCGCATTATTTTATTTAGCTCCGGGTGCTAAAACACTCTACTGCACTCCAGCTAACACAACATGTACCTCTGAACACTAGCATCCATTCCATCCTCTCTCCAGCTCTCAAGTTTTTCAGCTGTAGGTTATTAGATGATGTAAGCAGTAGCGTCTGAGTAAAAGGTTTTTGAGGACAGAGGCTTCAGGGTCTATATTTGAAATGGCTGTTTGCAGCTCTAATACTTTGAAAGCACAAACCTCTAGGATTTTGAGGGATTTTGTGAACATAGACACAAGAAAAAAGAACTTTACACACAAGACTGTAGCTTTATTTTATTTTAGTCAGGGTGGTGTGGTCTAGTGGTCAAAGATCAGGACTGGTAACCAAAAGGTTGTTGGTACAGTAGAAACCCTGGAAAGGTCAATCCATGAATGGTAGACCAGTGTGCTCTTCAGCAAACCACCTGGTTAATATAGCGCCCTTAATACAGGAACAATGTCCCTATATTGCTTTGGATAAATAAATGAACCATCTGTTGTCATTATTATTAGAAAAAATTGCAGTTGTCATAAAGCTGTACTGTAGCTTGTGAGCTTATCTGTGTTTATATGTTTGCAGGCACATGCGTCATGTTACATAATCATGTCCCCGGAGTGCACCCTGGGACGACTGCGGAACATGATTCTTCACCCCAGCTGCGTGTGGATCTGCTCGCGGAACTTCAGCAAGATGCACTGTTACAGAATCTCAGAGAATTCCCAGCACGGCGAGATGGGTAATGCTGCCTAGACACTTTCCCATTATCCCTGAAATCTGAGCAGACACCTTAAAGTTAAAGGAATGTTCTGATTCACAACTAGTTCTGTGCACAGCATTCAATAGCTTCAATAGCACAATCATTTTGACTTGTTCATCGAGGTGGTAAAAACGAGCAAAAAATGTGTTTGCACTTAAATATAGGTTTGGGGTAAAATTAAAAAAATAAATAAATTATTAATACTTACTTTTAGCAAGGACGCATTAAAATAATCAAGGTTTCTACAAAAATATTAAGCAGCACAACTGTTTTCAACATTGATAATAATGAGAAAAGTTTCTTGATCACCAAATCACCATATTAGAATGATTTAGCTTTGAATAAGAAAACTCAGCTTTGCCATCACAGGAATAAATTACATTTTAAAAAATATTAAAATAGAAAACAGTTATAATTATACCGTTATAATAATATTTCACAGTATTAGAGTTTTTACTGTATTTTTGATCACATACATGCATCCTCGGTGAACATTAAATGTCTTTCAAAAGCATGAAAAAATATCTTTTTTAAAAGTTGGCTGTTGAAAGTTGAAAGTTACAGTGATAATATTGGATAATATCAATCAAGTCTTATGCTTACATCCATAATCGGTAAGTCTTGTGGCTGTACTTTAGTAATGTTGTGGTTAATATCCCGCTGCAGTGCCCTATAGATTTCCATTACTGAACACATGATTTTTGCTTGTTTTTACAAACTGGGAGGCATGTCACAATTGTTTTCTTTGGTACTCGACTGCACGTCACAGATGTATTGAACTTGTATTGAACCCAGAACATTTCTTCAATGTCAATGAGCATAATAATTCTTTTCCGTTTTAATTACAGTTTTCTACCATTAAATGTGTAAGCCTTGAAAATGAGATGGTTGGGAAATTGCACATTTAAAATTAAGCCCTTTAATTCATTGTTAGACTGTCCTATTCACCTTTGAATATCAAATAACAAGATCACATGTTTGTAAATGCTCATAGAGAAGTGTGTTTTCTCCAGATAACCTGGATGATGTCGATACTCAGAGTCCGGTAACATCAAAGGAGACTCAGTCCACGGGGTCACCTGACACGGGTACAAAACTGGCCAAAAATGACATCATGGCTAATGGTGATCACACTTGCACCCAAAGTAATCTCCCATCTTTTGGCCTAGGTAAACAGACGCTGAAAGTTTTCGATGGTGACGATGCAGCTAAGCGCAATCAGTTTCGCTTGGTTTCAATCCCTCGAATAATCAAGAATGAGGAAGTGGTGGTGAGATGTTTTTTCCCTGATCAGGTTTCACCAGAATTGCAATGTATACATTTTACAATGAATATATACATCAAAAGTGTTTTATAAAGATCATGCTTGAATAACATTCGTTATTCTGATGTTTCTGATTTCCGGTTGTGACAGGAAGCGGCGCTCAGAGCGTTCTACATCCCAGATGAACCACAGGATTATGAGCTACAGATTTCCAGCCAACAGGGACTGTTTACAGATGACATCATCAACCGTAACGGCACCCCAGACAACAAGCCCGTTTTTAAAGACACGGTGTCTGATCCCTTGGTGCTCAGAGCAAAACCCAAAGAAACAGAGGTGGTGAAGATTTACCCAAGCTGGCACAAGTGAGCTCTACTTCTGCTTTTTTAGTGCATCACGCTCTGCCGTTTTATTTAGTGTTGTCCGACTGCCATACATATATTGATTCAGAAGGAACTGTACAAGAATGTAGAGGAAACGCATTCTTTAAAGCAATATTTCAGGTTCAAATCAAGTTCTGTCAACAGCACATGTGGCATGGTTTTTAAAGTCAACATGAAACAGTGTTCACACCACATTTTTCTTCCATAATCCAATATATTTGAACTGAAATTGAATATTTAATGAGAGAAAAACATGTAGAATGGTGCTTGATTTTATATACAAGGACTTGAAAATTCATAAGACTTGTTCGGAAATGGTTCGAAAATGAGAAGACTTGGTGACATCAGCTGGAAAGCTAAGTCATTTTAGTTATTTTATTTTTCTTACATTTTTTATTATATTTTGAAAAGATATGATTAGTCATGACTCATGCACAATTAGACCAGTAATGTGCATTAAGAAAGTAAATGATTTCTTAAGTTTAAACCATAATATTTCACATTTGCAATCATGCTGATATTTGAGAAGAACAGCACGCTTGCTTGTGATATTGCTTATGTTTATGTCATATGATATAGTTAAGACTAAAACATACAGAGGCATTTGAGGCACCCGTCTTGAATTTTGAGGGCATTCTGTATACTAATAGGCTACTCAGTGTCAGCTTGTACTTTGTTATATTATTGTAGACAATACATATCCCAAACCCCTATTTAGAAGACAAAGGTAGCTTTATGTAGGTAAGCAGAACAGAATGGAAAATGGATTTTACATAAACACATCATAAAGATGCTCAGTTCTTGCGTCAGAACGGAGGTTCTAGCTCACAGTTTACTCATCTGAGGGTTTTATGGCACATCAATCCCCTCGCTTCTCCAAACAAACCATATATCATCACCAGGCATTGCAAGGAAATGGACAATAGTTGTGTCGTGTACCAGTCAGCGAGGGCAAGTGTATATGAAACCCATCAAAACACACATTGCTCGACTGATGACAGTCTTGCTGTTGTGTGTCTAGTTGCCACGGAGATGAGGTGACACAGTTGCCTTGCCAGCAGAAAATGGATCACAAATGCTGATGGACCCTCATCGCCTACAAAAACTCATCAGGGGACCTTTAGATTTCTTAAAAAGAAGAGCAGTGCCACTCATGTGCTTTATGTTTTCATTAGATGAGGTGTTTTTTCATTTTATTTATTTTGTATGTTTTATTAACATAGTTTTGAGTCAGGAAGGGATTGAGTCAGGTTTAACACATGCAACCAGTTAGTGCCAGAATCAAAAGTTTATGTTCTTATGTAATATTGACTACAGTAAATCAAACCATTGTCTGAAGTTTCAGTGGCAGACCAGCGGATGATTTATACAGTGCCACACAGCTGGTAAATCATGGGATGGATTGTTTATCGATGCTTTACGTTTTCAAATTATGGTGTAATGAGGAACGTTGTTGGGTTTCACATTTGTGTTTCAGGGTTGGAGTCGCTTACATCTCAGTGACTGCTGGGAAAAGCAGCATGGTAGACTCAGTCATAAAGGAAGTGCTCCCACAACTAGGAAAACAGGTAACTTGGATTTCACTTCTCAAAAGTACTGCATGTTAGTACTGACACACAACTTATTTGTGCCACAAACATTGATGATGCCTCAAAACACGTGTGGAAATGTGTGCCATTACTTTTATAAGCAATCAACCTTTTTTGTTGCTTTTTTTTTCTTTTAACTGATATTTTGCCTACCACATAGCAACTGCTTGTAACACCCTTGTGTCTCCGTGGCAGCTTTTGCACAGGCAAATACCACAATAGATTCTTACTAAAATGCAAAAAATAGTAACAATTTTATGCACAATTTGCATGTTAATCCTCATGTTCTTTTTGCAAATTTCTCTAGAATAAAAACCCTGCTGACTTTAACCTTGTAGAAGTTTTCATGAGCAGCAAACAAGGTAAGTTCTCTTACATGTATTATAATATATATATATATTATACTATACAGCTCCAGCAAAATGAGCAGTTTCTCTGGATTTATTATTTAACGCCAGGGGTGACTAATAGAGAGTATGCCAAGGCACATGAAAGCTGGGATTGGAAATCAGGGTTATTCCACTAAATATTGATTTCTGAACTCTTCCTAAGGTAAAACATTAGTATTGTGTTGTTTAAAAATGAATATAAACTTGTTTTCTTTGTATTATTCGAGGTCTGAAAACATGGCATCTTTTTTCGTTATTTTGACCAGTTGTCATTTTCTGCAAATAAATGCTCTAAATGACAATATTTTTATTTAAAATTTGGAAGAAATGTTGTCAGTAGTTTGTAGAATCAATCAAAAATGTTCATTCACAGATACATATAAATAATAATTCCAGAGAAACTGCAAATTTTGTAGTGGTAAGATATAAGATAAGATTTTCTAATCAAAATGTGTTATGTTGAGCCAAAACATTTAATGTGAATAAATATATATATATGCACAAAATAATTAAAATGTATATTTTCATAAGGAATTTTATTTATTTATTTATATTTTACAGTTGACAAATACAGACCGTAATGGCAAAATGCAATTTGCCTAAATGTTTTTTTTTTTTTTTTGTCATATTCATTTGTTAACAAACAAGTATTCATTACTTCAATGAGCTAATTGTTTCTGCCTTAAATTAATACATTTTTAGATAATTGTGTCATTTGTATTTGTACATTTCTGATATACATAACTTAGACCATTACCTCTGATAACAGATCACTCTAAATTGTGCATTTTCTGTAAAGCTGCTTTGAAACGATGTGTATTATGAAAGCGCTATACAAATAAATGTGAATCGAATTGAATTGATTTTGATGTTATTTTCTCCAAGTACCTTAAGAATCTGATTGGCATCATGACAGCGATTTTGGTTCAACCCCTTTCAACATATAGAACAGCTTCAAAAAGTGTGGAAGAGTTTCATGATATCCTAACCTTGTGTTTCTTACCCATCTTCAGTTCAAAGGCAAGTCCTCAGCGGTCAGGAGCTTTTACTGGACAAACTGCTGGAGATACGGAAGGTATGTGGGGCGGGTCATGCTGATATTGCTTGGCATTTGGAAAACACTCAAGGTGATGAGCCCTGATAAGCACAGCATGCAAATTTTACAGTGTCTGTGAGCTTGTTGTGGAAAACATCTTGTGAGAGCTTCTCGGTTGTCTCGAACTCTGATTCTGAGCATGTGACTTTCAGATGTCGTTGCGACAGATGAATCAGACACGGTTTTACATCGAGGAAAGCAGGAATCGAATGGTGCAGGTCAATCTGATTTTGGGAGGCTTTCCGACACAACTCAACAAAGAGGAATACGCACACCTGCTATCCGAACACCTCGCCGTCAAAAGTGAGTCTGCACATCTGTGTGTGCTTGAATGATGTGTAAGCTCAAGATTTAAACTGCTGCGATCCTTTAGATTTTAGCCGTTCGTCCCATCAGTCTCTTTGGATTATATTAATCTTTCCATGAAATTGTCCTCAAACAATGCTGACCTATTACTCTGACATAAGTCATCTTGTGTACTCATTGTAAGTATGCCTGACGCCACACTGCTGAGAGGGTTTAGAGCAGATAATATAGTGACAGCTGATGATTTCTTGTGATTGCATGGTTAACACTAACATATCTCATATCTCTTTCTCTCTCTTCCCCACCCAGGTCACTTGGCCACCATCTCTCACGTATACAACGGACAAGGTAAGAGTGACCACATCCATAAATCACAGGGTTCTGTGGGAGAACGGCCTGTTTCCTCGTCACAGGAAATGCATCCCTCCATTAAAGGCGACTCATAATGTCCGTCTTTGTTCCGAGCACAACTAAACTGCATGACTTTATTTGATAACACTGAAGGTCGCTGGTGCATGCTGCAGAACAGACCGCTCGCTGTGTCCATGGGCCATAATCTGGCCTACTGTCAGCGCTCTGTAAAGGAAAGCCCTTGTTCTGCACACACACGCTCCGAACTGCCGGTTGTTCTCAGTCGTCCTCAACATGCCCACTGGCTCACTCGCTTTAATGCTTTGAACGCATTTATAATGTTGTTGCAGTGGCGTGTTGGTTTGTGGTCTTGTAGTATGTAGAGGTTAACACACAAGCTCTGACACCTAGAGCTATTACTATTCTACTCATTATTTTCTATGGTTGGCTATGTACTAGTAAAAAATGGTTCAAAGGGCATGTAATGGTGCAAAGTGGCCAATAAATAGAAGTGGTAGTTCAAGTAAATATAGTGCAAAATAAATGGTAATTTGATTTTAGAACTTGCAGGTGTTATATATTTATACCATGGTCTGGGTGAATACTTGATTCTGATTGGCTGCAGGGTGTCCATTAAAAAGTGATAGAGGACGCCTAGTAAATAAACCGTCAGGCGTAACCAGGGAAACCAAGTTATTGTTTGTAAAAACTTTAGATTTCGATTGTAAAACTAATTAAAATGTAAACTAATGTTTTTAAAATGTGTTATTTGGCAAGTGACCATGGTATAAGCGGGTTAATGCTGCGCTGCGCGTCGGACAGTTCACGCCTCGCCGCCGTCCATTAATACCTGACAGTGGACACCTCGTCGGGCATTAACCCTTAAGAACGGGACTGGCAGGAATCTCTTGCTGGAAACTTTGCTTAACAGCTGATATCATCATCATAACCTTAAATGCTAAATTCAATGTACTCTAGTTTTTCAAGTTATGTTATGTACTGACATAAGACCAGCAGATCTTAAACCGATTCTTAAATTTGTAATCCCACAGTATGTATATAATATTATCATAATTAAACAAAATAATATGCATGTAATATGATCAAATATATACTACTATTATTTATATATATTTTAATCAATTAATTTATATAATAAATCTATAATATACTGATAAAAACACTAATATTGTGAAATATTATTACAATTTAAAATGTTTTCTTTTATATTATAAAATATGTATTCTGTTTCTATTATATTTTAAAATGGAGTTTATTCCTGTGATGCAAAGCTACATTTTCAGCATCATTACTCCAGTCTTCAACATCACATGATCTTTCAGAAATCATTTTAGAAGCAGAAGAAGAAAATCCAGCAACACTTGAACTTTTAAATGATTTTAATATGCTGATTTGCTGCTCAAAGTTTTCTTATTAACACTGTTGAAAGTTCTGCACATTTATTTTTGTTGTTGTAGAAACAGTGCCATTATTTTAGGATTCTTAGGATTCTGATAAATAGAAATATATATTTTTTTACATTATAAATGGCTTTACTGTCACTTTTAATCAATTTAATATAGCCTATCCTTGCTGGAAAAAGTGTTCATTTTTATCTTTTAAAAAAACCTTTTAACTGGTATATAGAAAGGATTGCATTGGGATTTGCGTAGTCCTGTTCCATCATATCATGATAGGTGGTAAAAATAATTGTGCTCAGAGCTAAAAATAATTGTGTCCCAGGTCTGAGCAGGTGTTAGTGAGTGTGTTTGCATAACTGAGCTGGTGTGCTGTTTTCAGGTGCTGTGGTTCTGCAGATCAGCTGTTTCTCAGAGGCAGAGAGGATCTACATGCTGGCCAAAGACGTCAGCATCAGCGGCAAACAGCTCTACTCGCTTGTCATGCCTGAGATCATGGTACAACATCTTTTTACCAAGCCATAAATCTAATAGTGACACTCAGTGGGTGCGACAGACTCCTTTTTGTGAATATGGAAAGTGTTCTTATGCTCTTTCTTTAAAACAAATGCCACTTGGTTTGATATTTTATTGTATAATACAGTGTGATTTCTACATTGACATTGCATATTTAAGTGAGGCTCAAAGGGATAGTTCACTCAATAATGAAAATTCTGTCATTATTTACTTACCACCATGTCATTTTGATTTTGTATTTTGTGTCCAAATAAGAGATATATGGAACCCACAGCTGAATCAAAATAATCACCTGTATTGACTTAATTGTGATCAGTAGGTCACATGGTGTTCATTGCAACAATAGAAGGCTGTTCATAACGCTGGCCCAAGCTTTAGATGCATCTGCCCTCTAGTGGCCCAGAGAGAAACTACAGTACAATTCAACAACAAGTGTAACGAATGTTCTTTTCTCTCCCAACAGCAAAGCAAGCTGGACAAAGGAAGCTGCCCCCTGCTGGTCTTTGTCAACCCTAAAAGTGGTGGGCTAAAGGGCAGAGAGATCTTATACAGTTTCCGGAAACTTCTAAACCCTCACCAAGTGTTTGAGCTGACCAGCGGAGGACCACTTCCTGGGTTAGACCTCCTCTCCTTTTGAATGATGGTCAAACTGATATTAATGTCTTGATGGGAATATGTATGGATGAATGCTGTAGGTTCCCTGCTCACATGTACGAGTATGTGTTTTGTACAGGCTGCACGCATTCAGGGACGTCCCTCACTTCCGTATCCTGGTGTGTGGAGGAGACGGCACAGTGGGATGGGTGCTGGGGGTTCTGGAGTCCATCCGACATAAGATTGCCTGTCCTGAGCCAGCGATCAGCATCATACCGCTGGGCACAGGTGTGTGTGATGGAGGAAAAAAAGTTTATCATTTAATTCTAGTTTACTGTAGGTTTTACTATTTGCAACCATTGTGGTTTGTGTTCAGGGAACGATCTGGCTCGGGTGTTGCGATGGGGGGCGGGATACAGCGGCGAGGACCCCTTCAACATCCTGGTGTCTGTGGACGAGGCAGAGCTAGTGCAAATGGACCGCTGGACAATTCTTCTGGACGCACAGGAAATGGCAGAGGACGGCAAAGAGAACGGCTTCCTAGAGCCGCCCAAGGTACGCAATCAATCCCTGAGACTTCAAATTACAATAAATATGATTTATGATTTCATTTTATTTTATCATTTAAAAAAATTCTATATTTTTTAATTTAACATTTAAATGTTTTATATTTTATATAATTAATGCAATTATTATATGTACATATATGTATATTAATTTTAAATAATTTCATATTATTTATAATTAATATTGTATATTTTAATAATAAAATATGTAATACAAATATTATTGTAATAATTTATGATATTTTATAATTTATTATGTTTTAAAATAAAGTATATTTTTAAATTTGAAATAATTGAACAATTATTCATATAATGAATGCAACTGTAATATGTACATGTATATTCATTGTGTGTGTGTATATATATATATATATATATATATATATATATATATATATATATATATAATTACATAATAATAAAGTATAATCAATGCATACAATAATAACAATAAAATTTATTATTACAATAACAATACTATTATAAATAATTATTCTATTTATTAATTCAACTAATTGAATTATTAATTTAGGCTTCTAGGTATTTGTTACTGCACACATTTTGTAAGTTACTAGCGTAAAGCAGTCAAACATGCATAACAGGGTTGTACCTGTCTGTGTTCTAGATTGTGCAGATGAATAATTATTTTGGGCTGGGAATTGATGCTGAACTGAGTCTGGACTTTCATCACGCACGTGAGGAGGATCCAGACAAGTTTAATAGCAGGAAAGTATTGTTCTTTACTCTAAAGGGTGGTCATGTGGCTCAGAGTTAAGGTGAGGTAGGTCTGTGTGCATTGCTATTTTGACTTTGTCATTGTTCTTGCAGGTTCCACAATAAAGGTGTGTACGTGAAGGTGGGTCTGCAGAAGTTGAGTCACACACGAAACCTTCATAAAGACATCAGACTGCAAGTGGACAGACATGATGTGGAACTGCCCAGTATAGAGGGATTAATATTCCTCAACATTCCCAGGTAAACACACGTCAGTCTCACACAATGAAAGTAAAGGCAATTCCACACACGGGAGTTTGTTATAGAAGATTAAAGCTGCTGTGTGTGTGTGTGTGTGTGTGTGTAGCTGGGGTTCTGGTGCTGACCTGTGGGGCTCAGACAATGACTCTCGGTTTAGGCGGCCCAGCATAGATGATGGGATGCTGGAGGTTGTGGGAGTTACTGGTGTGGTGCACATGGTGAGTTAGTACACAAAATACATACACTACTGTTCAAAAGTTTTGGGCCAGCAAGATTTGTCCCTGTTTTAAAAAAAAGTCCCTTATGCTCACCAAAGTTGAATTTATTTGATAAAAAATACAGTAAAACAGAAATATTGTAAAATGTTATTACATTGAAAAATAACTAATTTAATATATTTTAAAATGTAATTTATTCCTGTGATGGAAAAGCTGAATTTTCAGCATCAGTCTTCAGTGTCACATGATCCTTTAGAATTCATTCTAATATGTTGATTTGGTTATTATTATCAATGTTGAAAACAGTTTCTGCTTAACATTTTTGTGGAAACCGTATACTTTTTTTCAGTTCAAAAGAACAGAATTTCTTTTATTTATTTAAAATAGAAATCTTTTGTAACATTATTAAAGGTAGGGTATGGGATTTGCAAAACAGCCGGCAGATTTTGAAAATACACAACTCAAATGGTCCTACCTTCTTTCCTCCAACGCTGGCCCTGACTCCACCCATTCGAAGAACATGGACGCGCAATCATGCACGAGTGAAAACTCAGATGCGCAAGAGCGAGCCAGGCTAGCGTAGGTTGGAGTTTTTGCCTGACATCATCATTTACCTGCTAACACCGTCAACATGGGCACGAAGGGGTCACACGCGCGAGGGGGATGGGGGGATGGTACGACCGTTTGATTGACGAACTTACTCTCCAATGATTCTAGGTGGTCTTGGAAATGATTGGCTGGAGTTTTTCGAGTCCTGCCCATTCCACAGATGATTAAATTGCTTAATTTTCATTTCAGTGCTTCTAATTCAGTGGCTGTAAGTGGGTTAGGAATAGGATTTCAAGTGATTTTGAAAAAAATGGACAAAAAAGAGAATCACATACCCCACCTTTAATGTCTTTAACATCACTTTTGATCAATTTAATGCATCCTTGCTGAATAAAATTATAAATTTCTTTACTGACCCCAAACTTTTGAATGGTAGTTTTTGCCAAAATGTCTAAACATTTATGTTCCATTCTATTTTTACATTAATTAATTTTTTTTATATATATTTTTTTCCCCAGGGTCAGGTTCAGAGTGGGCTGCGCTCTGGGATTCGTATCGCTCAGGGCAGCTATATTCGCATCACTGTGACCAAACCCATTCCAGTGCAGGTGGACGGAGAACCCTGGATACAATCACCCGGACATATCATCATCTCAGCCGCAGGACCAAAGGTACTTCTACATATTTTTTAACACAGTCATATTCCCTAAATTGCTTGGCCAACTCCATGAACTCCAGAGCTGCTGTGTAAAGACGACACAACATTAATGACGTGGAATATATTCCCAGATGTGAATTTAACAGTCTTACAATGGTAGAGGCTTGATTCATTGAATTATATACACCTATATATACAAATATAATAATTATATACACCTTCCTGGCCTCTTTTTGTCTTGCACAATGCACAAATAATTGAGTGAGTTCAAAAATGTTTGCGCATCGGTGGAAGAATGCAGACTTTCCAGAACTGTTAATGTAACCAAAGGTCATTCCGCTCAAGTATTTCATTTTCTCACCATCTGTCAGCCTTCAGTTCTAATATCGTTTAAAACAGCCTTGTGTTTCTGTTCTAGGTGTGCATGCTAAGAAAGTCCAAAACCAAGCAGAAGAAACAAACGGGCAGTTTGAAGGAAGGCCGTTCCGACAGTCCAGCTCCCAGTGATGCTGGGCAGTGACAAACCTCACAAACACTTCATTGACAGCCCTTTACTGTTGCCTTGACAACTTTTCTTTGAGTCTTTGCCCTATTCTTTGTTTCACTTTGGGTGGGTGGGTATCAACATTGACTAGCTGAACTAGAATGTATGACTCATCTCTAACATCTCATAGTCTGTAGTGTTGAAACGCCCCATCAGATGATAGCACTGCAGTCTGTTTCTCAGGACTTTAGCTGCCATCGGCCTGTTTCCGGCCTGTTTTTGCCTTAGATTCATGCTGGTGTAGATCATTTTGTCGGTTTTATTTCCATTGCCAATCTGCATCTTCTTTTAAGAGGCAATATTGTCTTAAAGTAGTCCATCACTGAAATGCTATGGCACATATGAGTAAGCAACCAGTATTTAATCCCATTGTGCGCATCACAAATGCCAAAAACTACCGTTTCGTCAACATCGCCAAGTTAAGACTATCACTTAATACTCACATCTTGCCTTTTTGGTTTATGGTAAAAACTGACTTTCATCTGGTCATTTTCATCTTCACGATGATTATCGTTAATGTCTTACTTGACGTTTATTTGCAAAAGCAGCCCCTTGTAGCTTTCTACAAGTATCTAAACCAAAACAATGCAGTATATATGTACAAACAACTCTAGTTCTTGTTCATTAAGAGCACATTTGAACGTGTAAGTGTGGAGAGATAATCGTCTTTGTATATCAATTTTGTAGCTTTCTTAGCTGTGAGACTGTAGGCACAATCATGAGTAAACAAGCTGGTGTCATCACAGCCGTTTTGTAAAAGACAGACGAAGAGCTTTTCGAACAGGAGCGGTACCGAAAAATACTGTGACTAAAAGAGTCGTGGATTTTACAAAGGATGAATGTTTGTGGACACACGCACCACTTTTGGTGTTAATAGTAATATAACACTGTACGATACTTGATAACACATTCCGCGCAAGATCACGTAGCAAGTTCTGTATTTATAGTTCAACTGGTCATATGCCAAGCGTAGCTTCATCATGTTCTGGTGAAAGCATTGATTTGTAAGTAAATAAATATGTTACTGTTATCTGACAGAGTAGACAGTCGTGTAAAGCTACTCGTCCTGTTGTAAAGCTAAAGCTAGAGGCGAGCGCAGTGCTGTAATATATATTTGCTAGTAAGTGGCGTGTGTATGTTGTTTCTGTACAGTGACTGGTCAGCCCTGCTCCAGCTGTATGGATTCATGAGGCTGGCCTTAGATTTTGTATGTATGATCAGTTAGACGCTCCACTTCCCATCAGGCATGCATTAAAGCCTCGGCCACCTACGGGGTGGGGGGGCGGCGATTGTCTGACCTCATCTACCTCACCGGCACACATCACTCCGAGAATCAAGTTCCGCCAAGCTCTTCCAAAGACTTGCGCCTGCTTTTCTTCCTGCACTTCATGGGTCATGTCTGGGAATATTCAGAATGATTACAGATATGAAAAGCTGACCAAGTGCATTCAATTATTTCTATCTATCTATCTATCTATCTATCTATCTATCTATCTATCTATCTATCTATATATATATATATATATATATATATATATATATAGTATGACCAATGATTTTGGTCTCATTGTCATTTTTCTTCAGATCCAATCAGAAGATGCAATCTTATCTCGCCGATTCGCCCTCTCTCGTGTGGTTGATTTGCCAGCAGTGTGTACAGTGGTGATTTGTGCATTAGTTGTGCCTCTTGCGATGACAAGCCCTCGGGTTAACGTGCTGTTCTGTGGTGTGGTTTGGCCCGTATAGTGCCTCATATAAGTGCTTCGAGAACTTCTGCAGTATTGCCGTACGTGTGCATTCAGCTCCATGCCATTCTGTTTGTTCTGCTGGTTCAGTGACTATGAAGTAGAACCGTGCTGTTCTAGGTCCTTTAGAGCTGATGTGCCTCCTAATAGGGTAAATCTCACGAAAATCAGTCACATTTTACTCCTAAAATCAAAAGAAAAAATATATTAAATTTAGTGCTGTCAAATCGATTAATTGCATCTAACATCTAACTGTGTGTGTATTATATTTATATATATTATATGTCTCTGTGTGTATATACTGTATATACACACACATATATATATTTATACATGTATATATAAATATTTGTGTATATGTATATACACAGACACGCACACACACACACATATATATATATATATACACACACATATATTATGTAATCAAAAAACTTTTATGTTAGATGCTATTAATTATGATTAATCAGTTTGAAAGCACTAATTATAATTTTTGGACCAGTGTATTTCTAGCCCAACTCTCTCTAACTTTTATTGTCGTTAGATTCTCCTTTGTGTAGATAGTGCAGTGCATTAATTTTTTTATTTATGATGTTTAAAAACTTAAATTTGCAATTTGTGTTAATTAAACGCAGTACAACAATGACTACAAGTCTGTGTAAATACTTGACAGCATCATGAAAATAATCTTTATTAATATCTTTAAGCATTTATTTTGATTTTGGGATGAAATATGCCTGGGACATGTTCTTGACGGGTTTCGTGAGATTTGCCCAATAACTTTGTTCAAAACTGTTTAAAGTTATTTTACCTCCTTGCTATGGTTTTAGGTTTTATTCTTACTTCTTGTAAAGTGGGTTAGAATTAATGTTCTGAGATCTATATAGATGTATATTTTTGAAGAGAATGTTTTTAATTTGGTCTGGAAAGATATTGCACTGATTGTACTGTTTTAAAGATGTTTTTAAGTGTACATTGTGTTAAATGAATATTAAATAACTAAATGTATAGATATATCAATCAGCTGTATAACAGATGGATGTGTCCAATGAGAAAAAAAGACATAAATTTGGACTTTTTAATACAGTTCTGTTCTGTTTTTATTTTGCATGATATTAGAAGTTCCTATTGTACAAAGTAACAAACTTGTTCATTCAGTTAGCACCAAATGGACCAAAAAATAAATCTTTTCTACAAAACATGATTAGTAGGTCAGTACAGTTTATTTACAGCAGTATACAATGGCTAGAATTCTACATTTTGAGAATTATCAGCTTACACAAATCAAATTACTTTACACCTAATGATTTTCAAGTTTCCTCAGTACAATTGATTTTTAAAAATAGTAGTTTTTTCTCAAATAAATAGCTTAAATGAGAGTATCATCTGGAATGGGAAGTGCACAGGAAAGGCACATAATGAAACGGGACATTAGCCCAGGCTAATATTCCCACAAAACAATGTGATGAGAAGGATCAAGGTAAATCCTGTCAGTATTCCAGCATTCTGGATTGCGAAAAAAATGATATCGTCCTTCGTGCACCGCACTTGTTCACTGGCAATCATGTTCATTTCAGGCAACTAGGTGAGAGAGAGAAAGAGGATTCAGTATTTGCGCCGCTAAAACTAGATTTATGTTCCGTTTAGTGATTGGAAGTGGAGCCAAAGTCATTTTGTTCCCTCAAAAAGATTTTACCCCTAAATAAATGTATACTTCTAGGTTTAAAATCATCTAAGCTCACATACGATGAAGTCTCCAGTCATTTGACTAGCCTAATAAAAGCTGTTTTATTTTACATCATGGGCGGCACATTTTTATCTTAACACCACTATTATTGGTCACTGAATGTATTATCTGTGGCCCACTATTAACAGTGCGTTTCTCCTATGCATCTGTAACCAAAAACTACTTGTTATGCTGCCTCCACACCTCTAGGTGTCAGTATAAGTCCAAAAATGATTTGTCAGGATTTGTTTAGATTCTGACAAAAATAGTACAAACATATTGTTGCTTATTTAGCTCAGAACATGCACCAAAATCTATTTGCTTAGTAAAAATGTTAGCATTGAAATACTCTACTGTTCAAAAAGTTTAAGGGTCGGCAAGATTTTTAAAAATGCTTATGCTCTCCAAGGCTGCACTTATTTGATCAGAACTAGAACTACAGTATAAACTGTAAGATTATAAAATATTATTTGCAAAGCTGGATTTTCAGTATCATTGCTCCAGTCTTTAGTGTCACATGATCCTTCAGAAATCATTCTAATATGCTGATTTGCTGCTCAAGAGACATTTAATATTATTATCAATGTTGAAACAGTTGTGCTGCTTAATATTTTGTTTAAAGTTAAAGAAATGGCATTTGTTTTACTGTAAAAAAAAAATTCGCACTCAGTATTTTTTATTTTGTTTCCAGTACAAATATCTACAAATTCTTAGATCAAAATAAATGTATTTTACTATTAAGTCTGGTTTTCTGACCAGAGTTAAGTGAGTTTTGCTTAAAACAAGAAATAATATCTGCCAATGAGGTAAAAAAAAAAAAAAATCCCTTTGAATTTAATTTATTTTTCTAAACCCAATGGTAGATTTTGTTTCCTTTTTTCAAGCATAAACTCTTCATTTTGATTTCTCTTTTTTTTTTTTCAGAAAACAAGACTTTTCTGTGACTTGATTTAATAAAAAGTATTTTCTTAAAAATAAAAATAAATCTTACTGACACCAAACTTTTGAAAAGTAATGTATGTTTTTTAATGCGCCAAGAAGACGACCCAAAAATGAAATGTGGTGAAATGTTATGTGCTGTATTTACTAACCCACACCGCTCTTACCATATCAGCCAAGGATATGTAAAGGAACATGCCACCAGCGAAGGCAAAGATGATGTTGGGGGCGAAAGCGTTGCCCAACAAGATGCCCAGGACCAGGCCCACGTAGCAGGACATCGCAGACAGCAGGTTGAAGAAGACGGCCTGTGGAACGCTCAACCCTGCGGTCAGCAGGATAATGAAGTCGCCTACAGGGGGAGACAGAGCGCAAATGTGCCTTGCATGTTTTTTCCATAAACTTTTAGTGAAGGTCAACGTTCAAAGGGCAGTAGTCATAGAGGTGGTGTGGCTTAGGGGTTAAAGGTCAGAGCCGACAACTGAAAGGATTTCCAGGTGGAAAAATCATCGTTGAATCCCTGTATTACTCTTACCCAGCTCGTGAGGGAATTCCTCACAGACGATAGCGATAGAGGTGCTAAAGCCATTGAGAACAGAGACCGTGAACGAGGCGCCGATGGCCAGTCCGTCAATGAAGTTGTGTAGAGCATCGCTCAGGGAAATCATCCATGCCACCGTCTTCACGCTGGACAGCCGTCGTCCTCTGAGCCATCTGCAAGACCCCTGCAAACACATTCACACACATCTAAATTAAAACCTCATTCTCTTCTCTAACAGCATTACTGTACCCTCTTGAGCTTGGGTTCATATTTCAAATACTATTTGTTAGCCCCAAGGTCTAACTTTCTGTATTGTTACAGGGTCGAGATGACGATCCCAATTACACGGTGCTCGTGATTTAGGGTCAAAGGTCAGAAGACAATCTTGTTTCTGCTGGCAGCTGTGACAGATGAAAGTAAACACAGCTGTGTGTGTCTCTATGGCTGGACTGTAAGTTGCACTGACCTGTACACTATGTACTACTTAATTTTGTACCAAAAAACTGCTTTTTAAAACTCAAAACCCTCGAAAAAACCTTGCATTTATTAATTTTTTTTAGTGTTACATGATTGAAGGCCTTCAAACTGTACTGGATCCCGCTGAAGGACAACTGTTATCACATGACCCAGGAATCTGGTTTAACCATTGACTACAGTCTGATGTTACACTTAAAGGGATAGTTCACCCAAAAATGAAAATTAGCCCATGATTTACTCACCCTCAAGTCATCCTAGGTGTATATGACATTCTTCTTTCAGACGAATACAATCTGAGTTATATTAAAAAATGTCCTGTCTCTTCCAAGCTTTAATGATGGCTGTTTCTGTTTTAAAGTCCATAAAAGTGCATCCATCCATCATAAAAGTGCGGCTCCCGGGGGGGTTAATGAATAGCCTGACTACGTCAGACTTCGTACTTCCGCTCAATTTCATTTCGCTTCTGTACTCAGTCTGAGACAGCGTAATAGCTTTCCGTTTTCCTCCGGCCTGAAAACAGCCGGCCAATCAACAAACAGAGGGCGGGCTGAGAGCCGTGACGACGTAGACACTGATTGTACCGTGGATGCGTAGATTTACTTCACATAATCTGCAAAAGTCGTTCACAGCCATGTTCACTCCGGTATTTCGCTCGATGGTTTTGTTTTCGCATCATACATGTGTTTACAGTGGAAGTTAGATGCGGCTGAGCAACCGCATAACACACGCCATAACCAAACGTTATGTGATTGGCTTACGGGTAACCAATGATTTTAAACTTCAGACAAGTCTCCCCCCAACCCCCCCCCCCCCCCCCCCCCCCCGCGAGAAAGAAAACGCTTTTCAATTATGCCTGCCAGACTCTTTCTACGAAGCAAAGCGAAGTAGCAGAATTTGGTATTACCAGGCTAGTTAATGAAGGCCTTCTGAAGCAAAGCCATGAGTTTGTGTAAGAAAAATATCCATATTCAAAACTTTATAAAGTAAAATAACTAGCTTCCGGCCAAACAAACATACGCTTTCCACTAGTCTAAACGCAACTTATGCGAGTAATGCGACGTACTGCTGATATTTATGCTACGCCATGACGCACTACGCTACTTCAGATGTCACAAGTAGACTGCGTATGGCCGTTTGGCTGGAAGCTAGAATTTTACTTTGTAAATATGAATATTTTTCTTACACAAACGCATCACTTCACTTTAGAAGTCCTTTATTAACCCCCCGGAGCCGTGTGGAGCATTTTTATGATGGATGGATGCACTTTTATGGACAGAAACAGCCATTATAAAGCTTGGAAGAGCCAGGACATTTTTTAATATAACTCCGATTGTATGCGTCTGAAAGAAGAATGTCATATACACCTAGTATGAGGGTGAGTAAATCATGGGCTAATTTTCATTTTTGGGTGAACTATCCCTTTAATAATGTAATAGCTTGGTTGTTGTGACAAATAATTAGCATTTATCTTTATTTGATAATTGCAGACACCTTCATGTAATCATAAATTGGTTACCGCTGCGATAATCAAACTTTTTTGTAGATGACATGTACAGTAATTAGAGGTGTTTGTTTGCTAAGCCAATCAGTATTCAACTTTGGTGCATAACTTGTCCTGCATGTCTGTACTGCAGACATGAATGACACCTCAAATCATACGGCTTGTTGAGGAGACTGTTGCACAAAAGCGGACACGAAATTCGACAGACTTGCACTGAAGGAGGTTACTGAGCCATTTATAGAGCAGGTGGGGCTCTAAAAGAGTGTGCAACGCATAGCAATGTGCTAACAACTACTCTGAACACCTTAGCAACTGCAAAGCTACATATAGGCCTATGTCACGAAAAAATTGAAGACCGGAAGTACGTCTTTTAGTAGGGATACGGCTCTTCTGGTTAGCTTTTTACAATGGCTTAGTCCGATAGATACTGCTGGAGCAAATCTCTCCGCAACCTGCCTGAAGTCACATATGACGATGTGGTTCGGATGGTAAATTAAAACTCTCAAGTGAAACGTCAAAACTGAGGAAAGGGTACAAGTTCTTCTGGGAGAAATTCATTTTCAATTACAGAGGTAAGTGTTTGAATTCCGCCGCCAGTAAGGTAAACGTTTCTATGGTAACAGCGAGTTGGACCAATCAGCAGACGTTGCTGCTACGCTTAGGATTGTGGGTAGTGTAGTTTTTTTTTCATAAGATCGCAGGTAAAACATGTTTTTCTTAAAACAAGGTTGATTTCATACGAACTTATAGCTTCTACAGGAGCAAAAACCTTCGTTTCACAACCTCATAGCTCGTGGTCAGTCTACCTCGGATGGTTTAGACATTATGGCTGATAATCTAAATCCTTATCCTATCCTAGTATCGAGAAATACTGTTGACCGGAAGTTCTGAATCCCTACTCCGCGTTCCGGAAGCAGGAAGCGTGACATAGGCCTATTGGCATCCTGTTTTTGCATGGACAAGCGTCACAGAAAATTTACTAGTTTTAGTTTCCCTTCACATTGGAATGGCTGGCCTATTTATATCATATTTATGATATTTTATATTTCTGTCATACACTACCGTTCAAAAGCTTGGGGTTGGTACGATTTTTTAAACGTTTTTTTAAAGAAGTCTCTTATGCTCTCCATGGCTGCATTTATTTGATCAAAAAATACATTAAAAACAGCAATATTGTGAAATATTACTAAAATTTCATTTTATTACTCCGGTCTTCATTGTCACATAATCCTTCAAAAATCAATATATTATGCTGATTCGGTGCTATTAAAACAGTTGATACGTTTTTTTCCAAGCCATTTTTTTAGGATTCTTTGATCAATAAAAAAAGTTCAAAGAACAGCATTTATTTGAAACAGAAATCTGTAACATTATGGCTGTCTTTCTAGTCACTTTTAATCAATTTAATGCATTCTCACTGAACAAAAGTATTATTCTTTCAGAATAAAAAGGTAACTTTAATTTGATTTAATTTGTCTGTAAAGTTGCCCCCCTACAGACATTCTGTTGACTATAATGTATGTTGCACCTACTGTACATGTCAGTAGAGTATTAGTAGACTGTCTGCTTAATATCTGATAACACTTTACATGCTCCACTAACAGACATTCTACTGACTATCAGTAACTTTGCAACTACAAACTTACCATAATCCTACCCCTAACCGTCTACTAATACTTAACTAATACTCTGAGAGTTGACATGTACATACTAATGGTAAACAGAATGTCTTAAGGGGAGCATCAGAATAAAGTGTAACCAAAAAAATGTTACTGACCCCAAACTTTTGAATGGTAGTGTACATATTATATCCTTTTTATATTTGACCTATTATTTAGTTGACTCCGTAAGCAACCATCTAGAACACCCTAGTAACCACAAAGCAACGTCCTGGCATCCCGTTAGCGTGTTTTACATGTACAAGCTACTATAGTACATTTACTTCATTTCATGTGGGAATGAATCAGAATTGTGTTTTTTTCTCCAAACCATTAGCTATTTTATAACGTTTATGTAACTTGCAGCTATATTTAGGTCAATCGCATATCTCTTGGAACTATTTGTGTTTTTTTGTGAGATGTGACCAGTTGTACCTGTTCCACTGGGGGGTCAGTGGTTATGCTGGCTTTGTCGCCGCCGGCAAAGCTGAAGTCAGAGTCAGCCGCAGTGATGACGCCATTCTGTTGGACACTCTCTGAGGGGAGGAAGTGACTGTGTCCGTGTCCGTGCTGAGGGACCGAAGCAGATAGGATTCAATTAAAACCATATACGATTTTAAAGAACATACATGCTTATATACAACATTGACCATCAATGAAGCTCTGCCACTCCTCCATTTTCTTGCAGATTACATGCATATTAATGAGATAATATAGTCAACAGGTCATCGTGACAAAATACACTTTATATCACCCTGAAGGAGTTGATTCAGCGATAATGACCAGCTGATTGTACCTTGTCCTGCTCACTATGCAACTATTGTATTTGTAAAAAAAGAATATGATATATTGATTTGAGTTTAATTAGAATAAAAAAATTTGACAACAGAATGCTGAGGGTATGTGACTGACTAATCAGAAGGAAGTATTCCAGAGAGACTTGTAATAATGTTTTACTGCTGTTTTTATTAGTTTGAATTATACAAGGAATACAAAATGAATGAAAAGAACCAATTGAGTTCTGTTGAGTCCTCATTGTACTGAGATGAACCTACCTACCTACCTCATGTCCTGGTTTGAGGAGCATCCTCAGGATTTTTTCAGTGAAGTACAGCGCATAGAATCCACCAAAGATCCCAACAGCTTGGAGGACGTAACCGTCTGCTTTTGGGTCAAACCCAAAGGCCTGTTCAATCAGAGGAATCAATAATGTAATCAGTCTTCCAACAAGTTAAGCCAGATATCCAGGTTTCCCCATGTAAACAGGCATGTTATTATTTTAAAGTTAAAATGAAAACCCAAAGTAAATATTACAACATGTAATCAGTGCAAAACAATTATCACGTCATGCAATGTCTGGAATTAATGCAGGGCTGCCAACTTTTGAGTTTAGCTTGGAGTGAGATTTTTTTTTTTTTTTTTGGCGAGGGGGGGAGGGGGAGGGGTGGTATGTAAAAACAAATATTGCATCACAATAAGTGTAATTGTGATTGTCAAAACATTTGGTAACTAAATAGAATTTTATGAAGTTTAGTGACAACATGTTACAATGTTTACATTGTACAATGACTGGTATAGGATACAGTTTGTATTATTGCTTGACAAAAATTTCAAGATTTCAATTCCATTCTTGTGATTTGATTCCGATTTTGATTCAATATTGACTATTTTGGATACATGTTTATTTTAAATAATAATCTCACCTAATGCTGTAAACATAGAGGGCCCAATCTGCTGGTATTATTAAAGGTTAAAAATAATATTAAATTAAATATAATGCAGTTTTTGTTATAATAACAATTATTTAATGACATAAGTAAAAATATAATAAATATGTAATATAGTGCTCAGCAAAATCTCCTCTCTAGCTATTTTTTCTATTTAATTGGTCGTTAAATGGCTTTCCTGAGGTAAATGTAACGTTATGTGACATAATTGTTCTCCTGCTGTTATATTGACCTCTTTCCGTGGTTGAAAAACACTAATTGGTCGATATTATGTTTACTTTCGGTAAGTTGTACTGCATCTTTAAATAAAAAAGTAACAGGTGATCGGTTCACGTGCACTTGAACTGAGGCGCTCAGCGATCTGTCACGTCACATTTACAAGTGCCAAACGTATTTTTGTCTGAATTTCGTAATAAAATTGACGGAATCTAAGAGCTGTGAATTAGTTTAATATTAAAAGTACCTCTTTGCTCCACAATTTTTCTGTGCGTGAGAAAATGGATGTGTGGCGTGAGAGCGTGTGAAAAGTGTCAACTGCGTGAGTCTCACGCTCAATGCGTGAGAGTTGGCAGCCCTGTTAATGAGTCCAGTTCAAAGAGCATTTTGCATTGTATTATTATGAAATCACTATAGGCTAAGCATACATAATCAGCATCAGCAACATTGTGCTGATAAGGCAGCAATTAAAGATGTGAACTAGTGTTGGTTATTGGGTCCACAATCATGCAATACCACCAATTTGACTTTCAACAACCTCCTAGAGGACTGTCCTAAACTGACCTAAATGACAGGAAGAAAGCTTCTGATGTAAATGAAATAAAATGAAAAATGAAAAAAGCATTTCACCTCGGGTATAAGTTGGAGAGCAGCATTGGAGAAGAGTGTGCCAACAGCCAGACCAATGAAGTAGGTGAGCACTTTGGGGAAGTAGGGCTTTTTAGTGACAGGAACAAGAGCCAGACCCAGCAGTGAGGCCAGATTAATGATGGTAACAGCCAAGAAGCCATATCCCCATACTATATGCAGAAGGAGAGGTGAGAGGTCACACAGTTAAAGTTATACAGAAAGGTAAATCATTTTTCATCATAGCATCTAAAAAAAAAAGAGAAAGAAAATGCTTTGTCTAAAGAAATATTTTTGCATTGTGACATTATTTAAGCAATTAAACAATTTTCTGTAATTGCCATTATTCTCAATGGTGAATTTCATTACTGTAATACAGTGCATTTTTAGTGTATTACAGTATAAATGTGTGTAAGGCTCACAAATATCTCTCTCTCAATGAGTAAAACTGCCTCTGTCTATTATAGACTACACAACATTATAATTGTTTTCAAATTATATAAAACAAATCTTAAGAATTTATTAATCTAAATTTAAATTAATTTCAGCATTTACTAATATATTATTGAAATCAAAAGTTGTATCTGTTCATATTGAATAGACAGGACTAACATGAACTAACAATGAAGATGATTTTTTATTAACTAACATTAACAAAGAATAATAAACACCGTAACAAATGTATTGCTCATTGTTAGTTAATACATAAAATAATGGGACCTTGTTGTAAAGTGTAAGCCAATCTTTTTATCTATGAGATTAAATAAAGAAAATTGTGTTTTCTTTCATTTTTTAAGACAATTAAACACAGTTGTCTGTAATTGACATTGGATTTTCATTACTGTAATACAGTGCATTTTTTTTATTTTTAAACTAGTTTTCAAACTACATTTATTTATTTCATTTTTAAGTTTGTGAGAATTTGTGTTTTTCATAAAGAAAGATTTGTAACATTATATTTAAGACAATTAAACGCAATTGTCTGAAATTGCCATTGTTCTCAATGGTGATTTTTTCATGACTGTAAGTACATTTTAATCTATAATAGCACAAACTATTGTTATGCATCGTTCTTTTAAAGGCAGTACAAAAATAGTACTTTTAAAAATACTAGTTTAAATAATATACAATTATTGTTATGTCTAAGTTAATTAGAAGTTTTGTAGTGTTTTGCATTAGGAAAGATTTCTGCTTTTTGACAAAGTAATGCCATTATTCTCAACTCTGATTTTCATACAGAACATTTTTAATGTTTTATAGTAAAACCTATGCAGTGTTTTATTCAAATAGCATAATACAAAAATAGTACTAATACAAATAAAATACTTTTTTAAAATTATATACTTTTTCCCCAAGATCGTTTTGCATGACTTTAATGAGAATTGAGAGGGAAAATGTACTTTAATTGACATGATTATAAATTAAGATAAAGTGTAGGGCCTCCAACTTTCATGTGGCACATCCATCCCATCATTCTCTGCTTTTAGGATACAAAATCTACAATAAGCTGGTTTACATCAGGAGAAAGGTCTTTGACAGCATAGGTCTTTGATGGCACTTCACCATCATGTGTGCTGATCCAGGTTCTTCAGCATGTAAGAAGACTCACCGTGAAGTTCTGTGGGATCAGTGAGGACGGGAGCTTCAGCTGAACAGGGTGGCAGCACTGCTTGGTTGAGCAGAGCCGGGCAGACAGTGACCAGATGTTCCTCTGTTAGATGAGAGATGTTCTGAAGCCCATAATGCACCAGAATATCTTCTCCGGACACACACTGATAAACAGGGTCACACGAAATAAGGCCATAAGAATGTCCATGCTCTCAAAATGTATGACACATAATCAAATGCAAGAAAATAAAATGTCAAATGTTCTTTACAAGTTTAGTAAACAGTGTTTGGTAGGCCTAACTCAAGTTAAAGTAACCATTTTACCTGAGCATGCGGAGGAATGTTCGGATCCAAAGGCTTGTCTTGCACAATTGTCTTCAATAAACTGTTAATGCCATTGAGATCCAGTGAACCGTTTTTTCCGTAAACAGCCACGATATCCTTCACGAAAACCTGCTGCAGAGAGTTAGCTCTTAATCCCGAGATTACAGTTATTAAAAAGCCTATGAAGACATGAGTAAAAGCTTTGGGAATGCCTGCCATGCTTACAGACCACACGTTTCAGTCTGAAGCGACCCGAGTGAAGCAATAGCAGCGAGAGAGTTTTAAATGTCCCGTCGGGAGATTATCCCGGGAGCGGCGCGCGACTCCAGAGGACTAAATCTATCGTATACGAAGAAAGTTGCATCTTAAGAATAAAGATAAGAACTACTAAAAGAGTTAATTATTTCTTCCCCAATAGTATCCTCGGACCTGACCAATATGTCGCACCTCCATTTGGCACTCAGCCCACCATGATAAATTCCGCTTGTTTCACCCACAAATAAAGCTCTCTAACTAGTAATTTCGCTTACTGTGGTCGAAACATCTTGACTGTTATTCTAGCAGAAGTGGCTCCATCAAAACAATCCAGTGAGCCCACACTTCGGCTAATTCACTTGTGCAAGTTAGATTACAAAATAGTTAGTTAATACAGTGAATAACATGAGAAAGAAAACGTCGTGCTAAATTCATCACTTAATTTATTATTTATGGGCGGAGCCTCGGTTTATTTACTTAAATTTCAATGACAATAATCGGAAATTTTAAAATATTTATGGATCCACATGTAACAGACAAGCAGTGCAAATATATTTACATTATTAATTACTCGATAGTAGCCCTTTTATATTTGAAATCTTGGGGGGGGAAGAAGATATTTGCATGTAACTTGCTTTAACTTATTTGACACTATACTTTTTAAAGCATTTTTCTTTTAAATCACCTTAAAGGGCAGAAAAGTTATCCTAATTGAAGTGGCATTGTTTCAAATCTTTAACAGTGTTTGTTAAACCAAAGTTAACTGTGCTTATTATTATCATTACAGTGATGCTCAGGATCAAATGATCAACTTTTAATATAGCCTACAAAATGGTGAAGTAAATGCACTATTCTTAATATAAATAGGTTTATAATTGTAAATATATATGTTTTTTTATAGCTTATATACACGAAATGGGGTAGGACTACATCTGGAACAATAGGCGTTTTAAAATAGTGAAGAAAAAAATCCTTTGGATGTGCAACAGGAATATGTAAGAAATCATAATAATGGTAATGGATTTTTTTTACATTTATTTTATGTTGGAATCCTATGAAAATCCTATAAGAATATGATATAGAGGCAGGATCGGTTTTAAAATTACACTAGACATTCTTAAATGAATCCTGTATAGTTTTGAGGAGCTGTTACTAGAGCTCGACTGTAAAATGTCGACTGTAAAATGACTGTACAACACCGCCATCTACCGGTGCAACTGAGTACATCATTCACTGCCGATCATGAGCGTAGAAGAAGAGTTACTACTTCCGGTGTTACGGATCAACTGGGGATCATGTTAACTGGGGACGCGCGCGTGCACGCAGATAGTTTTACCTGGATTTCCAGCAGATGTTGAACGGTGACAGATTCGTCACAGCGAATCTTTCACTGAGCAGATTTAAAAGCTTTCCACGTTATTGGTAAATGTTTGTATCATATTAGGACATTGTTGTTTACTCTGTCGCTGCTCCGCTGAATGTTTCAGACGCATTTAAGGGAAGTTTTAATGTGTTTTAATTTCACGACACAGACCACGCCCACATTATTTTGTTACTCGTTTCAATGAAATTGAATATCTGATGACAACTTTAAGTAGATTAAATAAATTATGCTATTGACATTGTGTCTTTGCAGTGCATGTGTATTCGCAGATTATTGTTATGATGCCAATTTGTGGCTTAATTTAAATTGAGCAGCAATACTGCTGTGGTAAAAGGGATGTCAAGCATTTATTTATTATTTATTTTAATGTTACTGAGGAATGAGTTAAAGCATAAAGCATACAGTAGGCTAGACTCCATAAATGTTCCTAAAGAGTGTTGAAAATTGAGAAGCCATAGTTTATGTATCCAGTGAATTACCCACAGCATTTATTCAGGGGAATGTTCAACAAACATATTCATTAGCTAACAGGTATGAAAGTAACAATAAAAAAAGTAAGAAAAAAAAAAATAGGCAAATGTGCATGCATGCAGGACAGCTGTATTTGCCAACAGTGGAAGATCTGACCACACAGTCCCACCTTCCACATTCTGAACATTCAATCTAAAGAAGGGAGAACAAACTATAGACTAAGTTACATGTTAATGAAGAACAGTTACTTGTTTTGTAATGTAGCCTATATGTAATAAGTTTTTCTTACCCATTGGCCAGTTTGGCCTTCATACCCATGCTGCTCTCCATCTAATGTAATCATGTTATATTGGTAAATAAATGTCACAGTTGTATTATCTTTTTAAGAACAATTTAACACACCATCATCCTTCATTGTGAAATTTTCACGTCTCCTCTTTATATAATCACGCTCCTTTCTTGAGCAGCGGTCGGGATATTGGTTATCCTGCAAAGTTTTGGATTTGTCTAACTTTAATTGCATCCATTTGCTGTGGCAGTATATGGCCTAACAACGACACTTAATTTATAGACCTTTTAATCTGTTCCTAACGGTTAGCAGACGACAATAATGAAAGCACATGATGTGATGAATAACAAGTAAAGAGAATATGTTAATGAGATTCATGGTACCAGTCAAATGAAGAGAACTGGCATAATCTAAATTTATATTACATAAAAAGATTGTGTCATATTTCTTTTGTTAAAGAGGTCAGCAAAAAGTAAACAAAGCATTTCCTATTGTTTTAGAGAGGGGCATGCTATGCATGTGAGGTGACAAATGATTAAGAGGTTAGTGACAGTAGGCCTATGATAATATTAGCCATAGAGAATATCAGTATATATTTGTAATAATTCATTATCACTATATCATATATTTTGCTTATTTCAGTAATACAAATTGTGGTTGCCTCTCAGTGTTTTTCACAGGACTTTAATCACTAAAGACAAAGTGTTTTCTACATGTCCAATACAAGACATTAGATACACAACATTCAAGTTCATGCTCCTACTGAGCATAATGCACATTTACACATGTGGCAGACGCTTTTATCCAAAGCGACTTACATTGCGTTTCAAAGTATACATTTACATTTACCAGTTCTTGCTTTCCCTGGGAATCGAACCCATGGACTTGGCGTTGTAAGCACCAATGCTCTACTGTTTGAGCTACAGGAAAGCTTGACACAATGTACAATTCAATATTACTATATATTTATATATATACTATATACGTTTTTATTTTTTATTTTTTTATTTTATATTTTATAAATCTGTTGAAAATGTTACAAGTTCATGAGATAATTAACTTAATGACCCTACGTGTATAAGCATAGCTGCTTTATGTCCAGGGAAAAGGATACAGAGGCGTCAGAGATGGTTGTACAGAAAAGAGATCTTAATATAATCAGCAGAGTAAAATAAGCTGATAAGTGTTTTTATATAAAAAATAATAGATCCATTATAAAATTAGGCTATATGCAGATCAATAAATGCAACTTGAAAAAAATGTAAATGACTTTGCAATTTGTTTCTTTTAGGTAGCCTAGCTACTTTAATTTATCTACATCTGTTGTTATTTGTGATTAGAACTCATGACAACACACTACAGAATATATGATACACTAATGTTGAGAAGAAGATTCTTACACGTCTTCTGAAGTGCGCGGACAAGTCTGTTCATCCAATGAAACCGAATGCCCCATGTTAACATAGGCGTGGTTTCTGAGCTTGACACTAAAGTATGTTAAACTTATTTGAAATTGCGTCAAATACGTAGGAATATACACTTCAAAAACAAATCGCTTTATTATGCATACCAGTGTGTATACAACTGGTGAAACATACGTTTTTAATCATGGATCCGTGAAAAATGGCTGCGACGAATCTGTAGCCGTCTAACATCTGCTGGAAATCCAGGTAAAACTATCTGCGTGCACGCGCGTTCCCCAGTTAACATGATCCCCAGTTGATCCGTAACACCGGCAGTGAGTTGAACCTGGGATGGCGCTGCATCAAATGGAATTCGCCCTCTGTCATGTACACTGATCCAGTTTCTTCAGAGAAACCCACATATCCGTCCTTTTAGCTCGAGGTATATACTTATTTCTTTATGTCCATTCATCCGCACTTTGTTTTAAAGTATTTGTGGGCTTGAAGAGACAAGCAGTTAGTAACTTTGTATACAACTTACTCTACTGCAGCTTCATCACTGACAGCTGATTAGATTGACAACAGACAGTCAGTGTGGGATGTTCAAACATTGCTCATCTTTTAGGGGCAATGTGAGAAACCCGATAATCATTTTAATGTTCTAGATTTCACACAAACCTATTGAAGTGTGTCTGTCAGTGGTTACTCAATAGTCATTCATTATGAATGAGAGGTTATGACATGTCCAGTGTCTAACGTATGCTCTGTTTCAGAAACTAAGTTAAGTAAATTCCTTTTCTAATAGTCTAAAACACCCTCTAAAAGTTTAATAACCAGAGATAGATCATTTGTATCGTATATGGGTTTTAAAAATGGCTGTTAAATAAGTAAATTAATAGATTAGATTAAAATAAAGGAATACAAATGTGATTAAAATAAAAAATGTTATTCATCTTTGAAATAGATTATATTGAAATAGAATAAAATAAACAAATAATACATCAAACAGTATAGTGAGTAGAAAAAAATATATAATAATGTAACTTAATAGAAACTAATACTACACTTGTAATATAAAATGTTCAGTGTATAAATTGGGTGTTTTTTAAAAGATAGATGCCTTTTAAATTTTAGGATGAGGTCCCTGACACGAGGATGATCATATTTGGGGGTCTATGGCATATAAATGATTGAAAAGCCCTGGTCTAGCTGGTGTTCTGTTAAGTGTGTGTTGTGCTGCTCAGTTCTTACAGTGCAATGCATAAGTGAATACACCCATGCTAAAGTTGACTAAAAAGAGGAATAAAAAATCATATTTTGGAAATTGAACTTAATGCCTTAATTTAAAAAATTAGGAAAAATCCAACCTTTAAGGACACCAATTTTCTTTGTGAATGAATAATGTATCGTAAATAAATAAATGTTCTTCCTTAAAATACATGGTGCATAAGTGAGTACACCCCTATGTTAAATTCCCATAGAGGCAGGCAGATTTTTATTTTTAAGTATTTTTTTTATTTTATTTTTAGGATACTATGCATCCTGATAAAGTTCCCTTGGCCTCTGGAATTAAAATAGCCCCACATCATCACATAGCCTTCACCATACCTAGAGATTGGCATGGTTTTATTTCAGTTAGCCTAATAGCTAGTTTGATTTGCATTGAGAGATGATCTTATGGAAAGTACCCCATGCCAATCTCTAGGTATGGTGAAGGCTATGTGATGATGTGGGGCTATTTTAATTCCAAAGGCCAAGGGAACTTTATCAGGATGCATAGTATCCTAAATTTTTTTTTTTTTTAAATACTTAAAAATAAAAATCTGCCTGCCTCTATGGGAATTTAACATAGGGGTGTACTCACTTATGCACCATGTATTTTAAGGAAGAACATTTATTTATTTACGATACATTATTCATTCACAAAGAAAATTGGTGTCCTTAAAGGTTGGATTTTTCCTAATTTTTTAAAATTAAGGCATTAAGTTCAATTTCCAAAATATGATTTTTTATTCCTCTTTTTAGTCAACTTTAGCATGGGTGTATTCACTTATGCATTGCACTGTATATACTGGAATGTGTAAAGCCTAAAGCTGACTGACGGATTATGTTGATTAAGTGTGTTTTGTTCTCTGCAGAAGAATGTTTTTTTGTCAATGGGTGTGAGTCGGCTTGATGTTCTGTACAGAAGGCTTCTCCTCACCAAACTCTTCATCCAAGGATGGGGGAAGCCAGAGGACCTGAAAAGGTAAATTAGACACAATAAAAACAAATTGCATCATATGACTTCACTTATGATAGTGGGGTGAAGCTTATACAGAAACGTTTTGATAATTACTCATAAAATATTGATGCTAAAATAATAATTAGCAGTGGTATAAACATTATATTTGTTGATGTATGGCTTATAGAATGTTCATAGGTGCACTCGGTTATTTTTTGTTGTAACAAAAATAAACATTCATAACGGATGGATATGTGTGTAGGACCAGAAATGCACACTTAAAAATGACTTTGTTTGAATAACATTTTGAGCATGTAGTCGTGCGTACAGGCAGTGGGATATTACATGATCAGTCACATCATGGTAATGATTAGTAGTGAATAAAACACTAAAATGTGTATATACAAATATTTTTTGTAATTTGTATTAAGAACATTTTCTCTGTAACCTTCCTACTATTGAAAGCTTTCAATAGTGGAAATTATTAATCATGACTTATTGTGGATTGCCACAAAAAGTAACAGTTTAGCATTCGGATGATGCTGCATCCACATTGACAACCAGCTTGACACTGAGTGCACCATTAATGATATTAACTTGTTTAATTTAAATTTCTTCATGGATATTACAGAATATTTGAGTTCCGGAGGATTATTGGCAACAGGGAGAGGTGCAAAGATCTGGTACAGAGGGACTACCCAGTATTTATTGACAAAGTAAGTGACATTATTGTTAGTAATAGTAACTATAGTATATGCATATACTGTATATTATTCAGCACAATTAAAAATTGTATAATGATCCATTAACTGTGTGTTACCGCTGTGCCCAAAGGTAGAAGATCAAACAGATTGCAAAATTCACAATGGTCATTTCATATCGCCACTGGAGCACTTTGTCCCGGGCATCTTGCCAGCGGAGTCCGTCAAAGCCCGGTAGCCAAAACAAATCACCCACAAACATTGAATGCAAATGTGAAGGATTAATGTGACTTATTGTGTGGCTTGTTCTTTCAAATGAAGACATTTTGTTTCAACTTTACCACCAGATTCCAGTTCATTGTACCTAAGAAATGGAAGAGGCACAGGCCAGTCTGTATTCACCTGGCTGGAACAGGAGACCACGTGAGTGGTCAATGTTTGGCTGTGCTTCCATTCAATCTCAGCATCATTTATGAAGTTTTTCTTTGGGATAAACAATATAAACTAAACTTCAAAAGTTAAATTTATAAATAAAAAAAAGTAAAACTATTAAATAGTATTTAATATTAATATGTATCGATTATCGGCCAAAACATATCACTATCAGCTAGTGTTTTATTTGAATTTGATGCATCTCTATGTTTTTTATTGATTTTTTTCCAGTTTTTCTGGAGAAGGCGAACACTTATGGCCAGGCCGATGGTTAAAGAATCAGGGATGGCGTCTCTTCTGTTGGAGAATCCTTATTATATCCTTAAAAATGCTAAACTATAGACATATTAGTTTGCCATGTAGACTCCAAGTATCAAAAATGACTATATCTCATCTGACACCTCCTTGACTCTGAGCTGTACATGGATACAGGAAACCTAAAGACCAACTGTGAGTGTTTGATTACTGGCAGCATCTGTGGTGGAAGCTATTATTGTCCATGTCTTTGTAATATGGAGCGTTAGTATGAACAATGCATGTTTACTATTACAATGTATATGATTTGCGTTTACTGCAGTCGCTCCAGTCTGAAGAACGTATCAGACCTGTTTGTGATGGGTGGAGCACTGATCCTGGAGTCTGCGGTGCTGTTACACTGGCTTGAGCGAGAGGGTTTCTGGCCTCTGGGCTTGACTGGCATTTCTATGGGTGGACATGTAGGTTCTGCATTCCTCATTTACAGTATCTGACTTTATTACTACATGTAGTTTTCAATCAACTGTGTTCAGAAGAACCTGTAACATATCCTATATAATCGATTGTTGACTCATTTTCTTCCTAGATGGCATCATTAGCTGTAACAAACTGGCCCAAACCAATTCCGCTCATACCTTGTTTATCCTGGACGACTGCCTCGAGTGTTTTTACCACAGTAAGATTTAAACAACTATGTTTTAGCATCATATTGTGGCGTATTAATGTTGCCTACAAGTCATTTTGGATTGGTTGTATTTCTAGGATTCCACAAAATCATAATTTCCGGTGAGAAACTTAAACTTGATTTAGTTTGGATTTATCAAGTCAGTTGTCTACTTTTTAGTTTGAGTGCAATTTGTGATCTTTTAATTTTTATTTATAATTTAAGTTTATGGCTCTGTGGCAGCACAAGAATGTAAGTGATAATAAAACGCATAGATAAAGCATTTTAGCTTATATTTGTCAGAAAATGAAAAAAGAAAGTATGCAGGAGTGTTATTTTAGTAACACTGGAAACTTATTAGTTTTTAAAAATACTATTATTTTTTTTAATATAAGGGGCCATTTATTCAATTTTGGCCGTAAAAGTGGCATCATGTACATGCGTATTATGTGTTCAGTCTATAGGCGCGTAGTGTTTCTTTACAAAGTGACATCGCCAACTACTGGCCTGACAGTAGAATACAGCGTTTTTAATCGTTTTCGCCGATCCGTGTGAATGGGGATCATTTTGACAATGTGTACGCAAAAAAACGAAACCTAAGATTCAAGTTTCACGCATATTTTAAATTAGTTTTTATTTTTATATTTCCTATTTAATTTTAGTTAAAGTTTTAGTAATTTTGTTACGTTTTCGTGTTTTTTGTTTTAGTTTTTCTGTCTATATTGATTTTATTCACTTTTTATTTCAATTTTAAAGGGGATAGTTCAATCCTTTCTTTTGTTGAACACAAAAATAAGATAATTGAAAGAATTTTGGTAACCAGACAATCGACGATAGCCATTGACTTCCAATTAGGAAAAAAATATTATGGAAGTCAACAGCTGCCGTCAACAGTCTGGTTACCAACATACTTCAAAAAAATCTTCATTCATGTTCAGCAGAAGAAAGAAACTCATGCAGGTTTGGATCAACTTGAATTTTCATTTTTGTGTGAACTATTCCTTTACATTATTTTAATACATCAAATTAAACTAAAACTAAAAATGAGTGATGTTGCCTTTGCAATTATCTGAATTAAGTTTTCTTATATTATTTTATCTCAATTAGGGTTTATTTAGCATGTAATGAAGATATATATATATATATATATAATTTTTTTTTGTTTTTTTTTTGTTGTTTTTTGTTTAACTATAATAACCCTGGTATGTAGGGACTTCCCAGGACATAAAGACAGTATTAGTCACTTAGCTATTGAACTTTGTAGCTATGAATAACTTTACGTCTTCATTCCTGTGTCAGTGAATTGATAGCATCAGAACATGGTTATATACATGGTTATGTCACCATGTGTTACTCATTCCCATTTGAATAACTCAGTTGGGTGTCTTTCTTAACATCAGATTTATAAATTTGATCTTCTGCAGGGTGTTTTAAGTCGAGCCGTGAACTGGAGAGAACTGGAAAAGCAGTATGCAGCTCACACAGTCTATGAGGAAGAAATCATCAGTATGCTGGAGTATTGTGGGGTAAGTATGTTATTCTGTGGCAGAGTTTTGTTGTGATTTAGCTTGTGGACACCACAAAAGATCACAGAGGAAGATATGATTTGTTCCTTGCATCACATATGTTGAATGTGCAACATTTTTGACTAATCACTCACTGACACACCCCTGATTTTCAGACAGACTCGTTCCGTATGGGCCAGGAATTCGTAAAAAATGCCCCAGGCAGCTTTGACAGTCTCTCTGACCTGGATCTTGGCCATGACCTTCTTGACCTCCACTCGCCAGAGAGGGACCAGCAGATGGGGCTACAATCCTCGTGTTCTCAGCCCGGGACTGAAGGTCATGCGTCAGACTCAGCCCTGCTGATGGGGCGAAGAGAGAGAGACGGACTAGATCAGATGCTATCCGCTGTGAGCAGCAGCGGGCCTCATTTGGACATGCTACATGCTAAGAACATCACCTACGGGACTGGCCAGCGGCAATCGCTGCAGCGGGAGTCTCTCTGCTTCATGAAGGGAGTGATGGACGAATGCACACACATCGCCAATTTTTCAGGTACTGTCTTGTTTTGGACATGGTTTGACTTGTGTTCCTGGGTTTGATCCTCTTTCTTTTTTGCATTCTTTGTCTCCAGTGCCTGTGGATCCCAGTCTGATCATTATTATCCAGGCAAAGGAAGACGCTTATATTCCCCGCACTGGAGTACGCAGCTTACAGGAGATCTGGCCTGGCTGTGAGGTTCGCTACCTCAATGGAGGTCACATCAGCGCCTACCTTTTCAAACAAAGACTGTTTCGGTAAGCACAGTCAAATTTTAGAACAGGGAAATATCCATGGAGTTTAAATAGATAGTTTACCCAAACCCTGTATGACTTTATTGGTTACACTTTACAATAAGGTTCATTAATGTATTTACTAACAATGAACAATACATTGTTACAGTATTTAATAATCTTTGTTAATGTTAGTTAATAAAAACACAGCTGTTCATTGTCAAGTTAGTTCACAATGCATTAACTAATATTTACAAATACAACCTCTGATTTTAATAACATATTAGTTCACGTTGAAATTAATATTAACTAAGATTAATAAATGCTGAAGAAGTATTGTTCATTCTTAGTTCATGTTAACTAATGGACCTTATTGTAAAGTGTTACCACTTTATTTCTTCTGCAGAACACAAAAGGAGATCATTTTTGAAGATGTTCTGTTTATTTTTTTCCCCATGCAGTTACAATGAAGCAAAATTGTTCAAGCTTCAAAAAATCATGGATTATTTAGTCAGTGAACGAAACATTTAGAGTGGTTTTATAAACTACATCAATTCATTGAAAAAGTACAATTCAAAGGAATGATTCGTTCACAGATCCCAGCTTCTCTTATGAACGTAGTTGTTAGTGTGGAACATTATTACATTACTAGTACAACATTATTAGTGAATAACTAATGACTTCAGAAAACTTGTATACACAAATCATATGCACTACATTCATCATGATTCTTTATGGTGTTTTGCATCATTTTTAAAGTTTTTTTTTTTCAGTCCTTGTTCATCCTGAAAAAAAAAATTGTATTATGGTTTCCTCAAAAATATTAAGTAGCACAACTGTTTTCAACATTGATTATAATAACAAATGTTGTAATAAATGCAGCTATGTTGAGCATAAGAGAGATTTAAAAATCTACCGACCCCAAACATTTGAACACTGTGGTGTATTTTTTTCAGTGAATTATTCCTTTAATAGTGATCAATGTTAATTATGTGGTTAAACTGTTGCATATTGCTTATAATCAAGTTACTTAACCACGTCTAATCATTTTAAATACATGCATTACCTTTTGAATTTCATGCTTGATTGTTTACTTCCAGGCAAGCGATTTACGACGCCTACGACCGGTTTCTTCACAAGTATTCCAGCTTATAGCCATGGATTTTTTGGGACTCAGCACTGACAAGCATTTTGAAAGTGTGTGGAGATGGAGAACACTTAATGCGATGAGCGTGATTTTTACAGAAGACTGTAAATGTAACCAAAGGGAGGCAGTGTGCAGCGGTTGTAGTGACAGACTCTGTGTGGTACACCTCAAAACTCACAGTGACCTGAAGCTAACTTACATGTGCTCAACCCATACAAAACCTTGTCTTCCTGACCTCACTGCCTTTAATCATATATATAATCATGACTGAAACATAATTCACCAAGCGAGACAAAGATGTGCCTCCAAACCATAATTCACTCACACATTAAGGTGTCTTTAAATCTCTTAATGAAGCAAATCTCTGAAAATATAGTATTTTGAATTGTAAGGTAAATAAATTAACTTTTGGCAATCTATATTTTTGTTTCACCAACATAGAATATCCTAATTTGCAGAGCAAATGTTTGCCTGTTTTTAGAAAATAACGCATCAGGAAAATGGCCTTGTCATGGGCAGGCCATTGTTTTAATCTCAGATATGAAAAAAAAATAAAGTTTAACAACTCATTCAGATGAGTTGTACTTAAACAGATCTTTAGCAATGACTGGGGCTCATTTGAGGATTCAAAATACACTTTTTTTTGTGAACTGCATTCTTAAAAATCAGTGCTGCGTGTATTTCAAACTCTTAAATCCTAATCACTGCCAACACTACAGTAACCACTAACAATTGTAGTTTCAATAAATTGAAATGATTTCTATATCACTACTGTCACTTGATCTGATCTGCCATGTGTTCACTATTCACTGTATTCATCATGAGCCATTTGTTTCATTTCATTTGTTTCTCCCCTGTAAAATAAAAAGGAAATCCTAAATATTGAAGTGTCATTTTTTCCTTCTTCAAAATGAAACAACTTTACATTTGTAGAATTACAGGAGAAACAACATGAGGATATTTAATGTTTGACAAAGGGAGATTAAAGGTGTGAGAATATATCTTTATAAACAGACAATGTATATTAATAATTTTATATTTTTTTATAAATATATATTTTTTAAATACAGATAAAGTTTTGTATGATACAATGTAAAAAAAAAAAAGTTGCTGCCTAAAATTAAGTACAATCAATTTGGATGTTTAAGTCAATTTAACTTAAATGTTATTAAACTGACTTTGAAAGAGTTGAATAACTTGTATAATTTATACAAATTTTGAAAATTGGTTAGTTAAAGCAATGTAAACACATATATTGTCATTACGTATCGACTATTTACAGTGTATAGATGGATTTTCAAAATTATACAATATATATAAATAATAAATAAATTATTCAAATTCATATAATATTCGAAACACAACATAAGCGCATAAAAAGGGATGTTTTATTTTAATGTATAATTTTACTGGCGTTACTCTCATCAAAGAACATATTTGCATGTACGTATTAAAGCTGCACGTGATTACTATGTTGATATTTCTCCTTCTATCCCGCACTACTGTAGTTTCACTTACAGTATTCTGTCACCTGGAAATCTTGCCCTCATTAAACATGGAGTCCTCGGTTTTCCCCTACCTTACTGAAGCCGTTTGCCATCAGTACGTGTGACCCCTGAACCTGCTCGAGTGTGTGTGTGAGTGTGTGTGTGTGTGTGCGTGCCAGCCCTCCGCCATATTCACTGTTGTCTTGCCTTGAGAAAGAACAGGGAGCATTCGAGACTGCCCACAAGAACCGAAACTGTGTTTATACACCGAGCCTGGAGACCAGCCGACGGGCATAATACGGACTAAAGCGATGGCGAGGAAAAAAAGCAAGCAGCAGGGCGTCGGGGCCAAGGATTTAGTGTCGGGACAGCAACAGCAGCAGCAGCAGCAGCAGAGCCTGTCGAAGAAGCCCGGCGATGCGGGAGCAGCAGCAGCAGCAGCGGCGGCGACAGCAGGCGGAGGCGCTGGTGCTGGAGGAGATGTAGGAGCGAGCAGGACCAATCAGGTAGCTAATGCTAACACGTCCATCCAACAGCACACCTCCTCGAGCCGGTTCGCGCTGTTAGAGACTTGGTTTTGTAAACTATTTTAACGGGTGTTTTATTTAGGGCTCTATTGCACGTGCAGTTATTTGTGTTTTCGCGCTTATTTTGCGTTTTGTAGCGCCTGATTAGCGATGTCCGATTCATGAACGACTTGTTCTTTGGAATCGGATCTTTTATGATTTGGTTGAACCGATTCGCAAAATTGGTCTGAACGATTCGTTCACGAATCGGACGGAATCTGTCAGAACAGTTCTCGGTTCAAAACATCTGACTGACAGCCGTTTTTTTAGAAACTTACGCTTTGTATGGAGTTGAAGCCGGTATGCAATGTGATAGTAAGAGCATTTTGAGTGATGTGGTGAAAAAGTATATTATTTTAATAGCCTATAACAAAATATACAATCGTAATGAAAATGTTTATGATATGATTAAATTACAGTATCAAGACAGTTTATTTTAATACAAGGCGTTTTATTAAAATAATAGCACTTTAATGCTGATGCAAATCTTATTATTGTTTAATGTAAATTATAAATTATAAAATGACTTTTGTTTAAATGAGCCGAATCATGTCTAAAACAAACAGAGCTAGGAGTCGGATACATGGAATTACACTTTTATAAAACGTAAAATAAAACCTAATAAACAGTAATATGTACAGTTTGCATATAATATGCCACGCCAGGATGGACCATATATATAGATATGTCTTTGAGGGACCATGTGATGGCGCGATTACTTCCCGACGTAAAATAATACGTGAATCTGTTTTGGAACCGGTTCTTCGAAACGAACTGTTCGAAAGAATCGCTTCTCGGAAATTAGTCGGATTTCCCATCACTACGCTTGCTCTCGCGCTGCACGGGCGGAGCAGCACTAGCTCGCTCGCAACCTATGCAACGATATAAATAAATAAATGTGTTGTCTTCACAGCGTTTTAATAGCCCCAAGCAGTGCAGTACCTTCTGAATGTTTTATACGACACTGGTTGTTTAGATATAACGTTAGCTGGTTCAAGAAAGCTAAACGAAAGTCCGTGAAGCACAAAGCTAACAGTGTGTTGCTGTCGTCTATTGCTGTGGCTACTAAATTATTTCTGTAGAGCTCAAGCTAAAGCGGCGCTACTAACCCAGCCACACTCTATGCGCTGACACAATTACTATGTGTTTGTGCATTAAATGACTTAAGAAGCATATTTACTATGTGTCAATTATTGTCATACGATTCAATTCTGGCTGCCTTTCAGTGTTACCAACCTGCTAATATCTGCAACACTCTAAAATGTTACACTTGCAATGCACAAAAACATTAATAACGGTAAAATGTTTGAGCTTATGCATTTAACAATGCTTTTGCCGTGATTGGAGTGTGTACAATGGATTCTGAATGTGTGGTATTTGTTTTGGTGGGTTACAGATGTCTTGCTGAACCCTTTCAATTTTCTATAATAGTTGTATTGTTGAAAGAGTTTAAAAAAACCCCTGATATTTCTAATGTGATTTATGTGCACAGGTCTGTTTTACTTATTTGCAAAGAATCATGCTTTAATTAATTGAGTTCCTGTTATAAAAAGCTTTTCTACTGACCAGTCAGTCATTGAATTGACAGACTGCATTTTTGTATGAATATTTTTTATGAACTGGTTTCTTCCAAAACACTATAACATTATCTCTAATGATCTAGAACAAATTAAAATGATCTTTAGACATAACCAAGCAAATATTTCTGCAGTGCTTATTTCCTAGTAGAAAATGAATCATTGAAATCATTTATGAACCCATTTAACTTGATTTTACTCCATTGGATGCCTTTTTTACATTTTTCTACCTACTCCTGAACAACTTGCACAGGATTGTGGGATATCTACGGTTCCCACGGTCATGAAATACTGGGACAAATCAGGGAATTTTTGATTTTCAGGCATGAAAAATTCTTAAAAATTCATAGATATTTTAGTGAATATAATTTCTTGGTTTCAGATGCAGAGCTCATTACAATCTGTCCGTCTGTTTTTGTTAACTCATTTGCTCTGATCACACAGTCCATGCATACGTGCTGCTTGCTGTGCCATCGGGAGTTTAAAGACTGGGGGGCAGGCCAGGTGAACGGGCTTCCCAGTCACGGGTCCAAACTGGCGGAGGCTGTGCCTGCGCTGTCCCAGGCCCTGCTGAGGGAGGTTCCGGGCCGCAAGCTGGCAGACGCCGTGCCTTCGCTCTCTCAGTCGCTGTTGGGTGAGGTGCCGCTGTGGATCTGCCAGAGCTGCAGGAAGAGTGTGGAAGAGGAGGAGAGGAGAACGGTTCAGGAGCAAACTACGCAGGTAATTGAGACAGAATATATATATATATATATATATATATATATATATATATATATATATATTGCTTCTATCCTTTGATTGCATGAAGATCAGTAGTTATGTTTTCATGAATTTAACTTAAATGCGCCAAATTGGAATATAGGCTAAAACTTAAAAATAGAGCAGCATTTCGATTGCATGTGTTCAAGAGAACAAAATCATCACTTCCTGGGAAATTGTCGCAAAATATCTGTAATAAAAATGAAAGTTGCTGCAATCGGGAAGCCACTGTGGCTCTTTTTTCCTACATCATAAATGACTTGCGTCTCAGAACGCACAGACGAAACTCAATTAATGCTGTCATGCTATCTTGCGTTCGGATGCCTGGTGTTTGGGAACGCAATCATGCGAGACACTTCTGGGAGGTCATTATACCAAAGCATTCTGATGACAGACTTTTGCTCAGGCATTTCAGAATGATAAATTTGAGATGCAGTGCCTGTGCGATGAAATTGGTCGGCTGGTTAGTCCAGTTATCTAATCTCATCCACTGTTGACACAAAGACACACAAGTTTTTTTTTTTGCGCATCGAGGGATATATTGGTTAAATGTGTTTCCGTCGTAGTTTATGTGCATGTCTTCTTATAGGATGCCGCTGTCCCACAATGTATCCGCCTCAATTGAGCGAATACGTTTTTTTAATGCGCATTTTTAGAATTAAAGCGCATCTTGGTGTTTCCACCCAGCGTTTTTTTCTATGTAACATCCCAAAATGTGGATAAAAATAGGTGGATGGAAACATACCTAGTGTGTCACATGTGTGACCAAAACCGTTCCTTCTTTAGACAGGAAAGCTCAGCAGGTCATTGAGGACAATCCTGTGTACATAATACAGGCAAAAAAAAGTCTGATAGCGCTCGCATGTCTAGTGAAACATAATTTCCCATGCACCCCTAGAGATCCCTAAAAGATTTTGCAGACTCACATTGCTTTCTGTCACTTATCTAAAAGATGGATGTGTTGTTATCCAGGTGCCGCTGTCCCACTCGTCCTCGTGTAAATCTCAGAGCTGCGGGAATGGTTATCCGGAGCATAGCTCGGTGGATTGGGACCCCAGCTCCTTCCTTTCCGCACGCAAACTGTCTGGCCTGTGGAATTCGGCTCATTCTAATGGAGGGTCTCACTGCAACCACAGCACACCTACACTTTCACAGGGTACGTCTTCCTGCTCTTTTACTCCATTACATGGCACTCTTCAACACTTGATTCTGATTGATCAATTGCAGCATTGTGTGTTCTGATTTTTTTTTTGTATAATGCCCACTGAATTGACCGCCTCAGGAAGCCAATTTTCTACTTAACTGTGCAAGTTTCAGGTTTCATATCACTCCATAATTTCTTCTTTATTCTCAGATGATAAACTCAAATCAATATGTCATGCTCATTAATTGATTTATTTGGTACTTAACTGTGTAATAAGCAGGATAATGTACAGTCAGACAGGCATTGTGACAAAATAAACCGCTTCTTTCAAACTTCTTAAAAAAATAAAACTTTTCGTGTAGTCTGCAGAGTGGTTTTTATAAAGTGAAAGTTAGTGTTTAATGTTGCTGTTTGAGCATTAAAACGGATCTGCAAGGTTACAAAGCTCCAAGGTTACAAAGTCCTCCAAAGGGAGATATTTTATTTTACAGAATCCCCTTTTCAAGAACTACAACGAACGACTTATTTGGACTACAACGCGTTTTTTCCGGGTTTGTGAAGTCATAAATGTTACTCATTTAAATAATCCCTGCCAAAGGAATACGCAAAAAAGCGGACGAGGTCTGGCTGAGCTGCTGCAATGTAGCTTGCATTGTGCTCTCTTAGTTTCTGGAAGCTGTTCTCCGTAAAATTTGCAGCACACAGATAAACATTGGGATTATAATGTTCAGGAACAGTGTTTCAAATTTTAACCAATCTAAGTTCGTCAGCCTTAGGAAGGTCAAACAAATGAGTTGAGGAAAAAACAGCGGCTCTTAGACAACACATAAAAGCTTCTCCCGAAATGGTGCAGTTCCCTCTTTGTTGAGACAATCTGTTGTTTGTGGATCAAAACTTGTAAGTATGTCTTGTTATTTGTAGTTGTTTTCCCTTTCAGTCGGTCACGTTTGACGTTACGTCGACGTCACCGACGTATTGGGATCTTGCCTGAGAGCCCAATCACCTTCGAGTGTAAACTAAACAAGCCAATGAAATTTGGCGTGCGAGATTTGCATCTCATGCTCCGCTCCGCAGCGCGGGTATAAATAAGGAAGCTGATTCAATGCACATTTGCTTTGTGCTGAGGAGCCGAGCCAGTGAGCTGGCCGCCCAGCGAGCACAGCAATTGTGGCAACGGCACGTAACGTCTCCGTTCCCTCCTTCAGGGAACAAGGGTTACATACGGAACCGAGACGTTTTCTATTAACAGTTCCAATTATAAGTTTTATGTTGTTGCTACGCTCGCCTGCTAGCCAACATTAGTGTTGATATACTGTTTACTATAGCTTTTGTAAGCTCTCACATTTGTAAGGCTGTTCACCCCCCCTTAGGAAAATTAACCATGGTTTTGTGATCGATTACTGTTTGTATTACCATACTTTTTTCTGACAAAGATCATGATTAAATCGTGTAACATAATATCTAAAATGTATAAGAAATAAACAAACAAAAAAAACATACCGCTCTGAAACGTCCTGTGAAATCTGTGCTTGCAAAGTGAAATCCGTTCTGGTCTGGACGATCCCCTTGTTTGTTAACATTCTTAAGTCTGCATTAGATTTTAATTGGTTTGAAATTGAGTAGAGCTCACGGTTATGAAGGGGCGTGACATTTCCCGAACACACGCTAAGCGGTGCCAATCACAACACACTGGGCCAGCTAAACAATCACAGGACATTTTTTACTTCTGAAGGAGGGGCTTCATCGAAACCAGAACTAAACGACGCATTCGGGCAAGACTGGGGAGAGTGGAGCTGTAATAATGAAAAATATGTGATAAATAATTAGAACAATCAAGCACGAAAGCATAATCTAGTACACCACAAAAACTAAATAAAAAGTTTTTTATCTTCGTAAAAGGGCAAATTAGGACCCCTTTAAGTTTTAAATAGAATTTGGATGTAGAAATAAGACATTGTGTTATGTTTTGTCCTGGTAGGTGGGACGTTGGGACCAGCTTGCCATGAGAAGAGATCTTCTCATGATGCTCCCGGGAAGGCTGCCAAAACATTCGGGACTAAAGTCTGTCCCTACAGTCATCCCTCATCCCAGAATTCCAATGCAGCTTCTCCTGGGACACTGTCTGCCTCCACTGATCTATGTAAGACCAACCCCAAGCACTTCAAGACAATGTGTCGACGACCAACTCCTCCAGGTGAGAACACAATATGATTTTATTGGTTATTGCACTGGGTATCATTAACTGACAACAATCAGCAATTATTTGTACATTTATACTTCTAGGTTAATATTCATTTCTAAATATGCTATTGTTAATTAATGTGCATTCATAATACATTAATGTTAATTTACTTGTAATGGTAAACATTTATATTTCAAAAGGTTGGGGTTGGTAAGAGTTTTTAATACATTTGAAAGAATTATCTTATGCTCACAAAGGCTGCATTTATTTGATCAATATTGAGAATTTTTTTTACAATTTAAAATAACTGAGAATGTAATTTATTCCTGTCATGACAAAACTGAATTTTCAGCATCATTACTCCAGTCTTCAGTGTCACATGATCATTCACATGAAATCATTCTAAAATGCTGATATAATAAATTTGTAATTATTATCAGTGTTGAAAACCATTGTGCTGCTTAATATTTTTGTGAAAAACGGTAAGACTTTTTTTTTTCAGGATTCTTTGATGAATACAAAGTTCAAAAGAGCAGTATTTATTTTAAAATAGTAATCTTTTGTAACATTATAAATGGCTTTACTGTCACTTTTGAGCAATTCAGTATGTCCTTGCTGAATAAAATAATTAATTTCTTGAAAAAAAAAAAAAATTCCTGACCCTAAACATTTGAATGGTATGTAGTATTTAACATTAGCCATGATCAATAAAGGCTGTAAAAGTATTGTTCACTGTTAATTCATGATACCTAATGCATTTACTAACTTTATCAAATTAAAGTGTTACTAGAATGTCATTTACCACTATGTTTAGGCGTATTTACATATGGAATCTGGTAATATCCGATTCCATATGTATCTGATTGCACGTCGAAGTGCTTGTTCTAATTTTAGCGCAGTGTTGCAGTAGAAAGACTAAAAGGGATTGTGTGGGAGAATATTTATGCATGCACTTCAGCTTTAATGTACACAATAACAGTTCATATTTTAATGCATTTTAATGCATACTTTCACCATTTGCTTTTTCAGCAAATTTTGCACCGCATTATGTAATGGGTGCGAGCTGCAAAGCTTTCAAATTTACACCATTTCCTAAACATACTCAATGTGACAAGAATGTGTCAGACATCACTGCAAAGGAAATGTTGCTGCAAAGTGTCACAATCACATCCAATCAGAACATTTCGATATTTGATAAACTGTTATGTAAGGTGGGATTATGAACCAATGAAGTTTCACTGGGCAGTGCCACTGAACACAGCAAAAAATAGAAACCAAGCAACCGATAAAGTGTCCCGTTGCTTGTTGCTGTCACTCTTAATTAACATGGAAGAGTTGATTTATCACTTGCATCTGGATGCAAACTAATTGTACGTCCCCTAAAGACAACTAAATATCCAAAGTATTAAAATATGCATTTCTCTCCAGGTGAAGCGTTCCACCCAAACGATCACCACCAAGCTGCAGACCTGTCAGTGCCACCCAACAGTCCAACGGGTCTCTCATCCCAGCATTCCTCGCTGCTGCCTCCCAAACAAAACTCCAGTCAGCATGTTCACGTCAACTCCGCTAGTCCGGGGCTGCCTTCGCATGCTCCTTTCTCTCCGTTGGTACCAAACATTCACTCTCCCGCAGCCAAGCACTCAAGTGGGGCGGACAGTCCGGTGGCCCTGCACAAGCCCAGCGCCTGCAAGAATTCCCACATTCCCGCTGTTAGCACGCAACACGGTAAACTCGGCAACTCACTCATAGGCTGCAGTCACCCCTGCAACGGACACAGTAACGGCAGCCCTGTAGCCTCTTCCAATGCTGGCCATCTGACGTCTGGGGCATGTAGGTGAGCATCGGTGGACGTGCACTGGTCATTGGTTGTTTTTATTACTTTGCATTTCTGTATGTTAACTGTTAGGGCTTTGTTGAAAATATCGATTTATTGATTCTCATTCGCTTTAATCGATTCTTTTCTTAAATCCCAGGAATCGATATTTTAGTCTATGCTGTTTTCAGTTGATGCATAAACAAAACTTTACTTAACATTATTTGTAGCGTGCCTCCAATCCAATAAATCAGAATAAACTTTGTGCTTTGTGCTAAACTTATTGCTTTGTTATGATATGAAACAAAGTCTCGGCATTAGAGTCCGTCAATGTTGTTTTGAAATTCAAATAATAAATGCTGTTTTGGCACGACGGATCACTGTATAGCCGCCTCACTGATCATCTCTTCCTCTTTACTATTAGTTATATCATGAAATAAACATGAATGAACATCTGAAGGTACTGTATGTTGAAAGATACAGTACAACACAATCAGTGTTTCAACCACAGAAAGACATCGTGAAATAGCTTGCAAACAATGTCACCTATCGTCACATTTACCTCAGAAAAGCCATTCGGTGTCTACAGCTCGATTGTTAGCTTGAAAAATGAACCCTAGAGAGAAGCATTTTGATAAATATATGCACCATATTACATATTCATTGATTTTTACTTAACCTGTTCTTCAATATATAATGTAAGTTTGAATAAATCAATCATTAAAACTACTTTTTAAGACGGCACAGTTTATTTGTATATATTTATTCAAGAAACATAATTATGTCATTAAAAAGTTTTTATTATAAATTTGTTATTATAGAAAACTGCCTTATGTGCAAATTTAAATGTTTGTATCCTTAATATTACAGTAATGTACCAACTGACAGGGTTCCCTGTATAGTTTACAGCTTTAGTTGAGAGGTATTTTTGTTTTCCTTAAGAATAATTGACATGTACTGTACCTGATATACAGTATATCCATTCCAGATGAATCTATATCAAATCAAATGAAACCGAATCACAAGCTTCTGAATTGAAATTGAATCAAGAAAATTTGTGTCTAAAGTTGTATTGTTCTGTTTGAGCAGGGACCAGGCATGTAAAGGGCACAAGTTGCCCAATGGGTCGTTGTGTCACGCTCCGCCCTGTGAGCTTGAAGAAGGAGATGATGAGGACAGCAGCTCGGAGCGCAGCTCCTGTGCTTCCTCTTCCAACAATCAGAAGGACGGGAAATACTGTGACTGTTGCTACTGCGAGTTCTTCGGCCATAACGCGGTACTGTTTACCTAATGCTCCATCTTTAATGTTTAGACATTGCTCTAACGCATTATGTTTGTGTGCTCTGTCAACCATAAATAAAAGTATTCGTCATCTTCCCCTCTACAGCCTCCGGCTGCCCCCACCAGTCGGAACTATGCTGAGATCAGGGAGAAGCTTCGGTCCAGACTGACCCGCCGTAAAGAGGAACTCCCTCAGAGGCAGGATCTAGACCCGGCAGCACCACCGAGTGCCATAGACCATCGAGATGTGGATGAGCTCCTGGACTTCATCAACAGCACAGAGCCCAAACCCATCAACAGTGCCAAGGCTGCTAAACGGGCACGGCACAAACAGAAGAAAAAGGTACAGTGTTTTCCATTTGACTGTGTGCAATATAGACACTTTAAACTGCAGAAATAGTAAGAGTAGTATGTTGAAATGCTATTCCAAACATTCCTAAATATGCTACATGAATATAACTAATTGTAAATAAATTACACCTTTTTATGTTGAGACTTTCCCATCACAGAAATAAATTGCATTTTAATATATGAAGTATAACAATTATTTCTCTATTTATTTTTCTTTTAAAAATGTTTGAACGGTTATGTGTGTGCTTGAATAATATGCTTAAAAATATTATTATTTTGAATTTCATTACTGATTCACCACTGATTTCTAACAGGCTTCTGTTTCCAGATTGTACCTTTGAAGCTTTGGCTTTTTTTATTTCCAGAAATAGTTTTTTTGAAGCCAACTTGCCAGTTGTAGTCTTTATGCAAATGCAGCATTTCCTCTTCCAACATTCTTTTAAAAAATACAATTGTGAGTGATTTTATCAACAATTTTGAACAGGAGAAGGAGAGGGCTCTTCAGGGCAGCGTTGAGGCAGCCATTGGTGAACCCCGCTCGGTGTCTCCCCCCGACCCCATTGATGATTCGACTCGAGACGGGGAAGCGAACAGACTGTTGGAGTGGCCTCAGCTGGAGCTGGAGCGAGTTAACAGTTTCCTCACCAGTCGTCTGGAGGAGATCAAAAACACCATAAAAGACTCCATCCGTGCCTCTTTCAGCATGTACGACCTCAACCTGGACGTCAACGACTTCCCGAAGAAGGCGGCGACACTGGAAGGAAACCATCTGCTGTCTCACCTCAATGGATCTTCTGATCTGCAGCAGATAGACTTGGATCTGGCACCGCTCTCGTTGAGGAACTTCAAGAGGGACCTAGACATAGTGAACGGTTGGGAGGACACCACTGCAGCCAAAGACATCCAGAGGCTCCACTCCACACCCAGTCTTTCCAAGCTCATCCGTGTTCAGTCACCAGAACGAAGCCCAGCCACGGGGTCAGAGTCCATCCAGCCTGGCACCGCGTCTGCTGCCAAACCCAACGATGCAGTTCCTGAAACCAAGACCTCAACTGCAGTCGGATCCAAGACAAAGAAGGGTAAGAAACAGCAGAATCAGCGGCAGCAGGACCAGGCGACTCAGGAGCAGGCGACCAATACGAAAACAGCAAAAACTGAGATGCATAAAGCACAGGAAACAAGGGCAGCTGATTCAGATAAGAACACCAGAGGTGGATCCAAACAGAACCACCAGACTCAGCAGCAGACAGACTCCCAGAAAACAGGAAATAAGAGAGCAGAAGAGGTCAAAGCTTGCAAGCAGTCATCCAACGGAGCCTCAAACGGTCACCATAATACAGGGTCTAACACGCAGAGGGGGAAGAACGAACTCTCGGACACACGGGATGTAGACTCTAAAAACACCTCCAACACTCACAGTTCACAGCAGCAAGCACAGCAACCGAAGGGAAAGACTAAAAATAAGAACAAAAACAAGACGGAAAAGTCAAATGCAATCGGTAAGTGACATTTGGGAAATAGTAAGTTGGTCTGATCTTGTGGGTCTGTTTAATCGTATTTCTTGACTATGTTCAGCTCTTCATTACTTTTCACCCCCTTTATCCCTGACAGATGATGTGTTCCTTCCCAAAGATGTTGACCCTACCGAAATGGATGAGATCGATCGTGAGGTTGAATATTTCAAGAGGTAAAACCCAGTCATTACCAAAGACAAACTGCTCTGTTTATTAGCTGTGTTTCTTTAGACAGGCATCACCATTATTATTGTTGCTCATATTTAGGATACAATACAGAAGTTTAGTTTAGTTGCATTTTATATTCATATTTTTAGTGACAGTAAAGATTTATATTTCAAATAAATTCTGTTCTTTTAAACTTCCTATTCATCAAAGAATCCTGGAAAAAATGCATCAGTAAACAAAAATAGCAAGCAGCACAACTGTTTTCAACATTGATATTAATAAGAAATGTTTCTTGGGCACCAAATCATCATATTAGAATGATTTCTGAAGGATCATGTGACACTGAAGACTTGAGTAATGATGCTGAAAATTCAGCTTTGCCATCACAGGAATAAATTACACTTTTAAAAAAACATTAAAAGAGAAAACAGTTGTTTTAAATTGTAGTAATGTTTCACAATATTACTGTTTTAGGCCAATTAGAACATATCTGATGCTTAATATACAGTTATGCAAAATAGGATTTTGCAATTTTTCCAATGAGATTTGACTGTCGCTGGGGCTACCAAGTGCAGATATAGTGATGAACATCTAGATAGGGTAACCAAAACTTCCTGGTGCTCATCGTTAGGATATCAACTAGGTTTACATAGAAAAGATATCGCTTGTCTCTTTATTGCCTCACAGGTCATTCTCGGAACCAACCAGAATTGTATGCAGATGTAAAAGTCTCACTCGTTGCTTAACATTCTTTTAATTTCCCCCCTTTTTTCTTAGGTTTTGCCTTGACTCTGCTAAACAAACCCGACAGAAGGTGGCCGTGAACTGGTCCAACTTCAGCCTCAAAAAGATGCCCTCAAATGCAGCTCAGTAACAGATGGGTGATGGTAAACAGACCCCCCCTTCCCCTCCCAGCAAGACTGTATCAAAAACCAGTTTGGCCTTTGGTTACTGTACTTAACACTCGATCGGCCTAAGGTTGCTCCCTCTCACAGCCCTTTCTGCCTCTATGCCACGGGACCTTGATTTTTGACCACCAGTCATCAAACATGTTTTCGTTATACCTGTTGTTCGTGGGGAATCACACTGCACCCTGACCTCAGTCCGAAAACCTGCATCTTGTTATTGCATAAGTCGCTAAAACACATTCGGGTACTGATCCAGTTCATCTATATGCTTTATATGTCGTATGTACACAGTTATTTTACAATAAAAATGTTTTAAAATTTGCAACAATGGCTTAGTTTGACCCATCAAGCCTTTTTCAGCTGTTGATTTTAAAAGGTACTTCTCCACTTGCAAATCACCATCATGCATTTTTGCAGACGTCACTCACCCTGCAAATATACTGTAGTCTTAGAATAGATTTTTTGATAATACAAAATTCAAATTGCTGTATCATGTCTGATTGTCATAATGGAGGTAAAAAGGCAGCAAAAGACTGTTGTGTTCACTGATGTGTTTAAGTTTGTAGTTTGTCTATGTGAAATACAAAGATCTGGATAGACTATACCACACCTATGTCATTTGATTTCACAGTCGACTTTGTAAAGCCTAAACAGTTAATATGCACAAAAAGTGAACCGTGCACATGGACTTGGTTGTCCTTTAGAACAACAACGAGAACATCATTGCATATGCTTACGATGTATGATGTGTGAAACTTTTGTTTTATTACTTTGGACGTTTTCAAGAAAAGAAAAAGGAATCAACACTAAAAAGAAACTGATTTTAAAGACCTGTATCCGTTGACTGTCACTTTTATACAAAAATTTGAAGGTTGGGCAGATGAGCTACGTTTCCTTTGCATGATGAGTAAAACTGACAAGTGTAGGCTACTACAAACCTCTCCCATCTCCTTCAACACTGTATGGAATGCTGTTCAAAACTGACTTTTGGCAAAAATCCCTGATTCCCCGAGCAAAATCTCATGGTAGTGTCCCTGCTGATCCTCCCATGTGGTGGTTTGGATATAGTTCTGTGCTGTGACCACGTTCTTGTTGTGAGTTTCAGTTTGTAGTTGGTTCTCCAGCAGTGCATCCTTGTTTTGGCTGCATGACCTCATTTTGTTCATCCCAGACACTTGCAGTAGTTCTGCTCGTGTAGTTTCAGTCCACTAGTGCGTGACAAGTTCAGACCTGTTTTCACTTACATTTGCAATCAAGGACTTTTCATGATGATTTAAGACTCTCCACGGTGGTACGGCACTTGTAACATCTGGCTGCCCTTTCCATAGCTTTGTATGTCTGCATTGTATTTTTTACTGAGCCCCTTCTGGTAAAAATCCCAACTACAGATATGACATCATGTTGAATATTAGGGTCTCTGGGTTTATGATCGTCTGAATCTCCTTTGAAGGATTGAGATCAATTGAGAAATGTTTTGAGTTTCTGTTTTCATATTTTTTTTCCGACATCTTTGACTCTATCCAGGTTATATTCAACTAGAAAACATTATCTTAAACATTTGGAATGTAGATTTATACTATACCATTAATGGCCAAGTGTATGTTGGCTTTCTGTTTTATTTTGTTGTTTTTTATTATTATAATTATTATTATTATTATTCACTTTTGATACTGTGAAAATCTTTCATGCCGAAAGATTAAAACATGACAGTTTTGAGAAAAAAAAATGTGTTGTGTTTGCTTTCTAAACTTATATGTTAGTACCATTCAAATCTGTCAATATAAGAAATTGATAAATATAATAAACAAATAGGAATAATTTGGAAAAGTGTAGTTCCAAATTAACGTTATTCACCTTGGAGTGGTTTTCAAAGGTAAAGTTTAAGCTAAAACAAACAAAAGAAATCTATCATTAATTCACTCTAGTTTCTTTTGAAACAGGAGACCTTTTAAGGAGATTTTAGGCAGAATATTTGGGATTGGAATGATTAATTGTGACCGAGACTGTCATTCTGCCTAACATTTCCTTGTGTGTTCCAATTTCCAAAGTAATGTTTTTGGAACAACATTATGGTGAAAAATATGGACGATCCGAGATACTTTCGTTTCGTTTAGTCTCTTTTGGGCCACCGTAGTGTACGTAACCTGTACGTCACGAATCTGCTGCGCAGTAGCAGCGTAGCATGCTAGCGAGTAAAAACAATACTTGATAATGTAACATTTATCTTACATTTTTACACTAAATATTATCGCTAAATTGTAAAACTAAAGCTAATAACGTCGAGCATCATGGAAACAGAAAACCGACCCAAAAAGGTGAGTAACGTTACTATTATGTAAATAAATGGGTCTTAATAAAGGAAACAGACTCGTAAAACAGACCCACATTCACAGTATTAAACGTGTGGTTAATTGTACATCGATTCGATTTTTCCCTATTGGTTACTATATTTATCTATTATAAAATTACGTTTTAGCAGTTTAAATAACGAGTTAAATGTGTCAAAATTAAGCAAACTAGTGTGCTTGTTTGTGTTTTGATAAAACTGATTTAATCTGTTAAAGCTCACCCTGTTTTAGTGTAAATAAGCACTTATACGAAGAGAATGTGTGCTCCTGAACTGCTTTATAACGTTATGTGATGCTGTTTGATATGTAATGAATGCAGTTTGTATTATTTGTAATGCTGTGCGACTTGTGTAATTGTCAGAGAAACTACTCGGAGAAGTCTGGATCAGAGGGCTCAGAGGATGATGACTATGTGCCGTATGTTCCTGTTAAGATTAGAAAACAGCAGATGGTAAGCAATCTCTACTACAGCATGGTCACTGATTGTCATGAGAAACGTGTTTTTGTTTCCTATGTCAGTTCTGTGGCTCTCTGCCACTGTCTTGGATATTTGCTATGGTTCTTGAAAAACTCTGTCTCATTCTTTTGCCGTGACCGTCAGCTCCATAAGGTGATGCGTCTACGTGGGAAAGGGCTCACGGAAGAGGAACAGAAAGACAGCGGTGGAGAGCAGAAAGATGAGGATGAGGGTCTGGGCCCCCGATCCAATGTCAGTCTGCTGGACCAGCACCAACACCTCAAGGAGAAAGCTGAAGGTCTTTACACACTCCCCTGTTCTTCATTACTTGTTTACAGTCTAATGCTGTGGTTCTCAGCCTTTTTTACTTTGGGCTTCCCACTGTCTTAACAATATTTGAAGCCCTGAAGAAGACTCTATTACATCCATGGATCGATCTATCTATCTATATATATCCATAACTATATATCTATATCTATATATATATATATAGAGAGAGAGAGAGAGAGAGAGAGTACTGAGCTCAATCTTTTGAACGGTAGTATATATTGTTACAAAAGATTTTTTTTTTTTTTTTTTTTTTTTTTAAATTTGTATTCAAAAATCTAAAGCAGCACAACTGTTTCCAGTATTGATGATAAATCAGCATATTATAATGGTTTCTGAAAAATCATGTGACGCTGAAGACTGGAGTAATGGTTGATGAAAATTCAACTTTGCATCACAGAAATAAATAATATTTTAAAGTATATTAAAATTGAAAACCATTATTTTAAACTGTAATAATATTTCACAATATTACTCTTTTTTTTCTGTATTTTTGGTCAAATAAATGCAGGCTTGATGAGCATAAGAGACTTCTTTCAAAAACATTATAAATAGTGTTTCCAAACTTTTGACCGGTGCAGTGAATGTGTATGTACGGAAACAACTTTGATTGTCTTTGGTGCATCAGTCATTTCAAACTTTCATTTGAGGTGTTTAGTTTTTGAGTTACTTTCATAAATGTTTGTTTTTTATTACACATTTTAGCTTGTTTAACCTGTGTGTAAAATTCAATGATTAAAAATGTAATTTAAACCTGGAAATAAAAAGAGATCTAAGATTTTGGTTTTGAAAATATAAATTTAAGATGTAAATGTATAAATATGAAAGTTTTAATTTATTTTTTAAAATGTTTTCACTTAAATTATACTTGTATTACAGTATAGTTTCAAAAGGAAAAAAAAATATAGGCCTATATTAATTTTCTTGAGTGGTCTCTGTTTTTTTTTCTTCCATAATTTTTATTTATTCTCAATTCTCACATTAATAATTCTAGCTCGAAAGGAGTCCGCAAAGGAGAAGCAGTTGAAAGAGGAAGAAAAAATTCTGGAAAGTGTGGCTGAAGGCAGAGGTAAGCTAAAACAGAATCATTTGCCAGGTTCTTAAATGTATTGGTCAAAAGTATTTATCATCATAAACCTGCATCTTTCAATATCTTTATCAGCTCTAATGTCTGTGAAGGAAATGGCCAAAGGAATCACATACGATGACCCAATAAAAACAAGGTGAGCTGACTTTCACTCTCCAAATCATGTGTGTTTGCATTAAAGACAACACCAAATAATTTCTGATATTCTCTTCAGCTGGAATGCACCACGTTACATTCTCGGCATGCCGCCAGCACGGCACGAACGTGTACGGAAGAAGTACCATATTCTTGTTGAAGGTGAAGGCATTCCACCACCCATTAAGAGCTTTAGAGAGATGAAGCTTCCTCAGGGTAAGATCCATCTCACCTATTTTACATGCAGCACCTCACTCACAGCTTCACGCTAATGGCCCGCTCTTAACTCTAATGGTCTTTGCAGCCATCCTGAAAGGACTGAAGAAGAAAGGAATCGTTCACCCAACACCCATTCAGATTCAGGGAATACCAACCATGTGAGTTCCATGTGGGGCTGTTTTGCTTGGGGCAATATTCAATCATTATTATACAGTGTCAGGGGGCTTTAGATGGTTTTAGCTTGTTTCTCATTTAAAAAAGTACAAATAAACATTTAGCTTGAATTTTAATAAAAAATATTTAACTATTTTAATATTCTCATATTAAAGTGTATGTATGTACAGTACCAGTCAAAAGTTTGGAAACGTTACTATTTTTAATGTTTTTGAAAGAAGTCTCTTATGCTCATCAAGCCTGCAGTTAAAAAAAACAACAACAAAAAAAAACAGTAATATTATGAAATATTATTACAATTTAAAATAATGGTTCTCTTTTTTTAATATACTTTAAAATGTAATTTATTTTTGTGATGCAAAGCTGAATTTTCATCAGCAAGTACTCCAGTATTTGGTGTCTTATGATCCTTCAGAAATCATTCTAATATGATGATTTATGATCAATGTTGGAAACAGTTGTGCTGCTTAATATTTTTTTTTATAACCTGAGATACTTTTTTCAGGATTATTTGATGAATAAAAAGTTAAAAAGAACTGTATTTATTTAGAATAGAAATATTTTGTAACAATATACACTACCGTTCAAAAGTTTGGGAACAATAACTTTTTTTTTAAAAAGAAATTAGTACTTTAATTCAACAAGGATGCGTTAAATTGATAAAAGGTGATGGTAACGATTTATATTGTTAGAAATGTTTTTATTTTGAATAAATGCTGTTTTTATTAATAAATGCTGTTAACGTTTTACTCATCAATGAATCCTGAAAAAAGTATTCCAAAAAAATATATTAAGCAGCACAACTGTTTCCATCATTGATAATAACTGAGTATCAAATCATCATATTAGAATGATTTCTGAAGGATCATAAGACACCAAAGACTGGAGTACTTGCTGATGAAAATTCAGCTTTGCATCACAAAAATAAATAACATTTTAAAATATATTAAAAAAGAGAACCATTATTTTAAATTGTAATAATATTTCATAATATTACTGTTTTTTTTTTTTTTGTTTGTTTTTGTTTTAACTGCAGGCTTGATGAGCATAAGAGACTTCTTTCAAAAACATTAAAAATAGTAATGTTTCCAAACTTTTGACTGGTACTGTATGTGTGTATATATATATATATATATATATATATATATATATATATACATATATATATATATATATATATATATATATATATGTATATGTGTATATATATATGTGTATATGTATATATATGTACACACACACATACTGTACATATGGCATAAACATTTCAAAATATTAACATTATTTATTTGTTTGTTTGTTTAGTCTCTATGGCAGGGACATGATTGGCATTGCCTTCACCGGCTCAGGAAAAACCCTGGTTTTCACGCTGCCCATCACTATGTTTTGTCTGGAGCAAGAGAAACGGCTACCCTTCTGTAAGAGAGAGGGACCCTACGGCCTCATCATTTGCCCTTCTGTAAGCCCACTCTGTCTCTCACACATCCTGTGTCATCTGCTTGAAATATGGCAGAAAAAAATTAAAGCAGATTACCTATATTTCACAATATTTCTTCATATAAATCACAAGTCAAGAGTCAGATGGCAACAGTATGGTAATTTATATTGCACGTCTTTCTCTTCGTCTGTAGAGGGAGCTGGCGAGGCAGACACATAGTATCATTGAATACTACTGTAAACTCCTAGAGGATGAAGGGGCTCCACAGTTGCGATGTGCGCTGTGTATTGGGGGCATGTCCGTCAAAGACCAGATGGAGGTTGTAAAGCAGTAAGTCAAATTATTTAAATTTACACCTCATGACATTTAAAAAAAGAAAAGGTCTTTCATACTGGGTCTTCTTTACTTGGATGCTGATTTATTTAGAAAAATCCCTTATAAACTTATGAATGATGATGTGATTGTAGTGGGGTGCACATGATGGTGGCCACTCCTGGCAGACTGATGGACCTGCTGAACAAGAAGATGGTGAGTCTGGATATCTGCCGCTATCTGGCTCTGGATGAGGCTGACAGGATGATTGACATGGGTTTTGAGGAGGACATTAGGACTATCTTCTCTTACTTTAAGGTACTTTTCTGCACATCTATTCTGAACATTTAGTCAGAATATATAACTAAATGTCACTGCACTGCTCTTTTCAATGTTTTCCTGAATATGTAGTGGTTTTATCATCAAGGGTAATTTCACCAGGATAAGAGTGTTTTTTGCCTGATATTATGGTCTGCTTTAGGGTCAGAGACAAACGCTGCTCTTTAGTGCCACTATGCCCAAGAAGATCCAGAACTTTGCCAAAAGTGCTTTAGTGAAACCCATCACCATTAATGTGGGCAGAGCTGGAGCTGCAAGCTTGGACGTCATCCAGGTAAGACATTAAGATGAAGGCCCGGCATTATTAATTATTACCTTTTACTTGTTTTGTAAAATTCTATCATCATTTACTCAGCCTCATGTCGCTCCAAACCTGGACGACTTTATTTCTTTTGTGGAACATGAAAGAAGATATTTTGAAGAATGTTGGTAACCAAACAGTTTCAGTTCCCACATGACCACCAGAAGTCACTGGGAACTGAAACTGTTTGGTTACCAACATTCTTCAAAATATCTTCATTGATGTTCTGCAAAAGAAAGAAATGCATACAGATTTGGAAAGACAAGAGGGTGAGTAAATTATGACTATGAATAATACACTACCGTTCAAAAGCGGGTTGTTTTTGGAAGAAATAATTTTTGTCAGCAAAGATGCATTAAATGTGAAAATAAAGGCATTTAAGATGTTACAAAAGATTTCTATTTCAAATAAATGTCTGTTCTTTTGATCATTCAAATATCCTGAAAAACAAATATTACGGTTTACACAAAATATCAAGCAGAAATGTATCAAAATATGATTTCTGTAGGATCATGTGACACTGAAGACTGAAATGCTGAAAATTCAGCTTTGCCATCACAGGAATAAATACAAAATTTAAATATATTAAAATGGAAAACAGATATTTTGAATTGTAGTGATTTTTAATGATTTTAACAGTATTTCTGATCTTTATTTGCAGCTTGGGTGAGCATAAGAGACTAAATAATATTTAAAAAAATCTTGCCAACCCCAAACTTTTGAACATTAGTGTATGCTAATGAATCTGAACAGAACGTTTTTCTTATATACGTCCTCACTTTAATTTGTGTGTTTTAGGAAGTGGAATATGTCAAAGAGGAGGCCAAAATGGTTTATCTCCTGGAGTGTCTTCAGAAGACCCCACCTCCGGTACGTGGCGCCTCGTTCTTTTTAAACCACATCTGAGAACCCTACATTATCTCTTCTAAAGGTCATACTCGTACATTGTGTCTTAGGTATTGATCTTTGCGGAGAAGAAAGCAGATGTAGATGCCATACACGAGTATCTTCTGCTGAAAGGTGTGGAGGCAGTGGCTATTCACGGAGGAAAAGGTACCACATCATCCATCTCAATCTGCTTGTAAAGCACACACTGTCAATCAGCTGTATGCATGCTGGCTCCTGCAGCTACAGACGCTCTCCACCGGGTGTCATAGTCATAGTGCTAAACCAGTGTTCAAACTATGCCAGAACTTTTGATCTCACTTGACCTCAAAGAAGCGATGAACTCTGCAGTTTCTGTGGCTTCACTTGACACTGATCATACGCACTAGCTAATGCTGTTCACGTTACCTAAAATAACTAATAGTCTGTTATGAATGTGACTGTTCAGCACAAAAGTAAACAGATCATACAGTTCAGCAACACACTCCTCAATTGTGCTTTTTAGACCAAGAAGAGAGAACGAAAGCCATTGAAGCATTCAAAGAGGGAAAGAAAGACGTCTTAGTGGCTACTGATGTTGCTTCGAAGGGTCTGGATTTCCCAGCTATCCAGCATGTAGTCAATTATGACATGCCAGAGGAGATTGAGAACTATGGTAGGTGTTCAGATGATTTTGTTTTAAATATAAATGATTTTTATGAGCATAAAAATATCCAAAGGGACATTTATAATGCTTCTAAAGATTTATATTTCAAATAAACGCTAGTATTTAATATGGTTCATACAGTTCAAAACGTATTTAGAAGCCACACATGTGGGAATGTGTTTTAGATAACAAAATGTCAATATTGTAAATGGCATTTATTTTAAATAACGGTAGTATAAGCACTCCTTTCACATTTGACAAGTTTATGAAATTAGCTTATTAAATGTCATTGCAAAAATGGTTCAGAAAAGTAGTTAGTTACGATGAAAGCTCATAATATAACTGTAGATGCCACTTTTTTTGTTGTTGTTGTATGTTTACATGAAATGTGTGACACATTTATTCCACAGTCCACCGAATAGGCAGAACAGGTCGATCTGGAAAGACAGGAATAGCAACAACATTTATCAACAAAGGATGTGGTAAGTTTTTTTAATATATATATATATATATATATATATATAGATATATATATAGATATATAGATATATATATAGATATATAGATAGATATATATATATATATATATATATATATATATATATATATATATATATAGATTGATCTTTCATTTCTTTCATTTTTATTTATTGTATCGTTGCTTCTTCCGAAATAAAATTACCACAAACAATGAATAATTATTTCCAAAAATATACTGTATAGATGTTATTGTGCATCTAAACTCTTTTTTTATTTCATAGATGAGTCTGTGCTGATGGATCTGAAAGCTCTTTTGGTTGAAGCCAAACAGAAGGTTCCTCCTGTACTGCAGGTCCTCCAAACGGGAGACGAGACGATGCTGGATATTGGAGGTACAAATTACATACTTATTGCTTAAACAAGCTTATATAGCTTACATGCACAACATTGTTGCAACATTTGCTTGATTGTGCAAAGAGGTTCAAGTACAAGATAAAGGCATTTTTAACTTCTTCTTTTCTATCTAGGAGAGAGAGGCTGTACATTTTGTGGCGGTTTGGGCCACAGGATCACAGATTGTCCCAAGTTGGAGGCCATGCAGACAAAACAGGTCACCAACATCGGCCGCAAAGACTACTTGGCCAACAGCTCCATGGATTTTTAATGCTGTCTACTCCTTCGACGTTAAATTCTTCATTGAGAGAGGCTTCGGTGTTATGTTTTATGTCATTTTGTACAAAATGTATTATTCATGGAACTGTACATTGTTTCATTCATTTCAGTGAATCTTTTGTTGCAAAATACAGTCAAAAATACAGCTTTGTATAAGTAAAAAAATGATTAAAGGTAGTGAGTTTTCAGCAGGTTTTGCTCTATATTGATGTTGATGAATCATGTAACAGCTGAAGTGTTAGAGTATTTATCTGAAATCCACTCAGGCATATTTTTGACAGTTAATTGTTTATTTGCTACACATCCAGTGTAAATATATGAACGTCAATTCATTCTCTTCTTTTTATGATGCAAATAAAATTCTTCATAGATATTACTTTGAGTATCTGATTACATCTCTTTGCAACGTCCTGTTTATGACCAAGCTTTGCTGATTGTTAATAAAGAAGCACGTCAATGTAAAGTTCTCAGCGTTTGTAGGAAACCAGTCCGGTCCATTTTTAGGCCTCTTGGTGGTGAATGACGTGACCCATAACCTCACTGTAGCATGATTACGATCAAATTTAGCATCATACACGTCTCTCTCTTTCGGTCTCTCTGTCTGTCTGTCTGTCTGTCTCTCTCTCTCTCTCTCTCTCTCTCTCTCTCTCTCGCTCTCTCTCTCTCTCTCTGTTTTGTCACCTTCTGTAGAAAATACAGGAACTGGACAGGAGCACTTAGAGGCAAACTAGCACAATGGACGTAATCTCTAAAGAGGGACCGCTCTTTTTGCAGGGGGTCAAGTTTGGGAAGGTAAGATTGTTCATTGAAAATTATAATTTAACACGCGTGGAAATTGTGTGGCTTTAATTTTATTGATTAATTATTTGAATTCTAGTATTAGTACTACTATTATATTTGTTTTTTTTTAGTTTTTATGCATTTTATATTACTTATATTAATAGTATATTTTATAGTTTATTGCTTGAGTGTGAAGTTAGCCAGGCCGAGGTCATGGGTTAAACTTGCATGGGAACACACATACTGATAAAATGTGATAACTTTGATTAAAAAAATGTCAGGCAAATGCATATAAATATCAACAGATTTAAAGGGAGATTAAAATCCAAAAGTGATGAAAATCATTTTTTAATCATTTACTCTTGCCCTCATTTCATTCCAAACCTGCGAGTATTTATTTTATTTTTATCCATACAATGTAAGTGAATGGACTCCAATGTTGTTTGGTTACCAACGTTCTTCAAAATATCTTTTGTGTTCTGGAGAAGAAAAAGTCATACAGGTTTGGAACAACATGAGGGTGAGTAAATTATGACAGAATTATTGTTTTCAGGTGAACTGCTCCTTTAAAGTAATTACAATTTATTAGGTAGGAAGTAATGGAAAGGAAAAGGCAGGAAAATCATTGCTAATCACATTTATAACAGCATTAAAGCATCCCTTTAATTATTTACAACTAGCCTTGGGAATTATAGGCAGTCAGAAATATTCAACTGTACATTATTAATATAGAAGGGAAACGGCAGCTGGTTACCACCTGAGGTACTTCCATCTTCATGGTAGTGTTTAACGGCTATGAATCATGCATAGGAGATTAAACGAAGCAACTTTTCATAACTTCTTCTGCTGCCTCTGGCATAGACCTTATTCACAGCAGCGCCATCTTTGATTTTTAATGGGAATGAAAGCGAGGCTGTGAGGGATAGACATGCATCTCTTCAATGGGCTGTACTGTTATGTGTTTTTGGATTGTTCTGCTCATGAAACACTGGAAAAATATCTTTCCAAGAAATTTCAGTTGACAAAAAACTACCGACAATATAAGCTGTGGAAAATTGTAAGTAATCTAGGAGCTTTATACAGCTTTTTACAGCGGATGCCATTGGAAACAAGGCAAGACTATCCCTCACAGCCTCACTTTCATTCCTGTCATGGCGCTGCTCTGAATAAGGTCTATGCTCTCCCAGATACTAACCAGTCCCAGTGGAGGAGTACTGAACCAGACAGTCTGATAAACCCTTCCGAGTTATGCCACAAAGTAATTTATTTTCCTTACTCTGTCTTTGCCTCCATTTAAACATTCCCCTTGTTCCTGCAGAAGATATGGCGGAAATCCTGGCTGATTCTCTTTGAGCCCAGCCCTGCAGGGATTGGTCGCATGGAGCTGTACGACATGCGTGATGGAGGGGGTCTGAAGGGGTTCGCCATTGCGAGGCCTGCGGGGCTCAGGAAGACGGACAAACGGGTGATTCGCCTGACAGACTGTCTGAGCATCACCCCGGCCCCAGGAGAGAGCTGTCCCACGGATTGCTCTGCCTTCTTTTTAAACACCACCTCATGCACCTACACAATCGCTGCTCCCACTCGAGAGGACTGGATCTCTGTTCTGTGCCAGCTAGCATTTCAGGTATGAGGATTTTGCAAAGCACAATGTGTTCTTGGGTCAAACATTCCTGTCAAATTTAACCTTAACTTTTAATTAACAATTACATTTAATTTACATATTTGGCTGATGCTTTTATTATTCAACGCGACTTACATTGCATTCAAGGTAGGCTATACATTTCATTTGGTGATGCATTCTATGGGAATCGAACCCATGACCTTGGCATTGCTAGCATTGCTTATGGAGTGTTTGAGCTACAAAATCTCATTGCAACTTCTGTATGCAATATATTTGCCTGGGTGTTACTCTGGTTTTAAGAGGCAAACAATTTTCATGTCATGAAGTTATCTTTGAAAATCATGGATATGAAAAACAAGGATTGGAGCTGCTTGCATTGTTAAATGCAAAACATTCTATAGTTGCCTTGACAAGAATTTTTAAGTTCAAAAGACTACTTTACTAATTAGATGAGCAGAAGTTTTTAAGTTGGCTCAACCGGAGCTAATTATTTGAGTTAACCTAAAAAGTTGAGTGTGATAGGTTGACTTATTTTTTTTCCAAGTTGGCTCATCTAGTTGTTTTTAGTTGCCTTGACAATCATTTTTAAGGCTCAACTAGTTTTTTGTTGTTGTTGTTGCTTTGAAAATAAGTTTTAAGTTCAAAAGACTACCTGTAGCTCATTAGATAAATAAAAGTATTTTAGTTCAATTGGAGCGAATTAAGTTAAATTTTAAGTTAAATTTAACATCAAGTTAAAAAGTTGAGTGTGATATGTTGCCTTTTTTTTAGTTATGAGCCACTGCTAAAATCAAAGGGAAATTTATTAAAATATATTATTGATACATTGTTCAAGCAACTACGAACAAGGATTTTGATCTAGGAACATATCATAGGATCCAGTCTCCTCTCAGAAGTTAACCGTTTTGATCCATTCATGATGTATCCAAAACCAGTACAAGTTTTATCTGACACCTAAAACCAGGCAACAGCAAGTTTGTCCGATACCCTAAACTAGTTAACACAACATTTTGTCTCATATCAAAGCTAGTCATTAACCAACTTTTCGGCAGAAGCAAGAGATGAAGTGTTGGTAAATCAAGCAGTTAATTGAATCATTTTAGTTGCATTTAGTTGCTAAAGCAAATCATCATTGAATGGAAGTACATTTTCCCAAGTACTAAAGTGACTAAATTCAACACATCTATTATGACAAACTGTTTTTAAAGTACATCTTCTAACAACAGCTCGCCTGTCACAGAGGAAGTGTTGATAACCACACCTTTGAGTTTATGATTGCACAAGATAGTTCTTTTCAAAGATTGATAGCATAAAAAGAGGAATTACTAATGTACATTGCTATCAACTGCCTTATTATTTTTTTTTAGAAAACCCAAGGAACTGAAGATGCCAGGAAAGTCCAGAAAGATAAATACATGCCACTGGCTGATAATCAAGTGTACTCCACCTGGGGAGCAGGTGAGACTGGGGTCTAAAAATACACCTCGCTATAAGCGAAGCCTGATCCAGAACCACGATAACGATTAGCTACTGTTAAACTAGGTGTAACCAACTGTTTGTTTCAGTTAAGCAAGAGGATGTGTTTTAATGATGCAGACGTACTTCTGTTTATTATGTGGTCCTGTATCTATATGTAGATCTAAAATAATAAGAAAAGAGCACAGAAATAATCACTCTCACACATACTATTTGATAAACAGAGACAATCAATTAGGGTTGTCAAGCATTTAAAAAATGTAATTGAATTACATTACATGATATGATGATTAATTAATAAAATTATTCACAAATAATGGCATAGATCAATATTTTTTGCTGAGAAAAATCCCGAAATGAAGACAGTTCAAAGACGTTATTGCGGTGGATAAATGAAAAAGTTATAAAAAGTGTCAAAATATTGTTTTATCTTCTTATCTTTGAACTTTTTTCATCTACTCATGCAGATGGCCGTCTTTGGTGTTGCATCATATCTTGCTGTTCGTTTCAGCATCTTGACATATTTCTGTCTTATTTAGAAGTAGTCTGGTGAGAAGTTACAGGTCTTGTTTTATTAACTTGTAAATTTTACTTATTTAAAACATTTTGGGATCTACCTTCCTCTTTCTCATAAATAAATATTATGCAGCGCATTCCTAGTTTTCCCCATTTTCTTAGTATTAAAATGCTCACCCAGAGATGCGTTAAATAACAGTTAAATATAAATGATAAGAAGTCTAGTCTCAGAGAAACTGGTGGTCATTCTCAAGATGACTTGCAACACTGATAACGCAAATTCTATGAAACACGAAGTAACGTTATCTGAAATCTGTTTTTGAGCCAGACAGATGTATTGCTGTTGGACTATAGATCTACAGTATGTGTGCATAAAAGGTGTTAGCACTCAGTACATACCCTAAAGAAAAATAAATTATAAGTATACTACAAATACATTTACATATTTTCAGTATGTACTTAATATGAATACCCTGCAATTGTTATACTTAAAGTGTGTTAAATTGGAAAAAAACGAATTTAGTATTAAATGTACTATAGTTATCCAGAAATAGTGCTGAATGTGCATATTCATAGATCCTCGTATACTAAATGAGGCAAGGTGAGTTACATTCAAGCTATTTTAAGGCAAATTTGTCAAAATGTCAAGGGAATTATTATTTTATTTTTTTTAAATATGTAATTTTGGTGATCAAAGATGAGTTTTAATGGATAAAATTATTGACTACAGGGGGACTTTAAGTATATTTGATTGTGCTAAACTGGAACTATTGCAAGTATACTTCAGGTACACTTTAAATATCTTTCATTTAAAGACTGATATTATACATATATATATATATATATACATATATAGGGGAGAGTGGGGTGATTTGTGCAAGGGGGGGGGGGAAGTAGTTCCACCCTTGTTTCTGGAAAACCATAGAAGAAATTGGTCATGTGACCACATCATTTTGAAAAGCAATCACTTTTACTCGTCCTCCAAAGAAGAGAGACACATGGCATGAGAGTTAAGCATATTTTAGTGCAAAAAACTGTTTTTTCCCTTTCAAAGTAAAATTTCTATGATTAAGGTTTTTTGATTGTAGTGTCTGAACAATTATAGACAAGTTTGAAAACATTTCACACATGTTTTAGTGCTTTAGTAGGCTACACAATGAGTCTATACAGTTAGCATGATGTTAGCTCTTAACTGCTGGATCATTCTAGTTTTTCAAACTTGTGGGTCCGGGGTGATTTGTGCCAAAGGGCCTGGGTTAAGTTGTGCCAGATCCAGACCACCTAGACCTACATTCTCACAGGGGATAATCTTGAGAAGTGAGGAGATGGGCATGCCTCATCATTGTTTTACTTTGGCCTGACTGTTATTTGTTTAATTTAGCTAACACTGATTTCAGTTTTGAGTTTGCACTATGTTATTAAAGAGAAGTTTTATTCCGTTTTTAAGTGGCCTATGTCACAATAGGATGTTTAGAAATGAGCCTAGTCACTTTATTCTTATATGTTACATAATTGACAGCGCTATGTCAACAGGCATCTATTGCCAAAGCCTTTTTGCCTGAAATGATTCACAAATATCATATATTGTGTTGCTATGGTGCTCTAAATGGTTGCTAGGGCGTAGCTTGATAGCTTCACAATGATCCTGAGAGACTTATTGGTCGTCTGAGTAAAATGAGCCCGCCCCCTTGTCTCTATGACACTGTGATCCAGAGTTATGTTCAATACAAAATCCCTATGCAATTGACCCTTCGCAGGGAGCTTGATTGACAGGTGATCTGACAAATCATACTTCGCCATCCGCCATTTTGTCCGACAAAGCAGTCAGGAGAGTTAGTAGATTAACATGGGAGGATTTGAACTTGAAAAACGGAGTGTACTGACATCTTTCCGCGGTTAAAACAATATTCCTTCTTATGTTTGTTCATGTTTATTTGAGGCTATAAATTAACTAGAAGGAAGAGATGATCGGTTCACGAGCAGCTTTATCTGATGCTCTACAGCGATCTGTCACGACACATTAAAGAGACACAAAACGGTATTTATTGTTTAAATTTCTTTTAAAAAATGACCAAATTTGAAAGGTGAGACTTTGTTTAATATGTTTAATATCAAACGTAACCGAAAAGTAACCTGATCTGTCCTGCTCCGCGATGTATTTTTCACTGCGTGGAACATGGTGTGGCGTGAGAACGGCGTAGCTTGTCGGACATAGCGACAGTAACTAAGGGGGGCGGGTCTTTGCGAACGGTCAATTGACCATAGTATGAAAAACGCATGCTATGGTATTCCAGGGTGACAATATCTAAATAAACCTTAAATTAGTAATTTTGTATTGAATTTATCTTGCTTTCATATAGCATTATGGTTCATAACATTAAAATGTTCTGTTTTACTTCAGAAATCACTGGCACAATTTACCCCCATTGTATTCCCCCAAAGGCACAACTTCCCCCACACCAGGAGCAAGTTGTGCCATGAGACCACTTTTTTTCCAAGAGCTATATTTCTGAAACAATTTATTTCAGATCCAAAGTTATTGTTCTCAGGGATGCACCACATCCTGAAATATATGTACATCCTTAAGTTGAAGGCATTACTGCCATGGCCTCACTTTAAAGTCACTTTGAGTAAAAACTGGCACAACTCACCCCACTCTCCCCTACTATGACTATATATGTGTGTGTATGAATATATTAGCTAACTAGAATGATTAAAGAAATGTGAAAATATTTTGGTAAAGTTAGATTTATGCAGCCTGGTTTTTTTAAAGATATTTATTTCCTATTGATCAAGATTTAAGATTGCTTTTAGACAAATTCTTCATGTAATCAATTTCACTACTTCATAAGTCTTGGCCACCCCTGTAAAATATATTTTATTTAGTCTTTCATTCCAGAGGTCTGACATCACAGGGTTTGCCCAGAGAGACTTTGGTTTGATGTTTTTATGAATTCCACCCCACAGGCCAGTTCCAGGTGACAGTGCAGAGCACAGATGCGTCTAAGAGGTGTAGGATGTCTGCTTCATACCTGCTGTCTTGTGAGAAAGAGGCTATTTGCCTGCTGGACCTCAAGACCGGACAGTCCATCTACAGCTGGCCCTACAGGCTCCTCCGGAGATTTGGCCAAGTCAAGGTGATTCATGAGGAATAAAGAGATATGTAACCCTCTGACTCAACATTTTGCTTATATAAATTATACACACATGTGTATATCCCTGAAGGACCATGATTGAAAACCACTGTCTTAGGGCACATTTACACGACGACGATGTACTAAAAACTGAATATATATATATTTCCTTTGCATTTTTTGCGTACAGATGACAACTTTGTCAAAATGATCCGCGATAACGACTAAAACGCTGTATTCTGCTGTCAGGCCAGTAGTTGGCGATTTCACTTTGTGAAGAAGCACTATGTGCCTATAGACTAAACACGTAATACACACATCACCGTTTTCAAATTTGCATTTTTGTTGTTTACATGGAGACAATAACAGTATCGTTTTTAAAAACATACACTTTTGAAATTATCAATGTTGAAAACAATTGTGCTGCTTACAGTTTTTGTGGAAAGTTCTTCTGGATTCTTTGATGAATAGAAACAGAATGTTTTGCCATTTTTTTGGTAAGGAGGATCTTAAATGATTGAAAATATTGAATTACTTTCTTGTGAATATAAGTTTTTGAATTTGAACTATTTATGTCTTTTCAGGGGGGAATTATGATCGAGGCTGGTCGTCGCTGTCACACTGGGGAGGGTCAGTTCATTTTCTTGTCAAAACAGGGGTCACAAATACACAGGGCCATTGAGGAGGCCATCATGCACCAGAGTGTACAAGAACTGCTGGCACAAGCTTCTGCTCTTCCGCAAGAGTTTGCACCTCAGCCCCCCTCGCCTAAAAGCAAACCACAGGACAAGTCTAAGGTGAAAATGCTTCCTCCAATCAGCATGAACCAAGAGCGACCGCGCCCAGCATTAAAATGCAAATATGGACAGCAGATACACAAAACCATTGAGGAGGTTCTCGTACACCAGAGTCTCCAAGAGCTGCTGCCACCACCCAAACTAGCCATTCCAGCCCCACCAATTTCACCAAAACCCAAAACTAAAGTCAACAACAATCAGGAAAGACCTTGCCCACCTGCACTGCAGAAATATGGGCAGCCAAAACACAGGGTCATGGAAGGAGCTCTCACACACCAAAATGTCCAAGGGCTACTGGCATCATCCAACCCTCCTCAACAAGCCCCTCCACTGCCACCACCCTTGCCTAAAAACAAACCACGGGACAGGCCTAATGTTAAAAAGCATCCTCCGGCTAACTTAAATCAAGAAAGACCATGTCCAGCACTATCACGCAGAAACATCTCCTTACCAGCTCCACCTTCTTGTGTCAAAAGCCCTGTGAATAGCCCAGATGATGTTTTGTATTCAGTAATATTTCCACAACCAAAACCAAGAGCAAAAATGAATCTCCCAAGAGTTGCAACACCTCCCAGTCTACCACAATTCTTTGGAATTCACATGAATCCGGATACAGATGTAATTGTGGAGAAAGAGAAGGAATGGAAATCATCACAAGAACCTTCTGAGAGCAGCGATGATGAGTCTCCTCCCTACACTAACTGGACTGCTAAGACAACCGCCGAGCAGGATCAACCCAATATTGAGGATCTGTATAGCAAAGTGAATTTTGCCTCCAAGCTTAAGAACAGACAGACTGAGAACAACGATGATCAAGAGCAGCCAAACGCTGACCAACAAACTCCCGTGATCACTTCAAGCGAAATCCCTGTCGACTTCAAACAGACCCTTTCTAACATTCTTTTTAGAGAGCCGTCCAAAATGCAACCCCAATTTCCTTCCAGGTCACATGGGGGAAGTTGCGATCAGATAGACAATATAGATGAGGAGATGACTGATTAAGGTTTCCATGTCTATAGTTGAGGTTATTGCTAGCCTGATTGTTGTAAGTGATATGTGTTATACGGTGTGGTAAGTTATCACATGCTTTTTCAATAATAATGTACAGAATATGTGACATAGGCTAATGATTAAATCTATAGAAAACTGTATGATATGAATACTAAAGTAAATGATTTTATTAGAAAAGTCTTTGTAAAAATGTGTATTACTAACCAATAAAACAATTGGTCGCTGGCATGAAATAGTTGGGTGCGTTTGTCGCCTCTCTTTCTTTTAAAGGGATAGTGAAAATTGTAATCATTTACTCATCCTCAAGTTGTTCACTCATCCTCAAGTTGTTCCGAACCTGTATGAGTTTCTTTCTTTTGTTGAAGAAAGTATTTTGAAGAATGTTGGCAACCAGACAGTTGACGGTAGCCATTGTTTTAAGTTTACTATTTTGTTTTCCTAATATGGAAGTCAATGACTACCATCAACTGTCTGGTTACCAACATTTTTCAAAATATCTTCTTTTTTGTTCAACAGAAGAAAGAAACTCTTACAGGTTTGGAACAACTTGAGGGCGAATGAATGATGACACAATATTTATTTTTGGATAAACTATCACTTTAATGCAGCGTTCCCAACCCTGTTCATGGAGGTCCACCAACAGTACAGATTTTGGACGTCTCCCTTATTATCTGACCCATCTATTTCTGGTATTGGAGTCTCTACTAAGGAGCGGATTAGTTGAGACTTGTCTGAATAGGAAGAGTTCGAAAATGTGTAGGCCTACTAGTTGGTGTGCCTCCATTAAAAGAGTTGGGAGACACTGTTTTAATACATCCTTTAAGTTATCTTTTTCCTTTGGTGAAATCCCATTTGAAGCGCCTCACATGTCTTTAAACCCTGACCTTGAATAAGCATTTCATTGATTGGACTACTACGAACACGCCCCCTTGTGGCCTTGCCCTTGATTAAACCAAAGAAGTTATTTGATTAAACTCATTAGTGAACGAATTGATTGAATGAAGCATGTCGTTTGTGAAAAGAGGCTGCTGTGCTGACCGATTCAACGGAGACTCATCATGTGAGTCAGTCGAGTTTAAAACAATTTAAGAAATTGTTTCGCAATAATGTTGACACAATTGAAATGGCATAGGCTACGGGTGGTGGGCCTACAGAAACTCGTTAGGGTCTTGATAATTTTAAGGTTCAACAAAAGTCATACTTCCATAGGACTTACATTGGGAAAGCGTGTAACTTTTTAAACGATTTTATTTCAGTCGTGAACAAATCTATTGAGTAAATCCGTTTAAACGACTCACACAACACAGACACTTGGGCTACTTTGTCACCAACTACTGGAGAAAATGTAACCTAAAGAAAGAGCGAGTTTTTGGTAAACTGTTTCAAACGCTACTAGTGCTGGTTAATCAATGGAAGGTGATACCGAATTAAACAACTTTTTTTTTTTTTTTTTATAAATGTAATAGGCTAAGTGCAACGTTTTCCAGCCATTCAGATTGATGAAACCAATGTATGAATCGAAGCAATCCCGATAAATATATGAAAAGAAAATCTTTATTAAACTTTTGAGGTAATAAAAAAATCACAGAGACATAAATAGCATTTTTGTCATTGCTGGTGAAGGTTTTGTACACGTGGAATGGAAAAAATCCAAATTTATGAAATTGTTTTAAAGTGCAATTAAAGGGCTTGTATATTTTTTTCCTTCCCTTTTTTGTGAGTTTTCAGAAATGTTGACAATCAAGTAGCCTAATGAAGCATTGTCTAGAAGAACTAACCATTATCAACAGGGCCTATCTATTTGGTTCCTTCAGTGTCTACTAAAACACAGACAAATAAATTATGATTAGGCTAATCAGAGTGCCACAGTCTCAAAGTCAATCCAGCAAAGCCATCAGCGTCCTCCAGTCTGTCCTTCTTCGATGTCGCTGAAATGGGACGATTCGCCATCACTCGCATTTAACGTGACATCATTTTTCTCCGGAACAAAATTAGAAGGTGCGTCCATTGCGTAAGGGATGCTGGTCCTCAAAGTCTGAGCTGAACTCCTCTGACCAAGGTTACCATGGTTGCCAGATGCGCTGCATCCATCCCTCAGATCTCTGCAATCCGACTGCACAACACCTTCCAACAAATCGGACAGTTCTGTGATGTAAATCTGCGCCATCTGAAGGGTGTCGTACTTAGAGAGTTTTTTCTCGTTCTCCAAGGACGGAATGACGCTCCTCAGTTTGTCAAACGCTCGGTTCAGTCCGTGCATCCTCCGCCTTTCTCTCGCGTTAGCGGCCACGCGTCTGTGTCTTTGAGGTCCGGGGGGATTTTGCTTGGAGCCCCCATGTGCTTTAGATCCTCCCAGATCAGATTCCGATGTCAAAGGACTGTTGTCTCCAGACATGTACTCGTCCATGGCGGCATCCACCTTCGTGTGAGTGTAGTGGTCCCCTGCGGATGAGTACGGGGGGGTCGCGGAGGTCATCCAGGCCCGTGGGTCACTGCGGGTCAACCTCGGATGTTCAGAGAGAGAAAACTCATCAGGTCGTCCCCGAAATTTTCCATCTGACCAGTGCAAAAGTTTTGTTTTTGCTGTCATGGCTGATATAATGTAGGCTACAAAAAATAAAAAAATAAAAATCAAGTATGGAGAACGCTGAACTCAATCTTGGTGCCTTGGGTGGGGCCTTTACCTTCAGACAGGATCCTTGTCGGCCTTATAGTGGCATCACCTCCCTCCCTCCTCCCCTGAATGCTCCTGTTGAGTGCTCACAGCCAATAGAAAATGCTCCTCAATCTTCCATAGAATAAAGAGTTGTTTTTTTCTTCCTCGCATGTCCTGGGGTGATGATCAAAAAATGATCACAACACAGATTAGAATTTAATGAACTGAAATTTTAACATTTGCTTTAACCTAACTAATTTAGCCTACTTTGGATTTAAGTAGCATGTAATATTTATGTTAAAATTATGTTTTATTTTATTTACATAAATCATGACATATTTTGTTTTCTGGGTTATTTTAATAAAAAAAAATAAAAAAAGTCTTGTATTAGCCTATGCATCTAAAAAGTTAGAAATAAATAGTCTAGTCAGAAGAACTCAAATCTCAAACCTCAGAGGACTTGATCTTACATCCTTATCCACTTTATTCAAGATAAGCAACGGAATTGGTATCCAATAAAATCTAGCAAGAAACTTGCATAGCAGCGTCATATTTCTTCTCAAATAAACTGTAAAATCTGCAGCAATAAAACGAGCAGGTGGAAAGCAGTTCGTGAGTCGCACCTGTCGCCAGCGAAGTCCAGGAAAACTGATAAGTGTCTTCAGTCTCGTCATAAATCATTTAGCAATGAAGCAAAACAATATTTGGACAAATCATAGGTGGAGACGCTCAGTAACAACACACGAAACGACCATGTTGTTTAAAGTTAAAGAAAATAATTTATTGCAATAGCCTATTTTAAATCTTCTTTTTCATCAATTTTATTTTTATTAAGCCAGCCGTTAACTTAACTTAAGTCTTAACTATGTTTTAAACAAAACACCATTAAAAAAAAAAAATGTAAATGTGCTTATGGTGTAAAAAAAAAATAATCTCGATATAGCCTATGATAAACAATGACAGGAGTTATTTTGTGTCGGCGTGCGTCTGAACGGAAACTGCTACATCCTCAGGCGAAGGGGACTTCTGTTCGCGAGCTAGGCTAGATAACTAACTTGTGGTCACTGAAACTTTTAAAAAACGCAGTTGTAAGGTAGCCTATGTTTAATTATAGTGTATTTTTATTTACTTGTTCGTATGTGCATGCCATTAATTTAATTAGCCTATCACATTTGGTAAATGCGCAGAGAAGAATATAGACGTCTTTCTAAAATACTGTCAACATATTGCGTCGAACAGCTGGGCTAGGGAGTCACTGATGTTTTCTATAGGTCTATTTCTTGTTTATTTGTTTTTAAAACTAACTTATTTAACGTCCAAATCAACGTCTTTTAACACGAGACTGTTTTGCTCAAAGGAAGAGAGAGAGAGAGAGAGAGAGAGAGAGAGAGAGTATGATGACAGTGGCCCCTCTGAGGCTGCTCTTCGTGAGAGTTGAATAGAGTAGCAAACTTCAGCCCAGTCATCTGTTGTCCCTTGGCACCCGCCTCACAGTCAGAGGCCGACACTAACGTCTCCCATATGCTGCGACGCGTCCAGGGATCGTTTAACTTTCACACTTTCCCCCCTCATCCATGACAGTGTTAATCACTGAGCAACATCATCATTTTAATTTACAGGGGCCAGCTCTCCTCGAGCCTCGCGCAGTTCTTATAAAAAGTAACCTATATGGAAATAATAGTGTCAAAATTCCATATTGATGCTTCTTTAAAATCATATAAAGTATTCTTCCTTTTCAAAAAGTGCACTGTATATGTTTTTTGAAATAGAAATGTAATATCCCAGCAAGCAATAGCTGTCATTTCAACAGTCTGACTATAGAGTAATCCACTTCTAGCCAAAATAACCTTGAATTTGGTTACATGTCGTTTTTGCCAAAATAACTTGCTGTTATATATATTCCATCATGTAAGTAAGGGATAATGTATAGCGAGGCGGTTGTTATTCACTATAACAACCGCCTTGCTATACATTATCCTGCTTATTACATGGCTACCTACAAAATAAATCAATAATTTGACACAAAATATTGATTTAAAAAGGAGTTTATTGATTTAAAAACAATTGTATTGCTTCCGCTAAAGAAAATAGTCCGTTCCGCGTCCATAGCAACGCTCTGTTTTTCATGGCAACGGTGTAAATACTTCGCAGCGGTCTGTTATCAAGAAATAGCCTAACAGACCGCATTCTACATTGGAATTCAACCAAGCCATGTAATAAGCAAAGTTAACAGTGATTACAAGGTGTTTGGTTTAATTTATTTGACATGTTCTATGCGTAGCCTGTGCTTCTATTATTGGGCTAAGGTCTATTCAATTTGCACTGACAGTCCAAATTTTGCTTTGTTTTAGCTAGACGTCAGGGCTGTGTTTGGACGGCTATTTGACGTCTTTTAAACGCAAAAATGCTTGCTGGGCCTCAGTAGCAGCATCTAAATTTAGCCTACGAGTTTTTTTTTTTTTTTTTTTTTTTATTGAAAAAATAAGCAAGGCAACATTTTGTTTAATTTCTGTAATTTGTTGTTTAATATCGTTCTTTTTGGTGGCAGTGTCGGCAAATAATGGTATTTTGAAAACTGTGGTCAAATATTTGTAGGGGATTCTAGGCTACTTTAAAAAAAGACATTTGTATTTCTGCATTTGCTTAACATAAAAACAAAAAACAAAAACAAAACAAAAACATCAAAACAGAGTCACAGTAGAATAGACATGATAAACTATACCCTGTTTATCTGAATAAGCCAATTATTTTCTGAAACTCCAAAGGGAAGGTCTGAAATTCCTCTCTGTCGCTCTGTTGGTGTGTGTGTGTGTGTGTGTGTGTTTGAAGACAGGCGGTAGATGTTAAATGTTGGTAAGGAAATCAGCGTGACCTGCTAGCCAGTCATCGGGTTAATGAGGCTTGCGCGAGCTGAATAAATGGGCACGCTCTCCGCGCAGGGGTTCTCCATTCATTTTTTACATGAATATTTAATTCTCGCTATCCTACTGCCAGCGCAACAGCCTGCAGCCCTGAGCAGACAGAGACACACTCCCCATCTGCTGTATAGGCCTTGAGACGGGGGTGGCGGACAGTGGAGGACCGCGGAAGGTGTTGGGAACATATCAAAGGTCAATTTATGAGCTCCCATGGCGTCATTATTGTTATTGATGCACAGTGTTTAGTGAGGTTTTGGCAGAACAGCGTCAAAAGTGCCGAGTGATTAATGAAAAACAGGAGTAGAAAAAAATAATAATTTGACTGCAATCAAAATGATCGTTTTCGATTATAAATTCTGAAAAATAATTATTTCAATAAGAATTTGAATAACTGTTCAACTGTTCATAACTGCCACGCACCCCTCTTCAAATGCAGCTTATTTTACAGATTTGTTTATGCTTTATTTTTAATATTTACATCTTTAATTAAGTAATAAATAAACGCATTATACATTTTGTCAAGTGCTCAAACATTATAGACCTTGTTCACAACATCTCTGAGGGGCCAGAGAGATAGAGGGGCCAGAGGGATAGAAAAAAACTGGCTTAAATCTTTAAGTTCAATGAACTTGGATGTTTAAGTCATTTCAACTTAAATTAGGCCTACATTAAACTGACTTTAAAAACATAAGTTTAATTTTGTATAACTAAAAAAAAGTAGAAAATTGCTTAACTTATTTTGATGAGTTAAAGCAACGTAAAAACATATTGTCATTAGCTACTTATTGATCTTTATTTTATTTTATTTTATTTTTTTACAATGTGTTTTTGGATTGTTCTGCTGACGAAACACTGCAAAAAAATATATTTCCAGGAAATTTCAGTAGACAAAAAAATTCCAGACAATATGAGCTGAGGAAAATTATGTGGATGCCATTAAAAACACGGTAAATCTATCCCTCGGTCACACACTGCAGCCTCGCTTTCATACATGTCATGGCGCTGCTCTGAATAAGGTCTATGGTTACCTCTCCTCAGGCACGCGATTTTGCGAGCCTCTATTTTAGACCAGTTGCATAAACTTAGCATCTAACTGTCTTAAGAAGTTTGACCATGAGTTGATTATTCTTTCTTTTCCGATTTAAATTAGACTAATGCCTTTTTATGTTGATGTTGGCTAACTGGCTTTAAAAAGTCAGGGCCAGTTTTGAAGAAAACAAAACAAGTGATTAACTGATAGGTCTAAGCAGTTTATGCAACCCACGACAAACATGAAAGGCTGTAAATAGAACATCTAGGCTCGTGTTTATGTAAAAAGTAATAGATAAACTCCAGCAGTGTTGGAGAGCCTGAAACGATGGATTCTTTCTTCAGCGCTCAGTCAAGCGCGGGTGAATGATCCGCGTCTGACCCGGGGTGCGCGTGCATCGCCTGTTTTTCCTTTAGATAATTAAAGACCTGCAGAGATCGAACGCTTCCACTTTTCACACAATAGACAATATCACAGAGAAACAGTGAAAATCGCTCGCCTATCTCAACACCGCCCTTGATCTCAGCCCCATGTAATTATTCCAATTCAGCCCGAGGTACGGACGTGCTGCTTTAGATACTGTCTTGTCACTCTGAGTCTAATTTAGGGGTTTACCCGCAAATTAAGCAAATTAGCGGCTCATTAATTTTAGGAAGGGAAGTAATATTCTGTTGAGCCTAAGGGCTCATTAAAATCCACATTATATTATGATGGATCAATGCCGTCAATAATTAGGCCTACAGTAGCCTAACCGTTTGCTCGATGCAATTGTTCCAGTGATCAGCTCTTTAATGTTAAAGAATAGCGGCCACTCTTGCTCAGATGAGCTAATTAACATATGAACCCAAAACCAAAACTTTTTTCTCAATGCTGTTTTTATTAGGTTTTCATGAACACTTTCACAACTAACAATGTAGGTGTAACGTTTTGGTCATGTTTCATGTCTGTCATGTGATTCCCTGTCATAGATCATGTGATCCTGCCATGTGTTCCCTTGTCTGATGTGTCATGTTGTCATTGGTTCATTGTTTCATTGTTTCACATGTGTCCCTTGTCTTGTCATTAGTCCATGTGTATTTAAGCCCTCATGTTTGTCATGTGTCTTTGTCAAGTTTTGTTTGTGTAACTATTGATGGCAAGCTCCATGTCCATGGTTTTGTTCTAAGGCCACGCCACGCTTTTGTTTTACGATTGTTCACGTTTATCTAAATAAACTGCACTTGGGTTCTCTTAAGACTTGCCTTCAGTGGAATCATTACACTATAGCCTATAGGCTACATCACACGTCTATAACAACATAATGCACAATAAACAAAAAAACACAGGGGACCATATGACATAAATGCAATACCACAAACCAACATTGCGTCAAGTCAAGTCACCTTTATTTATATTGCGCTTTTGTATTCGAAGCAGCTTTGATAGACAGGAAAATGATTCAATGACGTGAACAGAATTAATTTCATCTGTAGGCTACATAAGCTCTAAAAGAAAAAAAGTTCAGCTGAAGTCAGTTCATGCAATATGTACTTTGGGAGTGCAAGTCAGCACAGTAGGCTACAGTCAATATTAACCACAGATGTGCAGTAAAGTAGGGTTAACATAGTGCACATTAAAATAGCCTATATGTCCCATGTTCTTTTCTTTTCTTTTTTACTGTTTTGAAACTTTGATATTTTCATAAAATTATATATTTTTTTATATTTTCACTATGGGTTAGGCTAGCCTAGCCTATATCGCAGTAACTGGTTTTGAGTCAAAAGTCTGATTACGTAAATGTATGTTTACTCTAGTGATTTTGTTAGGTAAAATCTCTTAATTAAAAATAATTTATTTTTTGTCAAGGAAGGTACACTATCGTTCAAAAGTTTGCATAGCAAATGTTGAATTGTAGGCATTAGCATCTTCTGCCAAATTGCTGGCTATTTGTATCATATATTTATATTATATTTTATATTTTTGTCGTTCAAAGGTTTTGTGTCAAGTCTCTTATGCAAACTGCAGGCTGTAATTTCAAATTGAATCAAAAACAGAGCAAAAACAGTTCTTAAATATTTGTGAAACCTGCGATATACTTTTTCAGGCTTGATGAATAAAATCTTCAAAAGAACAGCATTAGTTTGAAATATATATATATATATATATATATATTTTTTTTTTAAACAATGTAAATGCCTTTATACTGTCAGTTTTGAACAATTTGATGCATCTTTGCTCAATAAAAGTATTAATTTCTTTTAAAAAAAAAAGAAAAAAAAAAGAAAGAAGGTAGTGACTGAGACTGAGAAGTTGGATTACTGAAAGTTATTATAAAGTGTTATGGTAGTCTGAAAATCAACTATAATTCTGCATGATCACCATCAGTAAAACTCAACATGACGCATCATAATGGCATATGGACACCGAGAGGCGCGTGGCTCATTCATAGGCAAACAATTCAGCAGTGGCACCCATAATTCAGTAACTCCAAATAACTTTGCTTTCCAAACACATTCTGCGACATGTGATTGCCAGAGGTCTGCATACAATCCACACCTGAAGAGTTGTAGGTAATTAATGAGTCCTTGTTAAATAAAGACGTGGCTGCAAACAACAGAGGGAGTAATAAGACTAGGCCTATGTCTTATACATTGATGACTGTACACTGACTAAATAATAAGGCTAATAAGAATATGACTTATAATAAACTGGTTCGCCACCATCCTCGACCAGCAAGAAAACACATACAAGTGCTGTTTATTTATCTATTTTCTTTAAAAAAAAAAACTAATATGGAATGCGTCTGGTCTAGAGGGGTTTAAATGGTTGTGGCGTTTTCTCTACATTCCGACAGATGGCAGTAATGTACCGTCTAGACTTTACCAGAGAGAGAGCGTGGCGAAAATAGCGAAGCTCCATAAGTGTTTGGACATGGTGAACTTTACATTGCGAACATGCTTCAGAGACTTTTAACATATTTGATTTGACCTTACACCTGAGCTGTTAAGAAAGAAATAATATTCGAACTCCTGTATCCAAAACATAAAATATATTTAAATAGCTATTCCTGCTGAATCAGCTGTTTTCTGCTTTCTTTGGGTTATTTATTAGAAAATATAAAACATTCTTCCTCAAAGTTTTTTTTTTATTAATAAACCCAACATATAGCCTACCAAACAGAAGATACTCAAAAGGCAGACCCATTTATTTATTATTATATAGGATTATTATAAATTATTGCCAAACAGCTGAAATTTCATTGAACTGTGCCCACTCGTTATTCGCCGAAGAGAAAAATTAACTGGCATAGACTTCAATGGCATTATCTATTTGAGCAACACGCATGCGTATAACAATCACCCTAAATAATCAAGCAGACAAGTGTGCGCGCGCGCGCACGACTTTTGTTGTAGAGGCACAACGAAAACCATTCGTGTTCTCGTGTTCATAGTTTACGAGAAAGATCATGAAATCTACAATTGAATTTCTTCTTTCAAATCTGAATGACTTCCCGTTGTCTGGTAAACCGTGACTTGAGTAAGTAGACCTAATCAATCACATCAATCAATTTACATTAGCCTATAATGTGATTTATTTTAGCTATAGTTTGCTAAATGGGTTACAGGAATAAAACATACTGTACATTTTTTTTTAAATACTTTTTTTTAAAAGTGCAGTTTGTAGTTTATTATATTGCCCTATTCAAAGAGTACAATCATGACAAATATGAGATCAAATGGTTTAATGTTTCAAATCAGCAGAGGGCAGTAGTGCTCCACTTTGTAGTTGTTGTGTATCAAGTTTCTTTCTCTCTCTCTGTCCTTTTCCTTTTTCCTATTGCCCTTAGTAACCCCAGTAATTAAATTCATGGTGGGAGAAATGTCATAGCATCCTGGGTGTTTCAAACTTGGATTCCTGATCAGTGAAGACTCTCAAAAATGCCCTCATGTCATACCCTTTAGTGTTTCCAACATGTCCCTGTCTGTTCAGTTTTTCCAGAATATGTCTTCATTTCTGTCTGCCATCGGTTTATTTAGTAACCTCATTACATCACCTGTTTTGCTGTGGAATTTAACAGGAGGTGCAATTATCTGTAATCCAATCTAATTCAATATAAAATGAAGCTTGATTCTATGTTTAGTTTGCAGAGTGATTTACTTAAGGGAGAATATCTTTCATTTAAGTCATGCGACAATAGATACGTTTCTCATAATTGAGACATTATAAGAAGCGATTTAACAATCTAATCAGTAACACTATCAGAGGCGGTTTCAATTATTCGAGGCATTCTTTTAATTGTTTATTAACTAGCTGTTGTTGATTGTATATTAACCGTTGTCACCGTGCATGTCCTTTGGGAAATTTCTGTAATGAGAATGAAAGTGACATTCACAGTTTGCATCAAAGCTTCTCTCTCGGCACACTGTATTTGATTGAGAGGAAGGTGAGGCGTCTGCGAACTGCATGTCTTTCATCGCCATTTATCTGGCATTTTTGCTTATCGCGGTGACATCACCAATCAATAATTCCTGTTCTGAGAAAAAGTCAACAAAAAGGCTGCTGATTAAATCAGCGACGGACTCCTTTCAAGGTCCTGATGGTATGAGAATACACACGAAGCTGGATGCACAACGTCCGTATATCCTTTCCTCGATATTCTGTAAACGTCACAAGAGTTGGGCTGCATGGATCAACAGGAATAAACCTCACAGAGGTGTTTTATCGATATGTGAGGATATGGATGTTTCAGACTGTCTGTTGGTTTTTTATTTGTTTCAGTGCCATGTTTACATCCTCCTTCAGTGCGGTCTTGTCCTGAGGTGTCATAACTTGCTGCATATGGCTGGAAGGAGAGTAAGGAAGGCTGCGCTCCCCTTGGGAAAGATTCTGGTTCAAGAGAGATGATTCTGTGACCACGCTCTGATCATTGAGCCATTGCTTATGTGAGTTATGGCAAAATGGATCACAGGGACTCGTAAAGACTTTCATGAGCACTGACTCTATCCTTCTTTACTGTTTAGGTCCCCTTTTTAACTCTCTCCTTTGTTGTTTCTCTTGTTTTGGTGCTCCAGTCCCCCAAAAGGCCTTTTTATTTTTAACCAGATTCTTCTACTCCTCTTTTTTGCTTTCATGGATCATCCTCTTTATCTTTCTGATCTCTCTCTCTCTCTCTCTCTCTCTCTCTCTCTCTCTCTCTCTCTCTCTCTCTCTCTCTCTCTCTCTCTCTCTCTCTCTCTCTCTCTCTCTCTCTCTCTCTCTCTCTCTCTCCAGATGCTCCTGGCTGGGAGAGGGCTTCTGAAGGGCGAATGTAAAGCCCAGTGGGCTGCTGTCGGCCTTGCTGCAGGGGGAGATGTTGAAGAACGCCAGAGCAGAGACGTCCCACTCCTCGTCCCATTGTTCCTGTCACTCCGTTCCCGGTAATTAATATCCCCTGCTAAATACAGACACTGTAAATCATAACATAGCCATTATATCCATGGGGAGCCTTCATATATCATCTGTAGACTTCGACTCATGAGTCTTTGATCAGCTGACCCAGGTTAAGTACATATTTGATGAGTGTAAATAGAAGGCTGCATCCCTGGACTCACACACAAATCTCTCCGTGACCTTGTACGCTCCTTGTGGCCTTGTAGGTGTTGCTAAAGCTGCGATTAGAAAGTGTGATGAGACTGAACTCTATTACGTCCGTCTATTACGATATCTATCTATCTATCTAAACATTGCCTTCCTATAGCTCAAACAGTGAAGCATGGCATCAGCAATTCCAAGGTCAGGGGTTTGATTCCCAGGGAAAGAAAGAACTGATGTACCTTGAATGCAATGTAAGTCGCTTTGGATAAAAGCATCTGCCAAATGCATAAATGTAAATTTGGTTGCATTACTAATTTGATTAACTTATTAACATTAAATTAAAATAATACAACCCATCCCTTCAAAATGTGCATGCCTCCCGTTTGGTGGTGAAATCACAGCAATGGTACAAGGCCACTTTCAAAAACTTTAACACTCACTGTCCCATGGTGCAAAACACCCAACCTTCACCCGAGCTGCGAAAACTGCGAGCACTTGACTAACAAGCCTATTCACACTTTGCCTTTTTGCACTTTACAAAGAAACTTGCATACTTACTTAAAACATAACTTGCCCTTAAATAAATGCACTTAGGGTGTAGTGTCGAACTACTGTAATACAGAAATTTGGCACGGTAAAACTACTTGCATTCTACCTTGTATTAATAATAGCTTCTGTTTTGTATTACTTTTCATTTGTAAGTCATAATAAAAAATAAAAAATCAAATTAAATAAATGTACATGTAAATGCCCTCTGTTGAGTCACCAACGTCATGTCTTCACTGATGACGTGCACTGGCGAGACCTCCAGCAACCTGTCGCCCACATTATTGCAGCAATACCAAACGACAATGATCCAATGATCCAATCAATTATAGATCAACAAAATTAAAGGGTTAGTTCACCCAAAAATGAAAATTCTGTCAGTAATTAATCTCCCTCGTGTTGTTCTAACCCCGTAAGACTTTCGTTCATCTTCGGATAATTTCATAGGTAATAGATAAGGTTCATAGGTAATTTCATATGCCAGCCCAGAAAAGTTAGTAAAGACATCGTTAAAATATTCCAAGTGACTACTGGGCTGGAAGATGAAATTACCTTTCAGCCAGCTCTCAGAATTCATCAAAAATATCTTAATTTGTGTTCTGAAGATGAACGAAAGTCTTACGGGGTTAGAACAACACGAGGGTGAGTAATTACTGACAGAATTTTCATTTTTGTGTGAACTAGACCTTTAAGTCTCGCCCTACAATTTTCCTTGTTTTGTTTTATTGCAAGAACGAGTGTAGACATACAGAAATTGTACAAAATACACATATCGACAAAACACAAACATCAATATAAGGGGAGGAGAAAAAAAACAAGAACAAAAACAGAACAAAACAAAAAGGCAGAGAAAAGAAAAACCTTATAATTAGAAATACTACATGTCCTTTGGGGGTGTTGAGTGTTTTAGGGTATTCGGTTCTTGAACATTTTCTTTCTCTTTTCTTCCCCCCCCCCCTTTTCTCACTCTCCTCTCCTCCCACTCCTCCAAACAAAAACAACAATAATAAAGATATTAATAGGATTTCCTGATTGATATGGCTATCTGTCATTTTTCCTTGTTTGAAAATGTTTCACTCGGATATACACAACAGGGAAGAAAAGACAATTGCAAATTCTGTTTCATGCCGGCTTTAAAGGAAACTTTTTAGTGGGCTTACAGACAGCAGTATAAACAGATACAGATGTACAGATAGCAGTGGAGGTGGGGCAGCAGGGAGAGAAGTATCGTTTAAGGTGCTGCTCGGAAGAAGTCACCCGCTAGGACACAATTCATTTCCAATGAAAGTTGGAGGCGGAACGGAGAGGGGGCTCAATCCCATAAAATTGCTGTGAATGAGCAACGGAAAAGTGGAGTGGGTGTCTTAGACCTGTGCGCGGGTGCCAGGATCCAGCCCTGTGCACGATGGATGAGAATGTGAGATCATACACCAGACTTAACCCTTAAATGCATGAACGTTTCTCCAATCATTATTACATATTCGAGTCTTTAGCAACCCGGATCTATATCTAACACGGATGGATCTCTACCTGACGCGATAATATAAAACTCTTTTAGAGTATCAATTACAGAAGAATAAAATAAAGCATATTTTGTTATCAGAGCTCATTTCCCAGTACATTCAGCATCTGGATCATATTCGCCATCTCAAACATTCTCAAATCATTTTCAACATCTTCAAAATCAGTATTTTGCTTCAGTATATAGCTTCTTCACCAAATCCACCATCAAATGACAGTGACGCTAATATTTTATAGCGTTCAGTACTTGCTCTGCAGTAAATCGCTGAGCCACTTCAAGTTTTGGTGATGACACTTTCTATTCTTTTGTTTTCTGCCTGCGGTAACTTTGAGTGAAACGTCACTTCATACTTTTGTATCAGACATTGCCACCTTGTGGAATAAAGGTGAATTGCACTTATTCAGTCATCAAAGATTCAGTTATTGTTGTGCAGAAAAAATACCTGCACTGTTACACACCTCGGGTCGTTTGCGACCCTATACAATTTTTACAAAAAGTGAACATTCTTTTATAATTTTATAATTTTTTTCTTGTTATATTGTTTATAATTAATTGATTGAGGAATACTAAGAAGATTGATGTCTAACTTTAAAAAATGAACGAGGACGGTAGTGAATGACGTCCCGGGTTACTAAAGACCCAAGTTATGTGATTAAGGGTTAAATCAATTTACAGTTTTTCTCAATTGCTTTGGCTAATTTTTTTTAATCATTCTCTAAACTGTAAGTGCAATTGTCACAACTTTCCCATGAGACATCATCACGACTCTGCAAAATGTAATAACTCACCCAAACATTTATTTTATGCTTTAACCTAGTTATTGTGTCAGTAAATTGGCCAATGAATTCAATAAAGAAATTGTGTGCACATCCAGAAACTTTTGGCAGTTGCTCGATCAAATAAAGCATCAAACTCAGAACAAACAACAAGTGGCAGTGTGCCGATTCTTGTTTGTTCTGAGTAAACTGGCCAATGCCACCAAAATGTAAAGGTTTTCTGTCATTGTGTGAGCAGTGCTGATCAAACTGTACTGTACCATTTTTTTTTTTTTTTAACCATGTCAACACTGAAAATGTTATGTTCAAATTTCATTTTTGTTCTTCTTTTTTGCTGACACTGACTTCACTGACTGTTTACTGCCCTATCCAAGAATTTTGGTTCTGTCTCGCTGAATGCTATTGGTATCACACTGAGCTTTTTAGGTAGGCTACAGATTTCAACATTATAAAGGTTTGTAGGGAAACATAAATACTGTAGTACACAGAAAAATAATGCACCATATACAGTACATTTATTTTTGTAGCAATGTGCTACATGTAAATATTTGCATGTCCATTTTACACATTTTTACATGTAAAGTCATAAAGTCAACATTTGCCAATTTAACATATATCACAGACATTCCATGTCAAAGATATGTATGGAATATACATGAATGTCTGACAGATTTTGATTATTGAATGGCTCATCTTGTCACGAGATACGGATATGAACCCAAACGCAGACAGTAATAAATAAAACATGGATTTATTAAACAGACAGAAAACAAAGACCCTCGAGGGGGCAAACGAACATTGACAGGACTAGACTAATAAACTTGACAATAACATGAGACTAGAACTAACAGGCAGGATACAAACTCCGATCACAGAAATAAACAGCTCACAGAACAGGATGACAAGATACAAAACGAACAAGCACCGTGTAACAAACACAAGGACCTTAAATAAGAGACATCATCACCAGGGCACAGGTGACACCGATGAACAATCAAGACTAACGAGGAGAACAAGGGGGCGTGGTAAACAACACAAGACAACGCAATCACATAGCCCAAAACACAGGCCATCAGTGTTGCCAGATGTACGATAATTATCGTATTTGTACGATCATTTTGACCTCTGTACGATGTACGATCAATAATGGAAAAAATCCTATAATGTACGATAATTTCAGAACTGTGTGACACTTCAAATGATGGTCGTTGTAATAGGGCTTCTCATTGATCTAGCTGTGGATTCTACGTCTACCGGGGGAAGAACGTGTAGAGAGAGGGAGCGAGAGACCTTGCGTGTGTGTGCTAGTGTGCCTCACGAAGCGCATGTAAGGACCCAACCAATCAAATGTAAGTGCGGGCGGGCTTTTATCTATAGCTACTCCCGAACCGAATCAGAACCAGAATCCCGAACCGAATCAGAATCATTTTCATGTCGTTGACTCGTGTACGATAATTTTTTTCCAAATACGATAATTTTGAGCTTCTGGTACGATACTTGGACATTTCCAATCTGGCAACACTGCAGGCCATGTGTTTGCACACACAACATGAGAACAAATCTTGACACATCTTGCATGTGATCAAGGAATGTTCAGAAGTTGTGAAGAGTTGACAATTTCACTGAGAATCAACTCAACGGTTTTGATCAGCAAGCCATGTGCAGATTGACAATTGTACATACTATTTTTAACACATGAGCCAATACATGTGCTATTTGCTTAATTGCATAAGAAATTCAAATTTGATGTGAACAAGACAAACATTTTTTAGGAGATTTTAATATTGGTTTGAGAAAAAAATCAGGAATTGAGCCAAAGTAAATGAGAAAAACAGTAAAAAAGTACTGCCAACTGTGCCTGGTGAATCTCCAGCTCCATAAAGTGCAGAAAGTGAGCATAGGCATTACAATTAAACACTCAGTAATATTTTAAAAATGCAAGGAATACTTGAAATACATAAAATATATTATGTGAAAGTATCCACCATTTTTAAGGTAAGAGCAGTAGTGGCCATTTGTCTTTTATGCTGCTTGATATTGCATATTATTTTTGATTTATTATTACATTATTATATCTTATTTCTGTATTAGGATAAAATAAGGTGGATATAGTCATGGGAATATAAATATAGGAAAATATACTTTCTTTTTTATGTTTTTAACTCCCAGGCTTTAGTTCATATAGCTGTATATCAATTTACAAAAGGCTCCAAGGCAGTTGGTGTTTGAGTGAGTGTGTTCAACATCATGATTTGCTACTTTGTTGTCTGTCACAACCAGTAAATCAAGACAACTGGCTATGTTCATTGAATGCGTTAAATGGCAATAAATCTACTAGGCTAACTTTTTAGAGCACTGACAACAGTGGTGTATACCTGTCACAGTCATGTTTATTTCTGTTTAGCTTCTTGTGTTTTACTGTAATTCTCCTTGTGCTCATTTTCCTGCATTCTGTTTTCCTAGCTAGTTTCTTAGTTCGTTGGGATGAAAGCACTCCCGCCATTGAGGGTGAGCTACAGCTGGCCTCTGCAAATTTGAAGATTTAGTTTTAGATTAGTTTACTTCAGAGGTGTTCAGCGTATGCGTGCTCTATTGATGAGGCTCCAGTGGGTGTGACAGATTGCGCACAATATTATATATATAGTTATATCGATATATAAAGTGCTATTAAAACAAGGTAATGCTAATTTTATAATAGGCCTAGCTATATAATTCTAATCTCACACATTGTTGATCTGCATTCTGACGTTTTTATTTTATTTTTCTATGCTATAATGTATTTCTGTAATAAACGACATATGTGATATGATATATCTTACCTTTCAAGCAATGTGGAAGCAAAATGGATAAACAAAAAGTAAACTTATACAGCCATGTTATCTTTGCAAGCACAGACTGTATTTAGTTTAATCAGTCTTTCTTTTAATTGTATAATTAGCATCAAACAAACAATATAGTTCTTATTCACAGTGATTAAAACCAAATAGGTGGCGATATGCACTGAGTAGCCTATGTAACTCAGCATTTAACAAAAGAAGTAGTATGGCACGCTTTTTCTTAGCGTTCGTTTCCATGATGACTCGTAGATTCGTCGCTCTGTTGAGAATGTCTGTTGTGTTAATCATGAACATACTCTTGAGTTGGATGAACACTCCCGGACGTGTTTTTGGAACCAGCATACCTCGAGTAAGCAAGGTTTGGTTTAATCAACCGAGAGTTCAGGGTATGTTTGATGGTAAGATAACCTTGCTTTCTGGAATACACATCTGGGGTGCATTCCTCTGCAAACACCTCTGAAGTAAACTAACCCTGGAACATGAGCTGCTCCGAAGCAGGTTATGTTCAGAGAGTAGGTTGCTATGGCTACTTACATACCCTGAAAGTTGCCTCCGTTTTTGGAACCGAAAGTTGAGCTTATCTGGTTATCTGTTTAGTTTTTTGTGTTTTGTGCTCATTTTCCTGTGTTCTGTTTTCCTAGTTAGTTTCCTTGGTTGTTAATTAATCCCGCACCTGTTTCTGTTCGGGTTAATTATCTCTCCCCATGAATTTAAACACTTAGTTTCTTCAGTTATTGATTCAGTCTCGTTTGAGTGTAAATGGTGTTGTTATTTCCTGGTGATTCTCCTGCGTGTTCTCTTGTATTTTGTTTATTAAAAGAAAATACAATACCCAGCTCCAGTGTTTATAACGTGCGCCTGCATTACAGTGAAGCTCTAAGTAATATTTGTAAGACACGAGAAACACCTAAGTGAGGACCTATTCTAAAACCCTTCTTAAAAATGAATAGATTATGAGAAGATGCATTTGTTTAATAATCTTTTTGCATGAGGATTTATGCTGAGAAATGCTGAACTCATCTTCAAGTGTCTTGCTCTTGATCATCTTCAGTATTGTGTAACGCACGTAACCTTTTGGCAGCCGCAGAGAAGTCGATAACAATAAGTGTACAGTTACAGTCCTCTAGCGGTCCAAAACCGCTTCCAACCGAGTCTTAATTACTCATAACACTTCTGCAAGCCCAGAGACAGCTCAGTGCAGCTGTAGTCTCTAAGCGCTCCTTCTGTCTTATTTAACAAGACTGAGTGATTGGAAATTTAATTTAAACTCAGTTGTTTGCTTTAGGTTCCCCGTAGTTGTCGTGAAATTACCCAAGGTGTGGTTGTGATTGCTCTGTGTGAGAGTTCTTGTGAACGCCTACCTTGTGATGGCACGTTGAAGAATTATTTACTCACTCCCACTTCATTTTATCTATCTATCTATCTATCTATCTATCTATCTATCTATCTATCTATCTATCTATCTATCTATCTATCTATCTATCTATCTATCTATCTATCTATCTATCTATCTATCTATCGTATCTGTCATTGCTGTACTGTGCTATAGTTTTATCTAGCCATCCATCATTATATCTATCGTTCTATCATGCTATAGTTTCATCCATCCATCCATCCATCCATCCATTTCTATCTATCATTCTATCATGCTATAATTTTATCCATCCATCATCTATTGTTATATCATGCTATAGGTTTATCGATCCATCCATTTCTATCTATCGTTATATCGTGCTATAATTCCATCCATCCATCCATCCATCCATCCATCCATCCATCCATCCATCCATCCATCCATCCATCCATCCATCCATCCATCCATCCATCCATCCATCCATCCATCCATCCATCCATTTCTATCTATCATTCTATCATGCTGTAATTTTATCCATCCATCATCTATTGTTCTATCATGCTTTAGGTTTATCCATCCATCCATTTCTATCTATCATTCTATCGTGCTATAATTCCATCCATCCATCCATCCATCCATCCATCCATCCATCCATCCATCCATCCATCCATCCATCCATCCATCCATCCATCCATCCATCCATCCATCCATCCATCCATCCATCCATCCATTTCTATCTATCATTCTATCATGCTATAATTTTATCCATCCATCATCTATTGTTCTATCATGCTGTAAGTTTATCCATCCATCCATCCATCCATCCATCCATCCATCCATCCATCCATCCATCCATCCATCCATCCATCCATCCATCCATCCATCCATCCATCCATCCATCCATCCATCCATCCATCCATCCATCCATCCATCCATCCATCCATGGTCAGTTAATCTCTTTGTAAGGCCTATTAAACCTTCAAATTGCGGTTTTTTATTTTATTTTTTTATTTTTTTTATTTCATATAAAGCTTTGTCACGCTAATATTAAAATGTTTGCTCTGACAAACTTCCCTTTTCCAATTAAAAAGACGCTTGAATTTCTTTGAATTTCAGTTGAGTTGAGGAAGTGCAGTTTTTCCTCAGACATGGCTGCAATTGCATGAGTCTAAGCAGTGAGGGGACAGGCACTGGCGTGGCACCATGACAGGAGACATGGACAGGACAGGACCGGAGCCAGGAGGCAAAGAGACGAGAAGGAGCACATCTCCACAATCACCTTTAAAATGCATGAGAGCTTCCCCCAGTGACTGCCGTTCTGTGCCACTTCGCATGACTAATACTGCCTGGAAGTCACTATGTCTCTTCACCCGCTTTCCAAAAGCTGAATTAATTGGCTGTCTCAAGCACACATGCACGCAGACTAGATCCCCAAAAAACATCCCTCCTTAAAGTCGGGGGCTTTAAATAGAATAATTAAACCAGGGGGAGCATTAGTTAACTAGTAGCATTTGAGAGCTGTTGTGGACATTTCAGGTCGACCACACATTCAGTTACGGGTCCTTTATGTAAAACATAATTTTACGGATGAGCAGGGCTGTATTAGGGGGAGTGAGACATAGCCACTAGTTTTAGTGGTAATGGAGTTATAGAATAAAGTCAGTGTGTGTATCAGTGGTGTCAGGGGTGAGGAGTCTAAGTGAGACAGTGAGTGCAGGAGTCTCGACTGTTTTTGAATGGTGCCGTTAAATTCTTAAATAGGATACATACATATTTAAGGCTTTGCAGGAGTCAAGGGGTCTTTGCTATCAGTTTGAAGCTCTTTCAGATTTCAGCATGAAAATAAGAAGTTTGAGGATCTGCACTGGAACTTTGTTCTATTTTATATTACTCTTTGTTCCATTTTATATCGACCTCACTGTGTGTCTCATTCAACTTTAAGCATTGCATCAGTGCATGCATAAATATGTTTCCTGCTGAATGCAGCATTGTTTTCCAACATGATTTCATACTATACAGCTCTGTTGAGTCACTCCTTTTGAAATTCGATGGTGCCGAAAGCTTTTTGCTGAATTTAGAGAGCAGGTAAACGTAGATCGTGCTCCGTGGTAAATTCAGCGAAACCACTTAACCAGCGAAACCAGACATATTTTGTCTGGCCTTTGCATAGGGGCGCAGTCATCACCGCAGGGAGAGAAGTATTCAAATTTGAAAACCTTTGAAAAAGACCCCTGTGTGCATGTGCTATAAGTCATATGTAAAACCCTTCCGCACAGTTGTGATTGTGGGATGCAACTGTTCAAATCTGATATCAGTGTAAGCAGTGCCGTGTGGTGGTGTTCATTTCAGGACATGTTGTCATATGGCCAAACGGTCAGTAATAATGGTGTCAGTAATAATCCGGGCATACAGACATCACTGAAAATAATAACTTTAGAGTTCATTGATATGTTGATTCTTAACTGCTTTGGGATGCGTTTCTTAAAAGTTTCGTAAGCATAAATAGAGTGTGGACAAACTTGCACCAATTCTTTCGATGATCTGCTTATAGGCTTACAATGATTTTGAGAAACTAAACCGGTTCAGCAAAGGATTTATCAAACTGATTCAAATTGGAAAGTGTTTTTATATTTGTTAAAAATACTTGCTCATTTAGTATCATGAATAATTGGTATGTTTTTGATTCAACAAAAAGAACCGAGTCATTTGTTCATAATTCGGACTACACTGGTGGAGCTGTAAGTTTTTGATTCACTAAAAGATCCGGTTCATAAGAGTCATTTAGCCGTGAATTGGACTAAGCTGGTAGGTGGGCATTATCACATAATTAGACGACAAACAAAGACGACATAATTAGCCAGTCACAGTGATGGAGAGGCGCTGCCTTTCACCAGACATTTTTCTCATTTTATTTGTGTGCTGCTAATTATTGCTAAGCATTGCCATCTTACCTCCCGAGTATAAGGGCGCTTTCACACTAGCACTTTTGGTGCGCACCCGGGTTCGAATGACGTCAGAGTTCGGTTCGTTTGGAAAATGTGAACGCTGTCTTCCGAACTCGGGTGCGCACCCACGAACCGTACTCAAGTCCGCTTAAAAAGGGTGGTCGAAGGGGAGCAATCGAACTCGGGTTCGGAACAGGTAATCAAACCAAGTGTGAAAGCGCCCTAAATGCACACTAAGCCTCCAGAGCAACTTAAATCAAATCTCTTCAACCATAGTGTAATACATTTTGTGAATGTGAGAATAAGATTGAGAGAGAGAGAGAGAGAGAGAGAGAGAGACCTCTGAGGAATAAGAAAGCCTTCCCTTTTTCCTCATACCAGAAAACTAGTCTAAATATAAGTCTCTGCTTTCCTTTACTGCTTTCATCCATGTCCAGTTAGCAGACTGGCTAGAGGTGCTCCAAAAACATGAGAGAGAATAGCTAAGGGGAATGTGTTTTTTTGGCATATGCTGAGAGCTAAGGCTAATGCAGGGCCCATTATTCAGCCTGGCCTGACATTGTCCACCTCTATGGTCCCCAGCGTGACTGGCTGTCTGAACCGCGCTTGCGACATCAACACACAGGGCTCGACAGTTGTGCAGAAATCATTGTGGAAGCCTTTAACTCATAGGCGGTCCAGACATTGAAGAAAACACATCCCATAATGCACCTCCTCGCTGTGAGCACTTGAAGGAATGGAGTCCGAGCACCAGCAGCTGAACGCAGTTGCCATAGCTGCACCATTACTTATTAGGATTGGCACTTTGTTTTCCACACGGGAGGTAACAGCACTGCTGCTCTATATGGCTCTGTTGATTACTGTTGCTTCCCCACAGGGACAGAATGGGGAAACGCACAGAATACAATGAAATGATTCATGAGGAAGTCACTTATAGATTAAAGGTGTTTATAAATCATGTATCTTTTCTTTTTTGCCAACAGATCTGTTTTTACAGAGGATCTGGGGTGGCAGCCTTTGTTTGAAACAGACAGCTGTGCTATTTTAAGGCCGTGGTAATGATTTTATTGAACAGTAGATGCACATGATGACAAATAATAAATAATGACAATTTATTTTTGCTTTTAAACCATAACTTCAACATGCATGGTGCCGCTTATCATGGAATGATATTCCTCTCAAAAGTCGTAATTATGCATCCAAATGTGTCTACTTCTACTATATAGTAGACGAAAAACAGTGTGAGTCAAGTAGTATGTTCAAAATTCAGGCGAAAAGTACACAAATTACTTACTTCCGGTGGGATTCTCTTCACAACTTAGTGTTAACTAATAATTGTTGCAAACTGGTGCTACCAACAAAATATTAGTGCATTCCTGGAACTGGGCGTCGTTACACTACATCCTTATGCATCGCTTTCTGCCAGGACTTTTACGTGCTTTTCCCAAATCACGGAAGTGACCTTGACGTCCGGGTTAGCGGTAACATAAGCCATCAGGCAAGTGTTATTTAAATAAACTCCTGATGTACTTACACACTTTCCAATGCCTCTTTTTATGAGTACAGAACCTATTTGTACTACTGTAGAAGTTTGGTACCATTCTGGACATTGTTAGTGGGGTAACTTACGAGATACAAACTAGGATCCATTAGCGCCTGCACTAAGCCATTCGGATGATATCTCTAAATAAGCTCTAACCTAATAATGTTCAACCAAGGGAAAAAAAGCTTCTTGGGGGTGTTTGGCTCGAGGTCATGGTGCAAAGGACACTAGGTTGAAATGACTCTGAACCATCCCTTGGATGTTTTGATTTGGGCTGTCAATTTGGCATGTTAATTTAGAAAATAACGTGAAGATAATGCATTTAATTATGCCCCTGACCCCTATTAAAAATAGTGCAGACAGAATAAAAGACAAACTGACAATCTTGACTGCAGAATTGATTGCTGTGGACTGTAAGCCAGTGACAGATAAAACAACAATATATTGACTTTTATAGTCGTAGCTGTAATGTTCAATATTCTGTTTTGCCACACTAGTGTAAATGTCTTTGAGTAACTTTTATTTAGGGGCTTTGCTCTCCAACATAGATATTTGCAATTATTGTAATTAATTATATTCATTATTTGACATAGTGTGTGTTTTAAATTGATTGACAGGTCTAGATTTGATTTAATCCTACCAAGCTAAATGACAAGTGCTCTTGCTTATCCAAGACAGGATAGAAGTCATGCTAGCACCTAATGAATACTTTATTCCATAATCAATTAATAATGTCTTGGCAGTTTTCTACAAAATGTACTCATTATTTTTTTAGGATGACTGCAGTTACGAAAAATAAACAAATGCATCCAGACCTACAGAATTATTTCCATATATAAATAACAGATCCATGTATCACCTGAACGTGTTCAGTAGCTGTCATTTTTTCTCCACTTTCGACATCTACATATTCTAAATAAATATTATTGCCACACACATAATGGCCACGGTGCACGCTATCCCTGATTGGCTGTTTGTTTTCTGTTGAATGCCGTTTAATTGACAGAACTGTCTTCAGAACTAATGTCACCGTGGCAACGTGGAGGTGATTAACAGTGCACGGACAGAGATTGTTTGCGAAGGGTTGCTGGAATGAGTTTCGGAAAAAACAAGCTCTAGTTTGTTATAGCAGGATTCTATCGACTGCGTCCCAACCTAATGGGCTTTATAATTAACAGCAGTAATTTTCAGCAAATAGAGGCCCTTCTGTTTATAGTACAGTGGGCTGGAGGGAGACGGGAGGTTGACATTTCTCAAAATGCATTTGATTGATCTTCACCTCCCCACTGTGGGCTGTAGATGAAAAGAGCTAAGTAGATATTTCTCCTCTTTAAAGAGACCCCGTCCTTGTGCTTTTCCATTCAAGGTGGGCTTTAGCGCAGTAAATATCTCATGCTTGGCACTTGAATGGCACTTGTGTCACGATCCACACACAAAAACAAGGTAGGATCCAAATTGCAGTATATTTATTAAGGGCCAATCCATTACATCATAATCCAGTCCAAGGTCCATGGAGGGGAACAGGAACAGCGGGTGATGGCTTAGCCGGCGGCCAGGGTGAAACGGACAGTCCATCGTGCAGCAAGGGAGAAGCAGACAGTTCATCGGGCGGCCAGGGCGGAGACCACAGGCGATCGGGCGGCCAGGGTGGAGACGACAGTCCATCAGACGGCCAGGGCGAAAACGTCAGTCGATCGGGCGGCCAGGGCGGAGACTTTCCCTCGGGCGGCCAGGGCGGAGACTTTCCCTCGGGCGGCCAGGGCGGAGACTTTCCCTCGGGCGGCCAGGGCGGAGACTTTCCCTCGGGCGGCCAGGGCGGAGACTTTCCCTCGGGCGGCCAGGGCGGAGACTCTCCCTTGGGCGACCATGGAACAGGGACAGACACCGGCTGCTCAGGAACAGATACCGGCTCAGGAACGGACACAGGCACCGGCTCAGGAACCGGCTCAGGAACGGACACAGGCACGTCGGCGGCTATCTTGTCTGGAAACCCTGGCTCAGCAGACGTGACGTGAACAGTCTCTGGATCGGCAGACGTGACGTGAACAGTTTCTGGATCGGCAGACATGCCAGGTCGCTGGGGTGGCGCCGGCAGGGCGAGCAGCTTGAGCGGGGCCGGCAGGGCGAGCAGCTTGAGCGGGGCCGGCAGGGCGAGCAGCTCGGGCGGGGCCGGCAGGGCAGGGGCGCGGGCAGAGCAGGGCGCCTGAGCGGCGCGTCAGGGATGGCAGTCACCTCCAGAATGGTCTCTGGGTTAAGAGCCACCGGACAAGTCGTTGAGGAGGGGTTTCTCCTCCTCCGTCTCCGGACCACCGGAACAGGGACCACCGGAACAGGGACCACCGGAACAGGGACCACCGGGAAGACAGTGGGCTGTTCGGGGACAACCACTGGGACGACAGCGGGCTGCTCGGGCACGACCTCCGGTTCATTGGGAAGGCAGGAAGTCTTCTTCCTCCTCCGCCGTCTTTGATGGCGAGATGCAGGCTCACGGCTGGACATCACCGGCCCAGGATCGACGAGAGACCGAAGCGGAGAGTGGTGCCGGGGCTCACATCTAGCCCCTCCTCTCCTGCGGCCTCCCCGGGTACCTGAAAACCTGGCCAGCCGTGTTCCCTCAAAGGATGGTCCGTGTCTGATGGAAGGGGGTTCAGGGGAATTGACCGCCATAGTCTCCTCCGTGATCCGGGCCCACAGAGCGAAACACTGGAAAAGGTTCATCCGGGGCGGAACCTCTTCGGATTGAGAGTTCCCCCCCGCTGCCTCCTCTCCCTCTCGGTGGCTGGGGAAGAGTCATGGAAAAACATACCTCTGGATCTTAATGTGACGGAGTCCTTCTGTCACGATCCACACACAAAAACAAGGGTAGGATCCAAATTGCAGTATATTTATTAAGGGCCAATCCATTAGTATAATCCAGTCCATGCAGAGGTCAGAATCCAATGAAGCAATCCAACACAAGAACTTTGCAATACCCAGTTCACACACAAAGGATAGCCCAAAATCGAAGCTTATTATTTACTCACCCTCATGTTGCTCTTTTCAATATAATAAAGTAAAAGAGAACTGGGGCTGTCATGCTCCAAAAAAAAAAAGAAAAAAAAAGAAGCACCATATTGAAGTAGTCCATATGATTTGTACACCACATTCCAAACCATACAATAGCTTGAACTTGTTGTTCAGTGAAAATCCTGACATCTGCCTTACCGCTCATTGGTTTGCTCATGATAGAAGTGATAATGTCTGAATGTGAATGAATCTTTCTTTTGAGTCAGACCTTTTCAGAAAATGAGTTCATCCAGTTCATGAACCAAGTTTCAAGTTAATTTAATTGATATTGCGCATTTAAAAACAGCCAGCAAGGCTGAGCAAAGTGCTCAACAATATCATGTAAACAGTCTGAATGACTGAATGGTTCAACTCTCCGCTTAGATCTCCATTAAAAGTAATGGCATTGAAAAATTCAGCTGGGACATTTTTTGTGTGTTCCACAGACAGGTGGGTTTGGAATATCATGAAGGTTTGACATAATTTTCATATTTGTGTGAACTTTTCTTTTACAAGGAGACTTTAGAGAGGAGATGAGATTAAAAAAAGAGTTTTCAGACATAAATATGTCATTTGCACCTCTACTGGATGCCAGATAACATGAACGAGAAAAAAATGTCATATACATTACATTATCACATTCACATATGTATATTCCATACGTATACGTATACTAACAATAACATGTTTTCTTAGGAACCACCCAATATATTTGTTAATGAATGAGACTTTTGTCACATACCAAGCTGAAATGAAATAAAGTGAGACAGGCTCATTTATGGTGATGTTTAAGGTGACAAGATGAGCTTTGTGTCATTTTATCTCATGCTCTCCACTAATAGAGCTCTCTTCTAATCCACTGTTATTATTCGTGACAGTAGTATGTGTCAATCCACAGAAATTTGTGAAGCTAAGGTAAACCTTACTATTTCCTTTGCTCATAGCCTCTCATTTGCATTTTCTGGACCATGTTGGATTAAATTTCACTATTTATTATTATACGGAAAAATGTGCTTGACATTTTGTGTTGCTGTGCTGCGAAATTAAATTCTGTTTTGATGGCTTTGGTAATCGTTTTAACCGTGCTGTCTAACTGTTTAATCATTTGAGATAAATATATTATAGTATCAGGGAATAAATAGGCATGATTATACAAAAAGCATACTTCCCTAAATAAAATGTTCTGCACCCAAATCCATATTCTGCCATTCTGTAAGTATATTTTGTGCCAAAAATCATCAAAATTCCCTTCCATCTCTTGAGGGACTGTTCCTAGCTCTCAGATCTGAATTTCTAGCCTTGAGCTGCATTATATTGGTCCATTAGCAACTCAAATAAACACATACAGACAAACTGATCCTCTGCTCTGTGGTTCATTAAAATGGAAAGTAATAAAGACTGCTAATAAGGTGAGTAAGCCAATACAGAAAATACCCTCCTTCTCAGTAACAAGCCTCTCTGTAGATGTATTGTAGCAAATACCAAAGCTTGCCCTGCAGTTTCCCGGCACAGACTGACGAATCAGATCGAGGACATCGGCACTTGAACTTAAACTGTGTTTAACCCACTGATGAAACTAATGCTTGAAGGTGACTGTAATGAATCTGGTGGCTGTAGAAAGTGCACGACGAAGGATATGGTGATAGATACAATGTCTTTAATTAGCAAACTCAAGAACATTCACATCACATTAACACAAACAATAACCGACAAGGACTGAACAGAACAGGGAGTATAAATACACCGTAAATGAGGACACTAAACGGGAACAGCTGACAAGACTTAACTAATTAGAAACAATAGTGACTAACGAGAACTAATACAGACTGTGACATGTCCCTGAATGATAAAATAATTAGTTTTTTTTTCCAAACAGTTCAAAGTCTGATTTAAGTAAGGGATAATGTAAACAAGACAAGGCTCCTCACCAAATAAATCAATACGTGAACATTAAATATTTTTGAAATTATTTTATTATTTACCTGCATATTATCTTCTTATGACTTTTTCTTCTTATGACTTCACTGATGCCAGATCTGGGCCATAAGCAGGCCATAGCAATGCCACATGTCAGCCAAGAGAAAATAAATAAACCAGAACTGGACCTTATCTAAGCCACAAAATCTGTGTATATTAAATATTGAGTCATCTCAGCCTTAATAAGCCTGTTACAAGCAGAATCACTGAAGGAAAGAAGAGAACAGAAAAGGAGACGAGCAGAAACACAAGAACTACAACAGACTTCAGCCACAGCCTTAGATGAAATCAACTGAAGAGAAAAGAAGACATTACATCTCTCAAGATCTCAGAGGAGGATTAAACAACTCCACAAACAGCATTACCAGCTTCACTTATTACTAACCAGACTGACTTTATTTCTTTTAGACGTCTACAAAAGTTTGTATTGAGAATTAACAAGGGTTTAACTCTAATGTGTTTCATTAGACGTCACCATAACTATGATTATTGTTTCCATTAGTTGGGCTCTTAACTCTTATTATAGCTTTCGTCTTTTTTGTCCACTGTGACAGTGTGTTTGTTAAACATATTTGCAGCAGCAAAGAAAGATAAAGAGAAATGAGATCAGGTATGATGGTTACCTGTTGATGGCTTTATAATCATCATGAAATAGCCTGATTCACTGATGTTTTTTTAATCTAACAATTATGTTGTTCCATTAATACATTAATACTACAAACCCTGTGTTACTGCAGCATGAGATTCAGCAGTATTATAACAATCAGTTAAAATATTTTAACAAACATGAGCACTGGCAAACAGGAGTGAGCCACCCAAGGGCCGTCATTCCACGCTGCATGTGGGCCAGATCATCTTTCCACGTGGGCCGGATCTGGGGCGTCACAATGTTGCTATGTGGGTGTTATGTGTCATTTGTGACCCTGGATCACACAACCAGTCACAAGTAGCACGAGTATATTTGTGACAATAGACAACAATACATTGTACGGGTCAAAATTATAGATTTTTCTTTTATGCCAAAAATCATTAGGATATTAAGGAAAGATCTTGTTCCATGAAGATATTTAGTAAATTTCCTACCGTAAATGCAGCACAATCGTGAACATAAATGGACAACTTTAAAGGCGATTTTCTCAATGTTTTGATTTTTTTGCACCCTCAGATTCCAGATGTTCAAATAGTCGTATCTCGACCAAATATTGTCATATCCTAACAAACCATACATCAATGGAAAGCTTATTCAGGTTATGTATAAATCTCAATTTCAAAAAATTGACCCATGTGACTGGTTTTGTGGTGCAGGGTCACATTTAAGGATTAAAATGCTCGGCTAAAGTAGGTCCAGGCAGGTCTTGACCGCATTACATGTCCATATCACTTCGCCAAATGATTTCAGTTATTTCAAAGGTCCTTATACAGCCTACAACAGCAAAATAACCAGAACCCACAACAACACTGACCAAGCAAATAAATAATGTAAACAATAGGATAAAAACGTCTAATTATTTCCATGTTTTTTTTTTTTTTTGCCACAAAAGTAAGTTTTATTATGTACGGAAACATGTTTCACTATTATAGAGATGCTGCTCCTGAGCACTGTTGAGAGACACACAGACTCTCTCTCTCTCTCTCTCTCTCTCTCTCTCTCTCTCTCTCTAATAACTGCATTAGTCTGCTATCAATGGCTCAAGCCTCCGTTACTAGCTCTAAAATGACGTTTTGGAATTAGCAACGGAAGCATGGGATGAGATGCGTAAGAAATTAGTCCTACACGCTAGAAACCTGACAAATGTCCTGAAAAACAACATCTGAACAATGTCTTGAGGTGTGGTTACCGCAGTATAAGCAGAATAATTGACTCCGTTCCATTGAATTATTAGAAAATAATGTACACTAGAGCTCTGCTTTGCGTCGTGGCCACAGTACCACCTCAGGTGTGCATTATTTTCTAATAATTCAAAGGCCAGTCATCAATTATTTCTTACTTAAAAGCTCTGACTTTTGATTTCAGACTTGCTTTGTCAAATCTGAGCACATGTGAGACGCTGAGATCACTTCTGAAACTCTACAGGTGATGAATCTACAGTTACTAAGGTCCTTTTCTAAGGAGAAACATTTGAGAAGGGTGATATTTAAGGAAAGTTCATTTTAATCTTTTGCTGTCTAGAAGAAATAATTAAGATTTTGAAGAGATCACATTTATGAGTTTTTTTTCTCTTACAGGTCTCTGCGTCCCCTTATCCCTAAAAAGCCCCCAGTCCCATTACAGTAGACAACCTTGTCTCACATGGCAGGTGTTTTCTTGAGGGTCGGAGCAAGGGAATGGCAGCAGAAGGAGTTCTTGTCATGCAGCACACTCAGCTTTGTCCTCACCATGAATATCCAACGTTATAATCACCTGCCTTCAGTGAACTGCCATTGAGAGGTTGTAATCTAACAATGTCTGCACACCAATTATCCTCTAAATGAAGTTTTACAAAGCCTCTCTGTCAGCCCCAGGACTGGCACCTCAAGATATTTTTGTGAAGTTGTCATGATTCTCATCTTTGTGACTAATGCTACGTGAAGGAAGATGATCGCTTGCGGTTAAATTAAATTTTTGCACAGAGAAATTCTTACAGGGAAAATGCCAATAGTATGACAAGCGAGATTTTAAAATAATTGCACCTTTCACTGAAATAAAAACAAGCATTTCTCCAAAAGACGTTGTGGACAGGTAGTCATCCAAGATGCTGCGTGAGGAACCTTTTATAAAAAGAGTTTAAAGACAAAATAAATTCAAAATGGACTCTCTTAAAAGACATTTCTGCTCTTATTGAAATTAATAAGTGCTTGTTTTTCTGAGGAAAGCAAATGCTTGTCTTCGCAATCTTTTACCAAAATGTAATATAAATTGCTTCGCCTCTGAAATGACTTTCCATTTTGGCTGATGTCGCCAAACTCTCTTATTTTTCAACCATGTGTGTGTGTGTGCATTATTTAGTTATTAGGCGGTGAGAGGGAAAAGAACAGAAGAAATGGTAAAAAAAGAAAATTGTTTAATCAAAGGAATGGAATGTAAACAGAATGCATTAAAGGCTTTAAATGCAGGCTTTAAAGGCATTAAAGTAAGATTTTTCAGCTTTTTTAACCAGGGTAACGGCCCATGTCAATGACGTCATATCCGCGTTACCATAAATGTTTGGTTTTACTTCCTTATTATATTATGTTTTATTTGACAGGTGAGCAACTGTTTGAATACCTTTATCGACAGAAAACTAATCGTTACATAGCTCAACACGGTTAGTCGTACTGTTTGAATCTCTTGTTTCTTGATTTACCACTAGTAACATGTTTGTACCATGCCTCAGGGACAGCACCATGTAGGCAAGTGGCTAACATAGCCACAGTAAAACAGCATTTTATCCATCATATAATATATTTTAAAATGAATTTCATGCCATTAAGCAACACAAGTCATCCAGCTTTTATTAATATGACATTCTAATATCGATAGCTTATAGTGTTTAGCTTACAGTGCAACAAGTGTCTGATACCAGACACAAAGCGAACGCACAGAGTAACGTTAACATAACTTTCAACGCACTCAAATGTATTTAAGTAGGATTGTTTTGACCAAGTAAAACAGCGCTATTACCCCAACATTTTAATTCGTCAAGTAAAGTGACCTGTATAAGTGGTAATTCAGCACTTATTCTAATGAATTTTCATTCATTAGAATGAAATCAAATAATCTTAATGTACATTATCAAATGTAATTGTAACAAAGTTAAAGTTCATGGAAGAAGGAGGCAGACATGAAACATAACTTTAATCATAAAATAAACATAAGCAACAAAACAAAAGGAGCAGCAGCGGCCGACTGCGGGATATAAGTAAAAAAAACAGCAAGTTAAAATGCCACAGGCTCTCAGGCTGAGCCCTGCTTCATACCACAGTAACATCAATAAAACTTTAATACATTAGCTCACTGATACACATTATTTCTGCCCGAGTCCCGTCAGATTGCTTTCTAATGATGGCTGTGGAAGTGAAGACGACAACTCTCATGGTTACCCGCTCATTCACAGCGGCATCAAGCTATGCCTTTGTTTTGAATAAGCGACATCTAGTGGCGAAAATTACATACTGTGCCTTTAAGAATGGTATTGAATTGGAAGACACAAAGTACAGAAAAGACAATATACCATTTTTTTGCAGAAGTAAAAATGGGTTGTGAACTATTCCATGTTGACTTCAAGGTGATAAACTCAAATATGCATCACTGTTGCAGACAGTGTGAATCGCAGAGAAAAGAGGAAAAAAAGTCAAGTGAGAGAAGAATGCTTAACATGACAGATGTAGTGGGTGTGTTGACAGAAAACAAAAGAGCTATGTGGGAAGAGATTTGAGCCAGGTTTAGTTTAAGGCAAGAAGTATACAGTGCCATACTGCATGACTATTCTCTCAAGACCACAGCAGGAAAACTTCAGCAGTGCGAGCCTCTCATGCAGAAAGAGCAATTATATAGCAACACAACAAATCTATCTAATCTCCACTTTTACCTCTTTTATTTGCTGTGCTCAAGCTTTCTGATGAAAACAAACAACAAATGAATCTAAGCCTCAAGCATACGAGTGATACATAATCTAGGTGAAAATCTATAATTTTGAACAGAAGTTAGTTTAAAGGGTTCATACAAAAGCCAATGCCTTGATCCCGATTTCATTTTAATGGTCTATTTAAAAAGACATTTCAGGGTTGCAGAGTGGCAGAAAATGAAACATCCTCGTGTTTTTCACGCACGCAGATCTCGAGAATTAACAGCCCTTTAGGCAGCATCTTGGTGATTTTCTAAAAATATAATTTCAATCCACTGATTTTTCCATCTTTGTTGCCTTGACAACACGTCTAAACAAGGAATGGTTACCTGGACAACAAGCCCGAAAGACAATCATTAAAGCCATCAGTGAAAAGACATGCTTGTTTTGCTCTGTGACTGAGGGCTAGAGCACTTGGGCAGGAGCTCTCGCTGAACCCAAATTAAACAATAAACAAGCCATCAGTGAGAAAGCCATCAGTGCATCCCATGCAATATAATTCTGGAACTTCACCTATTTGATCTAATGAGCGCAAATGCGAATAGCATCTGTTTCTGATCACACCGACGGAATGCGATGAACTGATGGGATTTGTGAAATCAAAGAGATTGATGAGATTTCGAAAATGCCATTTAAAGTTGCCACAGTCCATCATGAGTTATACTGTAGATGTGTCTGCACCCTTGACCGTGTCTCTGGGGTGGGTTGTTTACCTTCCCGCTGCATAGACACATGTTAAATTGGCCCAGTCAGAGCCCGCAATTGGTCCTGCATTGGGCCCGCTAACCCCACAGGTGATCCGGACCCCTTTCTCCTCCACTGACCATCCCAAACTGCACGAGCTTGTTGACTCACTGAGGGTTTGTTTTCCCTGCCCGCATCTCCATCAATGCCTGCTCATTGTACTGTAACACTAGCTATCAGAGGAGAATTGTCACGGTGGCTGACTCACAGGAAATGGCCATTTCCTTGCTGATTGTGTCTGTTGTTTGCAATTTAGATGCCACCCCCGAACTGGAACGCTCCTGTGCTGCCGAGATTGTTCCTGAGTGGAGACGAGGTCTCTCTACACAATCAGAGGGCTTTAAGAGCAATCTGAATCACAGTCTATTTCACCAGTGACGCTTTTTTTTATTTTTTTTACCTCTTCTCATTCTAGATGGTTTCCAGTGATTGTGGATCTTCAGTCACGGACAGTAAACAAATGAGTCACTGAAAGAGGTTCCATTCAGCTGTTTGGAAAATGAATCAAATTAGCTTTTTAGGTTAGTAGTTTGCTACGGCTCAGCCGTTGTTGCATTGCAATTTCCCTTATGTTGTTGCAAACCTAATAAATGGGGTTCTTTATAACCTTGGCCCAGGATGGCAGCTTCTTGACCTGTTTGTTCTGCACAGAACAAAGAGTTTTGTAAAAACTACGTTTTTTTAGGGATCATTATTCTTCGTAAAACAGCGGTACCTATGCTCTGCCTCCATCTGCGAGAATGGCGTATTACTTTCTTGGGGGAATTAATTAATTCAGCAAAGACTAATATTTAATATTAATGCCAGGAGAATGAATAAACTCAAAGAAAAACAACATTAAAAGGGTTAGACTAATTCAAGGATACTGGAGCAACTGTATTTTTATTATAATTTTTTTTTTTTGGATTTTGGTGTGGTGTTGCAAATCGCTATAATGAATTAAGCAGCACGAAAAAGTGCAGAAAAGAGAAAACTTTTAAAACCAAAACACTGTCTCCCAAGACAAGCAAAGAGCAAGTGAAGCCATGCATTACAAAGCTAAGGGAGCTTGTTTTAATATGACTTGCATATTCAATGCGGCCCAAGGCATGTTTGTATAGATATGAGAATTTGGAGAGAGCGCCTGTTGGAATCTGCCGAGACCTCTGTTGGTGCTTGTGCATACATAAATCATGAAATGAAATAGTATATTATCATCATAGTACATTATCATATCAACATTAATGCTTATTTGTATGGGTGAACAAAGAGCCCTATCAAATAATTCGACAAAGAATTCAGAATAGTATACTAAATGTGTGCACAGTATGGGAATTGTTAGTCACATTTTGTTTTGTTTTTTAAGATACAAAGTGGATTACAAATGCAAAATAACCAGTTTTATTTACAAGTTGCATAGGCTGTTTATATTCGGAATTACACCTTCTATTTGATGAGGTCATATGACAACAATGCAGCTTAAAATATTTATTTTGAACACTATTTCACTTACTATTTTTAAAAGTTGGCATGAAAGGGCTGATGAATTATTAAAAAATAATGATGTGCATGGATAACTAGTTTATAGTAAACAAATCTTTGCAAAATTCCAAAAAAATAAATTGTGCATTTTGATTTCATGGTGACTATGCAGAAAGAGCAGTAGCTTAAAAATTGGACCCTTTTCAAATCATGAGTTCTATTTAAAATATTTAGGCTATTTAGTAGGGAATGGTATAGCTTTAAAAACAAGTCATGAGAACCCCCCTGAATTAACTAAAAACTGAAAAGACTTTGGAGCAAATAAATGCACGTGGCACCATACATGCACAGCACATTCATTGAGCATGTGATGGAGGCACTCTCTCAACTGAATTCCACCTTGTAAAAACTTTGGCGCTAACAATTTTAGCGGTACCGGATATGCGAAGCAGGTGCACGAGGTGGAATTAGCGGAGTTCGGTAAGTTCGCGGTTATTTTTTGTTAACGTTTATTGCTGCCGTGCTGTTAGATAAACAAAACATGCATTTATTCTGATCGTTTTGCTTCGTTCTGATCAATATGGCGTGTATGTTATCGTAAATAAAAGCAGACAATTCATTTAAAATGTTTTATTGAAATATAGTAGTCAAGTAGTTGGTTGGCCTGTATTTCGCACTTTGTGTTTAATTGTGGGTGTGGATGTTGTTTTATAAGGTATAAGGTATTTAAAAGGGTTTTAGTCTTACATCGTTAAGTTAAAAACCTCAATGCTCAAATGACAGTATTTATGCATTGTCTCAAAACTAATGACAAGACTATAGCCAGTCAGATTATAATTTTTCTATAGGCCTACAGCAGCAGCACAAAATGTTTAACATATTGCTTTCAGATAAAATAATTTAAATCAAAATTTGAATGAACTTATTTATTTTTGTTGTAGGCCTATTTCAAGATATCCCCGTTGGTAGTATGATAACATTTCATGGGTTTTCACACTGAAAACATGCATTCGTTCTTCTTTGTTAAATTCAAATTCCAATTATACATCCTATTTTCTACCAGTCGGCCTAGTTGTGACTCATAGGGCCTCAATATGCAGCATTAATGAAAACTAAATGCCACAGAATAGAAAAACACTGCCAATGAACGTCATACTTTGAGGAGTGAAACTCATAAATCAGACGCTGAAATTAAAAGGCATTTGATAATGACAAATGGCTCCTCTCTACCCTCCTCACCGAGGATGGACTGATCTGATGTGCTGCCGCTTATTCCCACAGCATGATGGGATAGCATCAGTCTTCTGATGCTGGCCGTCGCTGATGGCTTGGCACAGTGGGAGCTTCAGAGCTCCAGGAAAGCTCGGACGACACAGTCTGCTGATAGCCAGGCTGGTTATACCTCACTAAGGAGCACTGTATGTCTTGAAGAAAGCCTAAAATGAGAATAAATGGTAGGTGTCAATCCCAGAGGGGAGGGCCGGTCATCTGGAGAAGGAAAGATGTATGAACACATAAGGATGGGTAATTCCATCTCTCCACCAAGAGAGGAGACAGAATGACTTCAACAATATCTGTGGCCTGTAGTGAGACATTTCTAGTTGTTGTTTCTCTTTCTGGGTAAAACTCTCTGTAGAGTGACTTAAGGTATTTCTTTATGTGTAATGCTATCAATTTAAATAAGAAAAGCTAAGCAGTTGCAAGAGTATATATAACATCAGTTGGTGTAATACTCTGTACAGCAAATGAGCTTTTGTTCTATTCAAAATTTAGAGGGATTTTTTTTTTTGACCAATCAGAATTCTGTAACAGAATCAGTTTTATAACACAATATGGAACAGAATACTGAATGAACACTGTTTTTATTGCATTTCAGTACCTTTGGGACGAAGCTTTAGGATGAATATCAGATTGCGCAGACAGAATTAGAACTGCAATAAATAATACAGTACATTAATAAATTGAATTTAATGTCATTGATTTGAGGGCATTCTTCTTGAATAAAATAGTTTAATGAAAGGCCTGCTGAACAGATCCTCACTGTGGCAAAGCATAAAAATCATTTGTGTTTTATCCCTGTCTGGTGGGTTTGTGGCGAGGACAGAGTATAATCAATCAATGAAAGACAAGAGGAACGGAAATGCTGGCTGCAAGGTTAAGAAAAAAACACTGACATTGTGAGGGACTGTATTGTCTCTTGTATGCATGATTTGGAAAGGGTTTAAATAGCACTCGACAGCAATTTAAAGAACTACAATAAAACGCTTTGTTCATACTGTCCATTGCACAAATTAAACTTTGAGCATATTTGCCAACTTCAAAAGTAGAAATATGCCGAAATAAAAATAGAAGAAATAAAACAGAGGAGCTAGCTTTATTACCAACAAGGTCATCTTGCATTTTCTACCCTTGTGTTAGAGATAATTTTTGCACATCACATGCAAGTTTGACAAATTTTGCTAATGAGGCTTTTGTCTTTGGACTTTCTTTGGAAACTCAACAGCATTTCAGAGGAAAGAGGTCCTTTCGAATACAAAATTAGGAGGACTTGGGAGGAACTCCAGTGCAGAAGCCCACACATATTCCCGTGTGAGACTGTACACATAGAAAAACAAATGAGAAAGGAGATTTGTAAAATTAGTTTCAGTGTTGATTTAAAACACTCATTCTCAGCGACGCTTTGGGTGTTATATGAATCACAAGGCTTGTTGATAAATGGAAAATGAAATAACTAATGACTGATTGCAAAAGTGAACAGGGAGTTTCCTTGGAGACAGTAATTCAAAGCTTTCAGATATTCTGCGTACAATGGCATGTTAAGAATTGATCTGCATGGCTTGCAACCATATTTAACAAATTCAACATGAATAAACCATGCAATACTGCAGAGTTGCTTGCAGGCCATACGGTCGACAAAGATAAACCGATATTAATTACAAAATATTGTAGAAAAGAAAGATGAAACATGTTTGAACAAAGCAGTATATATCACCAGTGGAAAGCTGTAAAAAAAAAATGCCCATTCATTTTTTTGAATACATTTCGGTTTATTGCTCCATAAATCCTGGTCAACGCTTTGCTAAAGTGCAGCCCCCCAAAAAAGAAGTATAGACTTGTGGAAGGAAATATGTGTGATTAGGCCAAAAGAATGGTCTTGCCCTTTCTCACCTTGTGTAATGGTTCAGCCACCACAGTCAAGAGCTTCGTAGTGGGTTAATGAAATCTCCAAATTTCCCCTTTGAGAAAAGAATGTATTGATTGGAGACGGCCGGAGGAATTCAATATCTCCATGGTGATCAGATTAATCATTTCTGTTTGCACTTTAAATATTGGGTGGATGCGGTCAAGAATATCATATCTTTGATACATGAAACACCCGATTTTCTGTCACCTTAACCGTCGTAAACAAGACCATAATGCTTCAATGTCACAACAAACGCAGGCATGGCGAGTAATGAATATTATGAGGGTTTTGTCAGCTTGTGCAAAGTGTGTATATGAATGGAGGGTATTATTAGTCAAGATTGCACCTTCTTTTATGTCCTCCTCTATATCGATATCTGTTTAATCAATAAAAGCACTTCGTCTTTAGCCACGCCGGTCAATGCAGGGCATGAGTTGTGATTCTCATCCCAGACCAAAGAAAATTAATTTCTAACGCAGCCATGTCGCAATTGTTGTTAATAGTGTGAGGAGAATCTTTGAGGAGCCCCTCAAGAACGCTTACTTAAGCATGCGACCGTGGAGTAGTTATGGCCTCGTCACAAGAGAAATTCAAATTTTTTGAAATTGATCGAACAGGTCCAAATCAAATGAATCAGATCAAGGGTAATGGTAGGCCTCATCTGGCAGGCTTTTCTCCCTGACGTGGAATTGGGAGGGATAAAAATGAGGCGTGCGAGCTGAAACGAACGGGAGCTGATCACTCTTTTGTTCAGTGTCGCAATCAGACGGAAGCCCCCAGGACTTAGTGTGAGGCAAATCTGGCCAATAAATCTGCAGGTTCCCAGAACAGACTAATGAAAACTAATGGACAGCTTGTGAATAGACTCATCCATCCTGCTTGTTTTCCCTGACCGGCACCATGTAAGATGTAACTGCCGTACCTCGTTCCGCTTTTAGGGCTCTTTAGATGCAGGCTGTTCTCGGAGCAGAGCGGCGGCCTCTTGAGCAGACTACAGTGAGTCTTTGAGTTTATGCTAACGCACGTGCACGCAAACAAACAAGCTTGGCAAAATAGACATCACGGTGGGCCTGGAAAACACGGATTAATCCTGAGAATAGATATTTTGTGTGAAATTCCATTTCCAGCCTGTAAGGGGAATGTTTCGAGTGAATAGCACCAATCAATTCTGAAGCCAGGAATTCAATGATCGCCGGTGATTACTGTCGTAAATTGCTTTTCATCTTTGATTTGATACGGGCTAGATCTGTTGTGAATTATTAGTGTGTTGCTGATGATATGAGTGGGCAGGCGCTCAAGCTTTTGGAAGCACACGCACTCACGCACACTCACACACACACACACCCAGATGTGCTCAGACTGATCTCAGGCCAGGCAGCTGCACAGACCAAATAGAATGTAACTTTGATTTTTCACCTCATTTCATTCGCAACTGTCAAATTCGTTTCCATTCCGATGACATCTCCTTTACCGTGCCACAGCCGTTATGGTTTTGCTTTCTAAAAAAAAGCGATGGAGAGAAGATAAGGCAGCTGTTGCCCGGCACTCGTTCTCGCAGAGTGTCTGTCCTAACGCTTCCCCCTGTGCCATTCAAATGACTCACGGCGGAAAACAATGAAGTCATGCAAATGCCCTTTCTGGAGTGCCTCCCTTCCCGTGGACAAAAAGTGTTGACAGGCCAACCTTGAATACGTGCGGGACCACAGCTTCTGATTTCTGCTAGATATTGTTGTCGCTTGAGAATGTGAAATCGTGTTTGCCAACATAGGCATTGCTGAATATCAATTTGTGCACCTGGAGGAAAGTCCCAATTTGGTAGGGTGGGTTCATTATTCTTCTTAATGAAAAACACAACAAAACAGTATAATGCCAAACTCGCTTAAAAAGGCACTTTTACATTTAGCTTTGAAACCAAATCTTCCTTCATCGTCTTGTCAGTCAAGAGTGAGGCGAAATGGGCGAAGTGAGGTGAAATCTGTCTCCTGCTGCGACTGTTGTTTGGTTCACACTGAATTGAGCAGACACATTTTTTCAGTTTGTAATAGTAGTGTCTGTTCTCTGACTGAACTAAATGATTTTTATTACTATAAACAAATCAAAACGACATTGGGGGCGGTGCCGCAGTGGGCAAGTGATGTAACCGGTGTTGCGGCTGAACACTGGTAACACCGGCTATCATAGCTAGCCTATTATGGAAGTGCTAGTCCATAAGGTACTGTACTGATCATTTTCACATAGCTGGATTCATCTGTTACACGCTAGTTTTGGGATAACATAGCACTGAAATGTATTTACTCTTCCTGGAATGGTTGTCTGGTCTGGTACATCCCCTGGGGTACACAATAATAAAAATAAAAAAACAATGGTGGTAAATAGATGTTTCTAGACAACCTCAAGTCCCAGGTGGGATTTGACCACATGAATAAGATATGGAGGCCGTAACTACATCCTGTCATCGGCATCTTGCCGTCTCGATTCCCTTTGGGCCGTGCGATGAAAAGCCCTGAGAAGATAACCCGGTCTTTGCTGGACTGACCAGTGCTTGGATAAACTAGCTCATGTTGCAGCGTTGTCTTGATGCAGAGATTTATTAGCCATTGGGGACTGTTCAAACCCTGCCTCTGTATTGTGCAGCTATCTGAACCATCTCACGGTAAGAGACACTGCCGGTCTGCCCTTGTGAGGATTTATTTAGGGGAAAGTGATAGACTGTATATCAACCCTTGTTCTCTTTTTTTCCCTCCCTCCCCCCCTCCCTTTCTCCCTTTCTCTCTCTCTCTCTCCTTTGTTGCACACTTCATTTTCCAGCTTCTCCTGAAGTATATGTTTGGCTGTAGCCGGGTCTCTGTGACAGCTCTGCAGTCTCCTGTTGTCATGACGGCCGTCATGAGTGATGTTGCTAGGGCTCAGGCCCTGGGTAATCCTAATGAGGCACAGCATTAGGGCCTGCTCTCAAATGCTTTGTCAACAGGCTTCAAGCTATCTTCCATTAGGACTGAGCTGCTGCAGTATTAGCGGCTGCTATATCTCTTGGTTTCGACAAGGGATTCGATGGTCTAAAGGTTAGATGGCTTCAAAGTGCCGGGAGTGATGGCTGGCATCCATATAATCAAACTCACAGGTGCTATTGTTATTCAAATGAATGTCAATTACATGCTCCGCTCAGTATGTTAAGAGGTGTAAACACCTGGGCTGATGAACTCCGCCTGAGGGGTGAGAAGCCGGTGTCATTAGCATGCCTGTTAATTTATTTGTCATGTTGATGGAATGGCTTGTTTTCTTCTGCATGTAAGTTCATTTCATGTGTGTCAATTATTTTATTTATTCTGTGTTAAGGTGTCTTCACACTTGTAGTTTGTGTCTCTTGATTATTTTGGTCCGGGCCAAAAAAGAAAATGATACGTTTAGACCTGGTTGGCTTGGCTTATAGTTATTTTTAACACAGAATCTATATGAAACAAAAGTCATAAGGATAATGTTACAACCTGATTAGACAGTGTTTATGACTTATATTTTGCAAACTTATTGAATAGGCTTGCTGCGGTAGTCTGTGTTACCGGTGTTACAGAGTGTTCAGTTGTACATGATTACATTACTTGCCCACCACGGCATCTTGCCTCCACTGTCGTTTTGCTTTTTTATTGAGATAAAAACCATTTAGTTCAGTTGGATAACGGATGCTAGTACACGCTCCAATTATAAACTGAAAGCGTCTGCTTTGCTCCATACAGCACGAGCTGTAGAGTCACAGAACAGTGCAGCAGGGTTAGGGTTGCCAACTTCCGAAAAGAAAAATGTGGGACAATCGTGGTTCTTTACAGGAAAATAAGGGACACTCAAAATATTTGTACGGTATCACACAGTATTATGTCATTTCAGGCTCGTATGTGTTTAAAAGTTTCTCAGACATAGCCTAAACATATTTGTTTTGCCTGTTTATGTACAATTTAATTCTAAAACGAATTTTAAGGTCACACAAAAAAGTCACATTATAGGCTACACAAAACATAGTTCAAAATAATAGCATTTATCTGAAATAGAAAGCTTTTGTAACATTATACACTTTAAAGAAATTATAGCCTACTTTTATTCAGCAAATATGCATTAAATTAATCAAAAGTTACAGTAAAGACATTTATAATGTTACAAAAGCTTTTTTATTTTGGATAAATCTCCTTTGAACCTTCTATTCATCAAAGAATCTTGACTTCTTCTTTTTTTAAAACATTAATAATAATCAGTGTTTCTGGGGCAGCAAATCACATCAGCATATTATTCCCGCAGGTAGATTGCATGTTGTCTTGCGTGGCTGGATGTTGGACTTATGAACAATAATCACGTTGTTTAAATTCACCAAAACTGATTTGCCGAAATAGAAACCCGGCCGGACAGTGAAAGGGATTTGCCGTTAGCGCGAGACCGGATCGAACCGGGAGCGATCAGACAGCTGAGGATTCTGTTTGCAAATCAAATTATTTGTCCCAAAAGAATAATTAATTCTTATTTTATAGTTTATTGGTATGGTCTGATGCGTGTGATTGGATGATGACTGGTGTCGTGATCATTCTCAATTGTCGTGTTGCTGTTGTATGAGTCAGATCAGCTTAGCACTCAATAAACGGGACAAGGTAGGTCCCGAACGGGACAAATAAATTAGGCCCAATAATCGTGACGTCCCGGCTAATTCGGGACAGTTGGCAACCCTAAGCAGGGTTCAGATTTCACTTATTACGTGACAAGAATAAGGAGAGATAAGATGACTGACAAGACGATGGCATCGTATTTGGTGCGCAACAGATTCTGAGTGTCAGTAACAAATATCTCTTCTTGTAAAAATATCATTGTGCACTCAGTACTGCTGTTCCCTATACACAGAGTACCCATGATCACAAATTTGAAAGTGAAAAGCGAGCATACATTCAAAAGCGGTCTCAAACCCCTGCATATAGATAGCTGCTCCCAGATGTCTGCAAGTTATAGGCCTATCGACAGAGTACTTGTGATCGAAAATTTAAAGGCGAAAGTGAAAAGCAAACATGCATTCGTAAGCGCTGAAGCAAACCGAGACCCCCTGCACTAAAAAAATAATGTGTTGGCTCAACATAAAAAAATTAACGCAACAGTTTGCATCAAATTGTTGGAGTTATGACAACTGAAAATATTGAATTGAAATTATTTTCAACCAACAAGCTATATTGAGTTAGAGGAACCTAATAATCTGTAACATAAACACAGTTTTAAGTTGATTACACTAAGTCGCTCCAACTACTTGAGTTTTAGCCCAGGAACTAAATTAATCTTATTAATCTTATCTATATAAAATCCACAGCTATCATAACCATAATCATAAATTATTTAACATGTACAGGTAAGATAATACTTATTGTCACTGGCATTAGCGCAGTCATTGCTTAGCATCAATGTTTACCTTCATGTATTTACTCTTCCGCACAATGGTAACTACAAAAACTATAACATTACAGAAACAAACAGGTATTTCCCTTTACTAAAAACTCATAAAATAACACTTAATTTCAAAATTGACTCTCCCTATACAGTCCTATAGCATGTTGTGAACTAGAAATCCACTACCCATTTTTCAAGTTATCAAGACAATTTCATTGTTACTACAACTTATATATATATTTTAAATTGAGTTTAAATTACACACAATATTAAGTTAATGTAATGATCAAAATGATTATGTCAAGTCAAGTTATCTTCATTTATATAGCGCTTTTAACAATGTAGATTGTTCCAAAGCAGCTTTACATTGATAATAGGAAATTAAAGTAAAGTGTTTTGGCTTTATAGCAGCTCTAGAATAAAGTTATTGTCGAGCTAAAGTTAGTTTGATTGATTCACTTCCGTCACAACGATCATTAGTTATTTACTTAGGGGCCGCTAACACAACACCGTTTTAATAGAAAACTCTTAAGTTCTAGTGATGTGTCATGCGCAAAAGATGCGGCTCTGAGAGCCGATGCTTTGTAGTGAATCAGAAGAGCCGGCTCGCATCGAGTGAGAGCCGGCTCCCAGTTTTTTTCCTTTCTCTGCTTTCCTCAAGGCAGAACTTTGTTTTGATTGGTCAGCAATCGCATCGCGGCCAATCAGATGTGAGGATATGGGATCATACCATTATGTAAAAACAGAGAGGTGGGTGAAGCGAAGCAGCACTCCACTGCAAGTTAACGAGTCGTAACAACGTTAAAGGGTTAGTTCACCCAAAAATGAAAATTCTGTCAGTAATTACTCACCCTCATGTTGTTTCAACCCCGTAAGACCTACGTTCATCTTCGGAACACAAATGACGATATTTTTGATTAAATTTGAGAGCTGGATCACTTCTCCATAGGCTTATAAGGGATTGAAACTTGCTGGCCCAGAAAAGTTATTAAAGAGATCGTTAATATAGTCTAAGTGACTACAGTGGCTCAATGTTAAGTATATCAAGCGACGAGAATACTTTTTGTGCGCAAAAACTAACAAAAATAACGACTTTATTCCACTATTCATTTCCTTCTCTCTGGGCCTCGAGTTAGTTCACGTAGTGTTTTTGCGCAGCGTGTCTGTGTTACACGTCACCACGTAGGCTCACTATTGGCCGACGCTGGTCATGTGTGTGATGCGTGTGTCGTACAACACTGACACGCTGCGCAAAAACACTACGTGAAAAGACTCGAGGCCCAGAGAGAAGGAAATTAATAGTGGAATAAAGTCGTTATTTTTGTTTGTTTTTGCGCACAAAAAGTATTCTCGTCGCTTTATATAGGATCCCTAGGTTTAAAAAACTTGCATTCAATGACAACAGAGCTGTTTATTTGCTGTTTTGTTGTTAATTTGTGCAATAAATGCATAAAAACACTGCACATGAAAGGGTTTTCAACACACAAACCATTAATTTTTGCAAAGTTATGGTAAAATAAAGGCCTACAAAAAATCCTAAATTAAGAGCCTTTCGGGAGTCGAAAGAGCCGGCTCTTCTTTGGGAGCTGAGCCAAAAGAGCCGGCTCTCTGAAAAGAGCCGAACTTCCCATCACTATTAAGTTCTTTCTGCGCAAACTTCAAAAACGCGAACCAGTGAGAATGCCGAAGGCGTGCACATGCGTATTACGAGTTCAGTCTATAGGTATGTGCGTTTGAAAATATGTGCGCAGGCGTGTAGTCCTTCCCTACAAATCAACCCTCAACATACTACTTGTCTGGCCTTAAAATTAATAATACAGAATTTTTATCGCTTCCACGTAGCCATGCGAACCGGAATTATCCTGTCAATGCTTTATCTGTAGATAGGTAAAGGGAGGGGAGGGAGGCCTTCACAGGGAAGAGTTGACATTTCAGGACTGCGCTGTCGTCGCGTCCTTCATCAGATCTGGATACAGCCTGGATCCGGTGGACTGCGGTAAACCTCGGGATAAACAGAGAGACTAATATTAGCGTAGCGCCAGAATATCAGAATATGTCAGAATATGTCAACTGAACTCTACAAAATAATAGGGCTGTGTATCGCCAATAATCTGGCGTCACGATGCGTATCGCGATACAGGGGTTTCAATTTATTCTTTTAGGAAGAGGATCTAATTTTAGAAAAACTGTCCTGAACACACACCAAATGCATAAAACCTGAGCAAAAACTTTATTTATAATTTAACCAAAACGGTGTCATCTGCATTCATATCACTAATTTGTGCAGTCTAAGTAAAAGGAAAATAGTAAAATGATTGCAGGATTCTTTAGGTATATAAATAGTTTGAGGTGTGTAAATACAGTGTGCATGCATACATACAGTGCATGCATACAGTGTGGGCAGGCGCTCAAGCTTTTTGGAAACACACACACACACACACACACACACACACACACACACACACACACACACACACACACACACACACACACACACACACACACACACACAGTATAGCAGTTTTTAATTTCTAAAGTATTTAACAAAAGAAAGTACATAGTTCAATCCGTTTTGAGATAACACTGCCATCTAGTAGTAGGGTTTAAACACAAAGCCCCTGACACAAATCTTGGATGTTACAAATAAATAAATAAATAATTTGTATTTATTTTTAATAATGCTTTTGAGAATCAGTACAGTATTGCCAAACATATTGTGATATTCACATATTTTCTTACACCCCTACAAAATAATGTTTGCAACTTAAAGGGTTAGTTTAACAAAAATTCTTTCATTAATTATCTCATGTCATTCCAAACCTCCAAGATCTTCGGAACACAAATGAAGAACACAAATTCTTTGTAATGAAATCTGAGAGGTTTCTGTCCCTCCATTGACAGCCTACGCAACTACCACTTTCAAGCCCCAAAAAGGTATAAAGACGTAATTAAAATAATCCATGTGACTCCAGTGGTTTAACCCCAGTGTTATATGATATCCAGTGATATCATTTAAAAGATCATCATTTGTGTTCTGAAAATTTACATTTTTTATTTTTATTTTGTGGTTGCTACGAAACCAATTGGCCAGATAAGTTAACAAACTGCTATGCAATTTAGCAGAAGGCTAACAAGAAAAGCACACAGCTGCAGTTTGGCTACAGAATGACAAGTGAGGTGAACAGTTCTTCAAACACTCTTATGGAAACTTGGATGTTCGACATCATCAACCCAGTAACTAAGTATTATGTGCTGAGTTTGAACACTGTAGTACTTAGTTCTCTCAGAATTCATCATCTTTCTGTATATTGAGATCATTTAGGCAGCTGGCAACTCGGTAAACTCTGAATGACATTGCCAAACAGAAAATGTGATGGAGAGAGAGGAGAAACTCATAAAATCCCTGTTCAATAATTCAGCGGGTAAATGTGATCTGGCTGTCCTATGTTTATAAATCTTCTGCCACCCACAAATGCATACAACGCCTCTGGGGTGCCAGGTTTTGTGAAGATCCCACAATAACAAAACTCAGAATGAGGCAATATTACAGGCGAGAGAGAGGACAGGAAGTTCACTCTGTCTTCTCCAATATATGTGTAAATTTAGGCACTTTTAAGCTGTTGAATAATGGAACTGATCTGCCCTTGATATTCATTGGAGTAACCAAAGCCACTCAAAACTAGAGGAGCCAGGGTCGCGACCCCTCCCTCTGCTTGCTTTCCCCTTCTATTTGCTGGGCAGGAAGTTAAAAGAGAGATACAAAAACAGGCCATGCACTGATTCTGTGGGTTGTCTCTGAATGCTAGTCACACCCTTTCTGTTGTCACTCTTCATTCACGAAGAAAAATGGATTTGTGAAATTAGGAGGCAAAGTTCTCCTCTCTGGCTACTCTTTTCTACCAAAATGTTGCTGGTTGTTGTTCCAGAGCTGGTGCTTGGCCACAGAAGCTGCAAATCTCTCTCTCTCTCTCTCTCTCTCTCTCTCTCTCTCTCTCTCTCTCTCTCTCTCTCTCTCTCTCTCTCTCTCTCTCTCTTTTTAAGATCTAGCCCTGTGTGTTCACCATCTTCAGAACCAAATTATCATCTCATTAGGGAAGCATTACAGTATATATCGGTCATTAGCTTTTAAAAATGTATTGGTTACTTTCAATTTATTGTTATGCGGCTGGTATTGGATATTTAATTGTGCATGTTGATATTTAATTTAATAATTAACATTTAGATGAACTTTTCTGTCATGCTCACTTAAAGTCTTTAAATCTTTTATACTTTAACAATGTTACTGTTTTTAAATGACTAAATTAGTAAAGTCGTGGTGAAGCGGAGTAGCGATAGCTCTTGTTCTTCCGAATTGTGACGTACATCTGAGTGGAAAACGGATTATCAAATAAATAATGATCATAATTCTAGGGCAGGCACTTAGTTCAATCCATTGGTTGTTGATTGGATGGAGGCAGATCTGAATATGGGCTTGCAGTCAATTGTAAGAAAGGGGGTGGGGTTTAAGCGGACCAAATAATTGGAGAACTCCAGCAAATTGTCCCAAAAAATCAGTGCAATAAAGGCACGTTCACACAAGTCTGACATTTCACCAGAAGATTGAGTAATGACATTTTGATTAAAAATTACAAGGTCAAAACATGCATGCATTAATCATTCGCAATGTTCACAGATTTGAATAATTGCTCAAAAAGATTAGTAACATACAATTAGAAAATTTTTTCATTTTGAATTTTAATTTCATGCTGACTTTACATGTAATCTTTCATTTTATACATTGTACATGTTGTGATGCCTAAATTCATTTGTAGCATTTCAAATGATTGATTTTGACTTTTTACATCATAATTTTAGACAAAATAAAAATGCCTTTTATCAGTCAGCGAGCATAACATAAAAATATTTACCTGCTTATTAATATCAGCCAGAATGTTAATTTTGATGTATCCCTAGACGTAAATGACGACATTACTTCGTAAGTTAAGATGTAAATAGTGCACCGCAGTCTTTCTTTCCAAGTCTTCTGAATCTTAAATTCTCTGGTGTCATTGTTAAACAGTGTTACTTTAGAGTGTTTTGATCTCATACTTTTTGTTTTAAATTTGTACTGCCAATTATTTTCTCATCTGAATTTTTGGAGGAGGCCCTGCCTCCCTCTGATCCTCTGCAAAAACGCCCCTGCGGGGTGTAGAGCTGCAGTTTAAGGGCCATAGAGAAAGGACAGGGT